>NW_026652295.1:35653637-35672872 GCF_009828535.3 Hylobates moloch | reverse complement strand
AAAAAAAAAAAAAAAAAGGAAACAAAAAGAAGTTATAAGGAGCCACATTGAGATGTCTAATGATTTCCAATTGAAACGCTTGCAAAATTGCCCTTGTGTGATGAGGAATGAGCAGAAGCACGGTTGTGGTGGAGAAGGACTCCTTGGTGAAGCTTTCCCAGGTATTTGTCTGCAAAAGCTTTGGTGAACTTTTTCAAAACACTGTCATAATTAGCAGATATTATTGTGATTTGGCCCTCCAGAAAGTCAACAGGCAAAATGCCTGGAGCATCTCAGAAAACAGTTGCCATGATCTTTGCTCTTTTATTTTTTTTATTTATTTGTTTTTTGAGACGAAGTCTTGCTCTTGTCACCCAGGCTGGAGTGCACTGGTGCGATCTCGGCTCACTGCAAACTCCACCTCCCAGGTTCAAGCGATTCTTCTGCCTCAGCCTCCCGAGTAGCTGGGACTACAGGTGCATGCCACCATGCCTGGCTAATTTTTGTATTCTTTGTAGAGATGGGGTTTTGCCATGTTGCCCAGGCTGGTCTCGAATCCCCGAGCTCAAGCGATCCACCCGCCTTGGCCTCCCAGAGTGCTGGGATTACAGGCATGAGCCACCGCCCCCAGCTGATCTTCACTCTTGACTGGTCCACTTTTGCTCTGACTTTCACCCTTGGTAGCCATTGCTTTAATTGTGCTTCGTCTTCAGGATCACACTGGTGAAAGCCCTGTTTCATCTCCTGTTCCCGTTACAGTTATTTGAAGAAATGCTTCAGGATCTTTTTTTTTTTTTTTGAGATGGAGTCTCGCTGTGTCACCCAGGCTGGAATGCAGTAGCATGATTTCGGCTCACTGCAACCTCCGCTTCCCGGGTTCAAGTGACTCTCTTGCCTCAGCTTCCCAAGTAGCTGGGATTACAGGCATGCACCACCAAGCCCAGATAATTTTTGTACTTTTAGTAGAGACGGGGTTTCACCATGTTGGCCAGGTTGGTCTCAAAATAAATAAATAAATAAAATAAAACATTTTTTTGGCTAGGTGTGGTGGCACACGCCTATAATCCCAGCACTTTGTGTGGTTGAGGTGGGAGGATTGTTTGAGGCTAGGAGTTTGAGACCAGCCTGGGCAACATAGTGAGACCTCGTCTCTACTAAAAATTAATGAATATATTTTTAACACTTTTTTTTGTAGAGATAATGTCTTGCTATATTGCCCAGGCTGGCCTCGAACTCTTGGGCTCAAGTGATCGTCCTGCTTCAGCCTCCTGAGTAGTTGGGACTATAGGTGTGCACCACCATACCTGTCTTCTGGGTGATATTTTATAAGCAAGTATTATTTTTGTTTTTTTTATTTATGCTTTTCTCTTTTATCCACATTTTCTACAGGAAGTGTGTTACTTTTATTTATTTTTTATTTTTTTTTTGAGATGGAGATTCGCTCTGTTGCCCAGGCTGGAGTGCAGTGGCGCAATCTCGGCTCACTGCAAGCTCCGCCTCCCGGGTTCATGCCATTCTCCTGCCTCAGCCTCTCTGAGTAGCTGGGACTACAGGCGCCCGCCACCACGCCCGGCTAATTTTTTGTATTTTTAGTAGAGACGGGGTCTCACCGTGGTCTCGATCTCCTGACCTCGTGATCCGCCCGCCTCGGCCTCCCAAAGTGCTGGGATTACAAGCATGAGCCACTGCGCCCGGCCGTGTTACCTTTATAATCAGGAAAACAATACCCATAAATATCAGAATCTTTTAAAAAATCCAAACCATGTCCTCAGGAAAGAAAATTACAACTTATTTTTTTACTATCCCATACTGTTTTTTTTGTTTTGTTTTTTTTTTTTGAGATGGAGTTTTGTTCTTGTCACCCAGGCTGGAGTGCAATGGCATGATCTTGGCTCACTGCAACCTCTGCCTCCTAGCTTCAAGGGATTCTCCTGCCTCAGCCCCCTGAGTAGCTAGGATTACAGGTGCATGCCACCACGCTCAGCTCACTTTTGTATTTTTAGTAGAGATGGGGTTTCGCCATGTTGGCCAGGCTGGTCTCCAATTCCCAACCTCAGATGTTCCACCTACCTCGGCCTCCCAAAGTGCTGGGATTACAGATGTGAGCCACTGCACCTGACTTCCCATAATCTTAAAGGATTCACAATGTCCATGTATTTTCAGGGGAAACGAAGTTTTCTGTTGAAGGAATGATGTCTAATGGTGGAATTTTGGGTATTGGTGATCTGATGAAAAGGTGGCTGGAGGGTGGCAAAGCCTCCTGGTTGCTTTGAAATCAAACCCCAGAGGCTTCCTCCTCTGGTCCCGCTGGAGGGAGATTGTAAGGGTGGCCAGAGGTGGAGCCAGTAAAAGTGTCCCAAGTGGGTGGAGCCAGGAAACTCCCCAGAGTGCCTTGTCACCAACATATTTCATACTTAAAAAGAATGAGAGTGAAATGGACATTTATGTTTTCAATCAAAACAGTGACTGAGTTTTTGTTTCCCCTCTTGGGAAAACCCTGAACCACTCCTTCCAAAGGGAAGAGAAGAAGGGAGAAGGCATCTTAGTAACTGCTACCGTTATGACCTCGGATGGGGAGGGAAGAGATGAGAGGGAGGAGACAGGAGCATTTGCTTTTCAACTTTTGTACTTTGTACAGTTAAAAAGAGACAGCCCTAGGCTGGGCGCGGTGGCTCACGCCTGTAATCCCAGCACTTTGGGAGGCCAAGGCGGGCAGATCACGAGGTCAGGAGTTCGAGACCAGTCTGGCCAACGTGGTGAAACCCGCCCCCCTCCACCTATCCTAAAAATACAAAAATTAGCCAGGCATGGTGGTGCACGTCTGTAATCTCAGCTACTCAAGAGGCTGAGGCAGGAGAATTGCTTGAACCCAGGAGGCAGAGGTTGCAGTGAGCCGAGATCACACTATTGCACGCCAGCCCAGGCGACAGTGTGAAACTTCATCTCGGGGGCAGAAAATAAAAAAAGACAGCACTATGGGTGATTTTTATTTCGTGCATATGTGGGGTTTTTTGGTAGTCCTCAGTTTGTCTATTACGAACACAAGATACTTTTGTAATCTGGGGTAAAAATGTCATAATGAAAAGGCCAAACAGATGTGGTTGGGCCATCCTGCTGCGCTGTCTGCAGGCCACTGACCACCTTCACTCTAGGCCAGAATCCTCAGGCCCACTTGGGCAAGGGTGAGTAACAGGGCAGAGAGCAATCAGCCTTGGTCCCCTGCCTGGCCCACTCCAGCCCCTCTGGCCTAATGCATCTCTAACCCCTTGGACAGCAGACCTGGTCGGCTCCTGTAGCCAGCATGGCCCTGTGTCCCCCAGCCTGACCCTGTCTGTGCCTCCCTGCGTGGTGCCAGCTGCCAGGCCTTTCTGCTTAGCTGGACTCTGGCCTGACCCTCCTGACCAGCCCTTTCCTGGGGCTGGAAATGCCCCCACGTGACACTCACTGGCACATGGTGTTTGGCTGAATATTCATTGCAGCAACTGCAATCTCAAGAAAGGCGCCTGCAGCCTTCAGGACCGTCTGGAGTTTATTTGGCTGCGATGATCGAGGCTTGCCATCTCAGCAGCAGGTGAACACAGCACAAGATTAACAGAGAACCAAGAGCGAGATAGGGTGCCCAGCCCCAATTTACCAGGCCACCTGCAAAGGCAACACAGACTTCGGTGTCCTGAGACACCTGTTAAGTTGTGCCTACAGGAATTGTAATCCCAGCTGCATGACCTTAAACACATCCCTCTGTGCTGCGCTTCCTCATCTGTAAAATAGATATATGATAATGATCTTTTTTTTTTTTTGAGATGGCGTTTCATTCTTGTTGCCCAGGCTGCAGTGCAATTGGTTCACTGCTGACTCCGCCTCCCGGGTTCAAGCGGTTCTCCTGCCTCAGCCTCCTGAGTAGCTGGGATTACAGGCATGCAGCACCATGCCCAACTATTTTTTTATTTTTAGTAGAGAAGGGGTTTCTCCATGTTGGTCAGGCTGGTTTCAAACTCCCAACCTCAGGTGATCCGCCTGCCTCGGCCTCCCAAAGTGCTAGGATTACAGGCGTGAGCCACCACACCCAGCTGATAATGATCTCTTTTATCCAGTTACTCCATCAGGAGCACACAGGCTATGTATGTGAAAATGCTTTATGAGCTGAAAGTGCTTAAATGGTATTTGCTGTGAAAATCATCATGGTTATTTGAAAAGTTGTTTTATTTATTTATTTTAAATTAATATTTATTTATTTATTTATGTATTTGAGACAGAGTTTCGCTCTTGTTGCCCAGGCTGGAGTGCAATGGTGTGATCTCGGCTCACTGCCACCTCCGACTCCCAGGTTCAAGCAATTCTCCCGAGTAGCTGGGACTACAGGCTCCTGTCAACTCACCCAGCTAATTTTTTGTATTTTTAGTAGAGACAGGATTTCAGCACGTTGGCCAGGCTGGTCTTGAACTCCTGAACTCAGGAGGTCCGCCTGCCTTGGCCTCCCAACGTGCTGGGATTACAGGCGTGAGCCACCTCGCCTGGCCTATTTATGGCCTATTTATTTACTTCAAATCAGCTAGTTCTTAAGTGTTTGATACCCACTAACTGCATGTGCCCAGCCTTGCACTTAATGCTTCCAGCAAGTCAAGAAATGTAAGATGAGTATGGCTTGTTGCCAAGGAACTTATGCTCAGTTTGAGGAAATGGAGCACTCATGTTGAAAGCCCATTTCCTTTCTGTCAATGAGAGGGAGCACTCCGACTCTTGTAAATCAGTTCCTATCACTGGGGCTGGTTTCCTCAGCTGTGAAAAGGAAATGGTGATGCCCGCCTATAATCTCAGCACTTGGGGAGGCCAAGGCAGGAGGAATGTTTGAGCCCAGAAGTTTGAGATCAGCTTGGCCCACATGGTGAAACCCCGTCTCTACAAAAAATACAAAAATTTACCGGGCGTGGCCATGTGCACCTGTGGTCCCAGCTACTCGGGAGGCTGAGGTGGAAGGATCACTTGAGCCTGGGAGGTCGAGGCTGCCCCTGTCACCAGGCCCTGGTGTGTGAGCCTGACAGGGTGGGGGTAGCCAAGGCGGTCCCCTGTCGATGCAGACAACAGCAGGAGAGAATAAGAGCTGTGCTGAGGGTCCTGGCTGAGCCCGAAGGAGCGCAGGAGCCGGGAAGTGTTGCTTCCCCCAGTAGCTGGGCCTAGGGGCGCCTGCCTGGGCCAAGTCTTCTCCACAGGGAGCAGGAGGCTCTGCGAGTCCGCCGCCCTGTCTCTCCTCCTCCTCCGGGCCTGCCACCCTCTCCACACACAGCAGGGTCTGTGGGGGTGGAGGCTTTTTCCAGACATGTATTTAAGTGAGGAGAGAAAACAAGGCGAGTCGCCTAGGATTTGCCAAGTCAGTAGGCAGGAACACAACCCAGGAGGCCAGAAATAAGACGCTGGTGAGGGTCACCCTGCTCTCCGGAGCTGGGGACGGTTTATAGCCCGTGCGGAACGCGTTATAATCACACTTTTGTTTGAGGACGGCCCTTGATCCCCGGGTGTTGTTGCTCTCCTGGTTGGAAGGTAGCAGAGCCCTGATTGTGGGCAGTGAGTAATGGTGACTCAGGGAAATTCACAAGGACACAGGGAACACCCCCAAAGTCATCCAGGGACATGCCCTGGTTCCCCCTGCCGGTCAGGGAGCCAGAAGTTCTGGTCCCCTTCGTAAAGGAGGAATTTCTAAAGTTTTCTCTGGAACTTTGGCAGAATTCTATAGGACCTTTCAGGGGAAGCATTAGGCTTTGGGAATTTTTTGGGGGGAGATTACTAAAAATTTTAAGGCTTTGTATCTATTTATGAATTAGCTTCTTTTCTCTCTCTTTTTAAAATTTTTAATCTATTTATTTATTTGTTTATTTATTTTGAGACCAGGTTACGAGACTGGCTAATTTTTTTATTTTTGGTAGAGACACGGTTTCACCATGTTGCCCAGGCTGGTCTCAAACTCCTGGCCTCAAGTGATCAACCCACCTTGGCTTCCCAAAGTGCTGGGATTCTAGGCAGGAGCCACCACACCCGGCTTTCTTTTCTCTTTTAGCTCCTAATTATATGTGTCTCTTAATCTGATTGGGCATTTGTTACCTTGTATGCAAACAATTCTCCAGAAAACAAATTATGACTATAATAATAACAGCTAATGTTTATTCACCCCTTACGACGTGCCAGGTACTGGTCTCTCCTCGTATTTTTGTGTTTCATCAAATCTACAGTTACATCAATCATTAGACATAGCATCATTGGTGTACCACTAAACAATGCTGCCAATTAATCCTTGACATGCCATTGATTTTCAGACTCACCCTGATTTCAGAAATGTTAAAATGGAGATCAATTTTAATCATCTTAGAATCCGTGAAATGTAGTAATTAAATCTCAGTTCCCATCCTTGCCTTACAGATGGGTAAACTGAGGGACAGAAAGGTTGAGTAAGTCTGTCCCAATCTTACCCAGCAAGTATGTAGCGGAGATGAGAGCTGCACCCAGAGTTGGGCTCCAAAGCCTGTGCTCATAACCGCTGCACTATATGGTGCCTAAGGAAGTCATATCTGTTCACCGGCAAGACAGGAGGAAGGACACCAAATAACAAAGGGAAAGCTGGACCCACCCTCCAGTCCCTTCTCACAACCCCCAGGGCCAGTGGTCACCAGGTCCTGTTGATGTCTCTTCCAAAAACTTCTCCCAGATCATGCTCCTCCTCTTGCTCCCAGCAGCTGACTCTCTGGTTCTATCCTTCCTTGCATCTGCTTGGACTCTTGCAGTAGCCTCTAAGCTGTTGCCCACCTCCAGCCCCGCCCACTCCCCCACATAGACACTGGAGTCAGAGTCATCTTCCTAAAATGTGAGTCTGATCTTGTTACTCTGCTTGGAAGCATCTGAGGGATCCAAATCCTAGTGCGCATTTGCTCGCACCTGGGGCAGCCTCTGTTCTAGGCAAACCCCAACATGGTCCAAGCCCTTGTGGAGGCCATGGTCTCACAGAGAAGCACGACCCCCCAGTGGGCAGCTATGATACGATGTGAAACGTGTTTCAGTGGGGGGCGTGCTGGGCCCATGGGAGGAGCCCTTGCTCTGGGAGCTCAGGGACCACCTCGTAATACGTAAGCCAAGACCGCCAGGATGCATGGGAATTTACCAGGCAAAGGACAGTGAGGATTTCCAGGCAGAAGGAAGAGCAGTGCGAAGGCCCCGACTAAAGAGAGAGGTCGGAGCATGGCGTGTGAGCTGGGGCACGATCCCAGCTGAGGCTGCAATGTCAGTCGGGTGAGGCTGGCTCTGACAGTGCGGTGCCTCACCTTTCTCTTTCAGCTCCTTTCTGCTCCTCTTCCCACCAAATCCGCCTGCAGCAAGCACTTGTGTCCTGAGCAGTCTTCCTCTTCACATGTGCTCCACGGGCACCTCACCCCTGCCCAGCAAACTCATCCATCCAGACCCTGCTAGAAGGTAGCCTCCTGGTGAAAACACCCCTGACCCTTGAGTTATCTCTCCGAGCTCCAAGCCGGGCAGAAGACTGAGGCGCTGGTCTCACGTTCAACTGGGGGATTTGGGAGCATTTTGACGGAAATCAACTGAGAAAAAGCCAAAGTTCCTACAAAAGCCTATAAGACCCCACAAGTCTGCACCGCCCCCACCTCTCTGACCCCATCTTCCGCTGCCTGCCCTGTTGCCAGCTTGCTTCAGCTACGGTCTCCTGGCTGTTCCTGAAACCCCCCCGACTCCCACTGCCACCCCAGGGCCTTTGCACTTGCTGTTTCCTGGTACAGCTTATTTCTCCCGTATTTGCACAGCTCCCTTCTTTACCTCCACCTTCATCAGATTTTGCTCAAATACCACATTCTCAGAAAGGCCCGCCCTGAACACCCTATTTAAAGGCATGGCCCCCATCTCACACTTTTCCTGGCTTTATTTCTCTCCACAGCACTCACCATCTTCTGCAGCTTATGTGATTCACTTATTTATTTGTTTACTGTCTGACTTTTCCCACAAGAATGTGAGTTCCAAGAGGGCAGGGATTTGGGTCTGCCTGGTTCACTCTGTAGCCCCAGCACCTCACCCAGTGCCTGGCATACAGTAGGTGCTCAGTAAATATTCGTTAGTCAAATGAATGATTTCTGAGCTCTGACTGTGTGCCTGGTACACTCTGCCCTGGACACCACGGAGGACGGGGAGCTGAGGGAACGAGGTCTCTGCCCCTCCGAGGCTGCCGGCTGAGCTGGTTCCAGCGGGCAGTGGGACGGGTCCCTGACAGCCAGGTGAGTCCCGGTGAATCACCACTAATGAGATGGGGAGGGCCACGCCAAGCGGCTTCCCACACAGGCGGCCGACAGGTCACTGCCTGTCGCCAGGAAACTCCTCAGTAAGGGTTGAACAGGACCCTGGGCTGGGGCGGAGGAAGTGCCCGCCTCTCCCGGAGACCCCACCCATTCCTGAGGACTGAGTCGGCTCACCTGGGCTCCCCCAGCCCCCCAGGCCTTGGCAAGACGCTGGTTTCTTAACCTGGCCCGAGATTTCCTTCCTAAAAGGAGTTTCGCTTGCTCAGCCCCACGCCCCTCCCGGGCAGGACCTGTTTGTCAGCCAGCCCTGTCTGGGTCCCTGAGACTGCAGAGGGAGGACAGCTGAATCTGGAAAACCCTGGGACCTGCCCGGCCCCAGCAGCCCATAGGAGGGTTGGTAGACCGGAGGTTATTCAGGGTATGGACAGACCGATGGGGCTCATTAAACCCAACAAGACAGCGTGGAGTGGCCTCCGTGACCACATTCCATTCACCCCGCCGGAGCCTGGGGCCCACTAGAGTGCCCTGAGCCCAGGCCAAATGACCATCCCAGGGCAGGGCATGGCTGTCTCATCTGCACAATGGGGCAAAGCCTCCTGCCTTGTGGGTGGCTGAGGGCCGGGATGAGATCATGGGTACACAGAGTGAGGAATGCAGGTGGGCAGCCAGGCCTCCACCCCACAGCTCAGAAGATGTGGCCGATGTGGCCCACGTCTGGGGAGGAAGCCGTCCAGCCCTTGGCCCACAGTGAACTTGGCCAGTCCAGCACCACCCCCCTCCCTTCCTCTCGGTGGGGCCGGGGGGAGCACTTGAGGCCCCACCTGGCCCTCCTGCCCCAGAACCCAAATAGCCCCTTTGCTGAATTGCCTCACCCCAGCCATCTGTGCAGGCCTAAAGTCGCCACCTCTAGTTACTCACATCATACTCATACATCCATAGCCTTCAACAAATGTACTTGGTCAGTCATCAGATGTCCCAGGAGCACTCCTAGCTGCCAGGCACAGGGTAAGACCAACGGATGCAAAGATGGTGGGGCAGGGCCCCATCTCAAGGGGTGCACAGTTTGGGGAGGGTAGTCATAAGAATATAGCTTTCATGAAAACACCAGCAGGGCCCTGACACACACACACACACACACACACACACACAAAATCTATGAGGCGCTGGAGGGGCTCCTCAGGAGCTCAGAGAAAGGAGTGGTTGGCCTGGCAAGGTGAGGCGTCAGGTGGAGCCTCATGGGAGAGCTGCAGCTTGAGCAGGGCTGTCCCTGTGCCTTGCTGACCTGCCTTTGTCATGTAATCCTCACAACAGCCCTGTGAGGCCAACAGCACAGGGGTCACCCTGCCCATGTTATGGGTGAAAAACTAAGGTTCGAAGAGGTGAAGTGACTTGCCCGAGGCCTCAATGATTGTAAGTGGCAGGGGTTTATCTGGCATTCCAGTCTCCTGACCCCCATGCAGTGGCTGGTCTCTCCTGCCCTACTGTGAGTTCCTTCTTCTCTTCATGTGTCCATTTGTACAGCGAATCCGACCTGGCTGCTTACTAAATGCCAGGCAGTATCTGCAAGCTGGGGACCGTAGAGACAGTAAGGTATCAGCCAGGCAGGGGAAGCCACATGCACATACCCAGACAGTGCAATCTCCCATTCAAGTCAACATTCAGCAGATGTACAGTGGAACACCGACTGGGAGCCAGGCGGCACAGCAGGTGCCAGGGTTGCAGCAGTGAACGAGACAGACAGAGTGCGGCCCTGGGGAGGCTTTCTTCTCCTGGAGAGGGCAGAGAATAATCGCAGAGTGAGGGAGCACGACGCAGGGTGAGGGAAGAGAGAGGGGTCAGGGTGCTTCTTCAGATGGGCTGATCAGGGAGGGCCTTCCCAAAGCTAAGTCCTGTTTGCTTATGATTGTTTTGAGATGACAGTTGAGCAGAGGAGCCCTGTGGATACCTGAGGAAATATGCCAGGCAGGAGTAACGGCAGGTGCAAAGGCCCTGAGGCAGGAATGCACTTGGAGGTGTTCTGAGGAGCACCAGGGAGCTGAGTGGGTGCAGGGGAGTGGCAGGACGTTAGGTGAGGGAGGTGATGGGAGTGCGGGAGGCACAGGTCCTAAAGGCTTTGCAGGTCATAGTGAGGGCTTTGCTTTTACCCCATGGGAAGGAGCCACTGGAGGGTTGTGAGCTCAGGGCTGACCTGATGTAACCTAGGTTTTGAAAGGATCCCTCTGGCTGCTATAGAGAACAGACTCTAAGGGGGCAAGTGACGGGGAGGCAGAGAGTCAAAGAGGGGGCTACTGAGATAACCAGGTGAGAGGTGGGCCAGGGTAGTGGTGGAGTGGGGAGCTGTGGTCACATTCAGGATGTGGAGTTTTTTAAATTAATTCATTTTTTTACAGGTGAAGTCTCACTCTGGCGCCCAGGTTGGAGTGCAGTGCGTGATCATAGCTCACTGCAGCCTTGAACTCCTGGGTTCAAGCGATCCTCCCTCCTCAGCCTCCTGAGTAGCTGGGACTACAGGTGTGAACCACCATGCCCAGCTGGGATGTTTTGAAGGTAGGCCCCACGGTACTTGCAGACGTCCTGGACATGAGGTATGAAATAAAGTGAGGGCTGAAGAACAATCCTGGCTCCAAGAGCAGGAGGGCAGCTCTGCCCAAGTCATGCTTGGCCTGAGGTGCCACATCTTCTACCTGGAGTGTGACGTGGGACATGGCACTCCGCAGGTTGACCAGTGTGGAGTTTGGACAGTGTTGGGCCCTTCTTCCCTGCTGGGGTGCTTGGGCCACCTCGTTTAATCTCAGATGTCAGGAATTGGGCGAAGCAGGGTTTCATGTGAGTTGAGCTGAGCAGGCTGTCATCTCCCTCCCACCCTAGGTGGGACCGTCAGCCGGCATATTTTTGGAAAGTATTTTGTCCATATGTATCAAGAGTTTTAAACTTTCATGCCCTTTGACCCAGTGAATCCCTTTCAAGGAAGTTCTGCTGGGGAACTGCATCTGAAATGCAGGCAGCACTGATGCATCAAGCCCTTCACAGGGGATTATTTAGAATCGCCAAATAAATAAATACACAGCCTGCATGTCTAACAGTAGGGAGTGTTTAAGTCAAACAGATATAGTCTGGCACCTTGTACTGGATTGTTGTGCTGTCCTTAAATTCACGTTTCTGAGAGTTTTAACATCAAAGGACAACGCTTATGCTACAATGTCAAGTGGATACCACGATATGCACGAGGCAGACACATAGACAAGAAAAAGAAATAGACATACTGATTAGCTCTGATTGACTGAAGTTTGGATTACTATTTTCATTTCCTCTTTACAGTTTTCTGCATTGTACTAATGTTCTAAGACGGACATGCATTACCTTTCTGACTTAAAACTAATATTTAAAAAAGGGGCCAGGCGTGGTGGCTCACACCTGTAATCCCAGTACTTTGGGAGGCCAAGATGGGAGGATTGATTGAGTCCAGGAGTTCGAGACCAGCCTGGGCAACAGAGTGAGACCCCGTCTCCGCAAAAAATTAAAGAATTAGCCGGTTGCGCTGGTGCACACCTGTGGTATCAGCTACTTGGGAGGCTGAGGCGGGAGAATGGCTTGAGTCAGGGAGGTTTGGACTGCAGTGAGCTATGATCGAGCCACCGCACTCCAGCCTGGGTAACAAAGTGAGATCCTGTCTCAAAAAAAAAAAAAAAGAAGGAGAAAGAAAATGTGAATTCCCAGAAGCTGGAGCACAGTGTTGGCCAAGCCAGGAACCGAGAGCCAACTAACCCATCCTTTCCAGGGCTCCAGGGTCCACTTCTTCCGGGCAGGGCCGGCAGGTGCAGTCAGGACGGGGATTATGTTGATAGTTGTGGTGGGGAGAGCCAGGTCCAGAGGCCCCTCCTTCTCCCGCTCCGGCCACCCTCTTCATGGGGGTGTGTCCCCCCTTGGGCCCCCTGCAGCCCTTGGAGTTTGCCCCTCTATGTCTTCGCTGGAGGCCGATGCTTCCTGCCTTGTGTGTAACCCTGTGGGTCTCTCCTGACTGACACCAAGCATCCTGTATACACTGGTCCTCACGGTGTAGTCCCCAGGCCCGAAGCATCAGCACCACCTGGGAACTCTTAAGAAATGCAGAGTCACAGGCCTCTCCTCAGACCTACTGAATCTGCCACTCTGGAGGCAGGGCGTCTGTGTTTTCAAAAGCCCTCCAGACCTAAAGTGTGAGAACTGCTGCCTTATGGTAGGGCCCCACTGTGGCCCATGTTTTACACTGACTAGTTCATTTTACAGATTGCCATGATTCCTACTTAACAGACAAGGAAATGAGCTCAGAGAGGTTAAGGAACTTGCCCGAGGTCACACAGCCAGCAGAGACAGGGCTGGGAGTGTGAGCCCATGCTTTTACTTCCCCACTCCGCAGCTCTGCAGCTGCTTGGACGCCAGTCCCTCCTGTGGGGTCAGGGTCCAGCTCCGTGCTGGGCACACAGATGGCCCCACTCACATGGGTTGGACTAGAGTTTTGGCTCCTGGGTCAGAAGACCAGGCTGATTCCCCACAAGACCCAAGCAGCCCTGACCACCTGTGGGAGGAGGGAGGTGGGCGCCGTGTGCCTGCTGAGGCCCCTTCAGTCTTGACAGCTGCCGGCGGTTTGGACCAACGAACCCGCAGAGGAGGGGCGCACTGCCACCTGCTGGCTGGCATCATGGGCGATGCTGGGGACAAACGCAGGGATCCACAGACACACGTCTCAGGGACACCATGGCAGGCATGCACGTGTCTCCTCCTGCCGCACGCGGGTGCACTTGCCCACACGTGGATGTCTGAGCATGTGGGCACGTGGGGCTCTCAGCCACAGGCCTGGTAGATAGCACTAAATTCACCCATTTACTTATTACCTCATCAAATGTTCATCCAGAGATGCCAAGCGCACTGTTGCTGTCATCTGGGAGCCTACAGGCCAGCCGGGTGATGGTCAGAGCAACCACCAAGTGACGCGGACGAGGGTCCCTGGGGGATATACTCAGGTCATGCAGGCAGCCCCTACCCATCTGGACTGGGGCTCGGTCTCACAGGGTGGGCAGGAGAGGGCTGGGTGAAGGAGGCAGAGGCTCGTCACAGCAAAGCCTGGAGGAGGAGCTGGAATGGAGCACAGGGGTCCCTGGCATAGGTCTTGTGCAAGGCCGTGCAGGCTGGACCCTGTCCCCACAGTGGTGGCCGGGCTCTGGTGCCACACCATCCTGACACGTTTATATTATAGCTTAGTACAAATAAGCTTATACAAATAAGCTTTGGGACCTTTAGGACCCAAGGGTCTCTCGGCCCCTTTGGGGCTGGCCTGAGATGTGATGTGTCCCTGTGCACTGTCCCCCTTGCCACGGCAGCTGCTCCTGGATATATCAAGGAAGAGGAGAGGCATCCCCAGTCCCAGAGAGAAGCCTGTTTCTGGTCTCCAAATGGACGCAGCAGATAGCAGTCACTGTTAAGTCAAGCATTCCTGCATGCCCAGCAAAAGACCTTTTTTCTTAATCTATTAGGCCATCTGAAGCAGCTCACAGGGTGTGACCTATTCCAAAACACAGCTCCACATGCCCATGAGGTCCCCCAGGCCCCCACAGGAGAGTCGGTGCCTCTCTGGGGGATGGGAGCTGGATGGATGAGCTTTGCTGGGTGGTGGGCATAGCTGGGGGTCCAGAACGCAGACACAGGACGATCCTGGTTGAAGGGCTGGTGGGAGTGGGGAGGGACCCATTGGCAGAGCTGAGGGGTTGGTGGCTCCCAAACAGGGGTTGGCAGGTGGTGCTGGAAGAGGAAATGTTGGCAGCTCCCCAGTTCTGCCCATGGGCTTAGATGGAGCCTGTGACTTTATCAATGGCCAGTCCTCACTAGCCTGGCCCCCGGCCTGGCCCCTGACCTGTGGTTTTGCTCGGCAGCGCAGCGGTGGCGGCTTCCGAGAAGCCCCACCAAGACTTTCCTGTCAGGGCAACGCCAAGTTCCTCTTACCGAGGAAGGGGAAGTGGCGGAGTTTCTCCTAAGGCCTTTCAGTTTCTTTCTAAGAAGGCGGGTGTTCCAACCCCAGGGCCCTCAGCAGAGCCAAGTGTTAAAGGAAGAGAGGTTGACCTTTGAGGGCTTCCTCACCCCAGTTCCAACCGAAGCTCCTTTGTTGGGGCCCATAGTGGACATTCTGAAAGAGGAAGTGAGACACGTGCATTCCACAGGCCCCTTCCCATGCCCCCTCCTTTCTCCCTCCTCCAGGGACACACTCCTTGATACCCCCCCACCCCACCAACACTCACACTTAGGAAGTATGGCCTGCTACCCTCGGGGGCATCCCAGGTAGAAAACTTGCTTCTTCCACCTTCAAAGCTGAACTCTTCTGAGTCCAGCTTCCTCAGGACCCTGCTGAGTGACTATCTGGACCTCAGGACCATCTGACCCAGCTGACAGATGACACTGGCTTAATGCAGATTCCAGTCCAGGGGATATGCCCATATTAGAGGCCCACAGCTTTCTGAGGGGCAACAAACCATGGGCACCCAGAGAATTCCAAGCTCACCCTCTTCAGAAGACCCACTGGCTTGATGGCCAAGTGCATGTCCTGACATTCTTACAACAATAGCCACCATTGATTATAAGTGCTTATTGTGCACCAAGTACTGGGCCAAGCATTTTACATTAATTTCCTCCTTTAATCCCCACAGTGATACAATCATGATCCCACAGCTCGGCTCACATAGCCCATGAGCCCGTTCTTCCTCGTAGGCTTCTTCTCAGAAAGGTGGGGAAGGACGAGTATCAGACCTTGACAGGAGTTGGCTGGGAAGGTCTGGTCTCCAATTTCCCACGATTGTCAAAGCCAGCTGTGCCTCTCCCAGAGATGAAGAGCCAGCCATCTAGTAGTGGCCATCTTGGCTGCACTAATGTGGCCATGGCTGGGGCCTTCCCCAAGTCGTTGGGAACTCTTGGTGCCTTCTTTATTTTCCTCCCAGAGATGTTGTTTTAAGGTTTTTGCTCTGCTGAAGCATGTGTTATGGGGACAGCGAGGGGGTTCCCCTAAACCGTGACGCTGTTCTGTTCAAAAACATTTGCCTGGAGGTCCACAGCTGTGTGACTCATGCTGTTAGGTGGCAGGAAAACTCACAGCGGCAGCGGGGAGGGGCCTGGCCCAAACGAAATGGGATACTTACAGGGTGGCCAGGTTTAGTACATAAAAATGCCGGATGCCCAGTTACATTTGAATTTCAGATAAACAGCAACATTTAGGACACCTTCATGCTAAACAACTTGTTATTTATCTAAAATTCAATTGTAACTGGGCATCCTGCATTTTATCTGATAATCCTAGATACTCAGCACCTGGGACAAAGCTCCAGCCTTCCCCCTGGCTTCAGCAGGGTGTTGCCGAGAGAAGACAACAAAACCTGGGAGAAGTCCACTGACCTGGGATGAAGACAAACCTGAGGGTCTCAGTGGTCTGAGGAGGGTGGATACACTTTGCTTCCAGGGTTCCCCTTGAGCAACTGCAAAATCTCAACCTCAGCCCAGGGCAGAGTTCCACATTCAAATTCCACAAAATGCAAGGATGCACCTGAAGGTCACCCTTCATTCTCGGGGCCTCCGTTTTCTTATCTCTGTAATGGGAAGGACTTTTGGATTCTATGATGGCAAGGGACCCTCTTAGCCCTTAGCTTTTCTTGCATAGTGGAAAATCTGCTGGAAGCAAGTGAAGGTATGAGTGAGCTAGCCAAGGAGCAAGTGTGGAGAGGAGGAGGAGGCCATCTTGGCTTGGAAATGGGCCGCCCCTCTTGCCCTATAGCACTGCACAGAGACTGGGCCATTGTACCTGGATGTTGGATGGTTTGGAGGGCTCCCCTGGGTCAGGCACACCAGTGCATGCCTGGACTTCCTTAGAAGGGACCCTGGGCATGGCCCACAGCTGGGTCCATAACTGAGGTGCCCCAGCCGTGAGCAGTGGCAAAGGCCCATGGCAACACCTGAGCCACAGCAGGGAGGGGACCATCATTAGCTTCAAAAGTAGAGAAGTAAACTGTTAAGAGTGAAATTATTAAATGACTACAAAATGTTAACTAGACACTTGCAACTTAACTCCTATGGTTTATGTAAATTATGTGTGATGCATGTGGGTGCATTTGAATATATTTGACACGCGGAAGCATGTGGCCTCAAGAATAAGAATGCCTGGGCCTCTAGCGCCCTTGGAAGACAGGCTGGGGATATGGAGACAGTGAATTTCCTGCAGGCCAGAAACCACATCCCTGGGTCTAGTAGCAGCAGGGTGGTGGGGAGGGGGTGAGCTAGAACCTCTGGGGATAGAGATGGGGTCCGGTCTGGGAGGCAGGCAGACCCCTCTGATAGGAGTGTCAGACAGATGAAAGCAGGTCCCAAAGGTCCGGCAGAGGTGACCGATGAGACAGGACAGGCCTCAGAGCCAGGCTGCAGTTCTGCACAGGGACCTGGGGCCCCACCAGGAGCTGAGATCCGGGCTCTCCAGGCTCGTGGGATGGTGGGATTCCTTCTGGACCTCTGCCTGCTGGGAAGGCCGGGGTGCAAGACTGCAGCCTGCAGTGGAGGTGCCTCGGGGCTGGAGGTGCCCAAAGTCCCCATAATTGCCATTAGCTGTATACCTCAGAGGCACCACCAGAAAATGTCTTTGTTTTGGACAATGGACATTTTCTCAGTCTTATATGAAGTATACATTAAAAAGTGTCTTCAGGGCCAGGCATGGTGGCTCATACCTGTAATCCTAGCACTTTGGGAGGCCAAGGTGGGCGGATTGCCTGAGCTCAGGAGTTCAAGACCAGCCTGGGCAACAGGGTGAAACCTTGTCTCTACTAAAATACAAAAAATTAGCTGGGCGTGGAAGCGAAGTGAGTCCCAGCTACTCAGGAGGCTGAGGCAGGAGAATTGCTTGAACCTGGGAGATGGAGGTTGCAGTGAGCCAAGATCGCGCCACTGCACTCCACCCTGGGCAACAGAGCGAGACTCCGTCTCAAAAAAAAAATGTCTTCAGTAAACATGATGTGTTCATAACAAAGTATCATAGACTGGGTGGTTTAAACACAGAAGTTTATTTTCTCACAGTTCCGAAAACTGGAAGTCCAGGAGCACAGTGTCATCAGGGCTGGTTTCGGAAGCCTCTCTTTTTGTCTGGGAGCCGTCTTCTGTCTTTCTCTTCACGTGGTCTTTCCTCTGCACATGTCTCTCCTCATTTCCTCTTGAGATTGGATCAGCGCCCATCTTCATGACCTTATTTTACCGGAATTACCTCTTTAAAGATCCTGTCTTTAAATGCAATCACATTCTGAGGTACTTGGGGTTAGGACTTCAACATAGGAGTTTTGGGGGCATGGAATTAAACTTGTTACACTTATGATTTTTTTGTTTTGAGAAGGGGTCTTGCTCTGTTGTCCAGGCTGGAGTGCAGTGGCACCATCATAGCTCACTGCAGCCTCAAACTCCTGGGCCCAAACCATCCTCCCACCTCAGCCTCCGGAGTAGTTGAGAGTACAGGCACAAGCCACCACACCTGGCTAGCTTAAAAAGAATGTTTTAGAGAGGGGGTCTCACTATATTGCCCAGGCTGATCTCCAATTCCTAACCTCAAGTAATCCTCCTGCCCTCAAGTGATCCTCCTGCCTCAGCCTTCCAAAGTGCTGAGACTACAGGTGTAAGCCACTGCACCCAGCTGGCCCCAGCCCACTTTTTAAGCTATGATGTAAGTACAAACAGTGGGCTGGCTTTGGAAGTGCAGATTGGATACTGGTCCCAAGATCATGCTACGGAACTTCTGGCGCCTCCCATGCCTACTAGTTTTGATTAGAGGTAGTTTAGGGACACAGCCTGCACTCAGGATGTGGACCACTGGCCAGCTGGACTGGGAGGGGGTCAGTGTTGTCACCAACATGATAGGACTTCTTAGAACAGGCCCGGCAGCTCTCTCTAACCAACGATGTATGTCTGGTAATCTTTCACTTTGAAAACTCTGTTCTCTTTAAAAACAAAGTTTCAAATTCTCTATCTAGAGCTGCTATTTATAGAATCATCTAGGAATCCTTCACACACACAAAAAAAGACAAATTCGTGGCATTTGTGTTTTTACAAAGTAGCACATTTATTGTTGAAAAACACAGGTGAAAAAGAAGAAAACAAAATCAACAGTAATTGGACCTCCCAGAGATCAGTGTTAACATTTTGGTTTCTGTATCTATCTTCATCTCTCTCTGTGTTTTAATCTACATCTCAATCTACACTTATATAATTAAATTGACTTGAAAGATAAGATTACACGGTGCCATGTCATAACTTCTTATCAATTAGTATATCATGATCACTTCACAGGGCATGGGATCATTTTCTAAGAGGCCATTTAAGACGGTGGCCGGGTACGAGAATGGCATAAGCTATTCAACAAATTTCCTATTGTTGAAAAATTGGGTTGTTTTACCTTTTTCACAATATCAAATGAAGCTGTGATAACATCCTTTAAGCTAAATCTTTGCCATGATCATTTACTAAGGATAAATTCGTAGAAGCGAAACTTCTGAGTTAAAGACAAAGCATTATTTTAAAATGCTCAACTTTATTTACTTTTGAATAGATAATATATATGGTGTATATATACACGTTACAAAATATATGTGTATTATCTCTATGCATATGTACATATATACCTCTCTATATGTGTGTGTATATATATAGAATATATATAGAATACATATAGATATATATAGAATACATATAGAATATATATAGAATACATATAGAATATATATAGAATATATATAGAGAATACATATATAGAATATATATAGAATACATATATAGAATATATGTAGAATACATATATAGAATATATGTAGAATACATATCTAGAATACATATCTAGAATACATATCTAGAATATATATCTAGAATACATATCTAGAATACATATCTAGAATATATCTATCTAGAATATATCTATCTAGAATATATCTATCT
>NW_026652295.1:35164141-35648637 GCF_009828535.3 Hylobates moloch | reverse complement strand
AA
Source organism: Hylobates moloch (assembly GCF_009828535.3). Lineage (NCBI taxonomy): Eukaryota > Metazoa > Chordata > Mammalia > Primates > Hylobatidae > Hylobates > Hylobates moloch. The sequence goes on along the minus strand of NW_026652295.1, from coordinate 35,648,635 downwards.
AAAAAAAAAAAAAAAAAAAAAAAAAAAAAAATTAGCCAGGCGCAGTGGCGGGCGCCTGTAGTCCCAGCTACTTGGAGAGGCTGAGGCAGGAGAATGGCATGAACCTGGGAGGCGGAGCTTGCAGTGAGCCGAGATCACGCCACTGCACTCCAGCCTGGGCGACAGAGCGAGACTCCATCTCAAAAAAAAAAAAAAAAAATTAGCCAGGCATGGTGGCATGTTTCTGTGGTCCCAGCTACTCAGGAGACTGAGGTGGAAGGATTACTTGATCCCAGAGGGTCAAGGCACCAGTGAGCCACGATCATGCCACTATACTCCAGCCTGGGCTACAGAGCAAGACCGTGTCTCAAAAAAATAAAAGGAACATGTGAAAGGGTTCTGGAGAATATAATTATTAATTATTAACACATAAAATGCTTACAATTTAGGTCTCAATTCTGAGTTTGCACGACATAAGATACCCTTTGTTGACCTGAGTGGTACATTGATAGTGTAGATGGATGTATCAGTTATGTAATGCTGTGTAACAAACCATCCCTAAACTTAGTGACTTAGAACAGCTGTTTATTATTTCTTGCAATTCTGTGGGTTGGCTAGATGGTTCCTCTGCTGTTTTCATTCACATAGCAACAGTCTGCTAATGGCTTCGCTGGGTTAGGTGGTCTGGACTGGCTGGGGTTCCTGGGCCTCTCTCTTCCTGTGGTCTTTCAGGCCTGGTTCCTCACACAATTATGAAAGCACTCGAGAAACACAAAAGCAGAAGCCCAGCCTCAAGCTGCCCAGCATCACTTTTTTTTTTTTTTTTTTTTTTTGAGATGGAGTCTCACTCTGTTGCCAAGGCTGGAGTGCAATGGCGTGATCATAGCTCACTGCAACCTTGGCCCCCTGGGCTCAAGTGATCCTCCCACCTCAGCCTCCAGAGTAGCTGGGACTACAGGTGCATACCACCATGCCTGGCTAAATTTTTTAAAAAATTTTTTGTAGAGACTGGGTTTTACCATTGCCCAGGCTGATCTCAAACTCTTGGCCTCAAGCGATCCACCCACCTCCGCCGCCCAAAGTGCTGGGATTTCAGGCATTAGCCACCATGCCCGGCCTGCTCAGCATCACTTCTGCCACATCCTATTGGTCACAGCAAGTCACAAGGGCCAACTCAGATTCAAGGGGTGGTGAAATAGATTCCACCTTGTGGTAGTGGAAGCAACAAAGTTACATTGCAAAAGAGCATGGACACGAGGAACTTGATTCTGTTTGGGGCTATTATTGTTACAATTCTCCATGCGGACCCTTTGCAAAGCCCATATGTATCTGTCCCCATACTGAGTCAGCATGCCCCACACACTCTCCCAGATATTAGTGGACTTTGCCCTGCCCTTATTCTTTTTTTTTTTTTTTTGAAACGGAGTCTCGCTCTGTCGCCCAGGCTGGAGTGCAGTGGCGCAGTCTCGGCTCACTGCAAGCTCCGCCTCCCGGGTTCACGCCATTCTCCTGCCTCAGCCTCTCCGAGTAGCTGGGACTACAGGCGCCCGCCACTACGCCCGGCTAATTTTTTGTATTTTTAGTAGAGACGGGGTTTCACCGTGGTCTCGATCTCCTGACCTCGTGATCCACCCGCCTCGGCCTCCCAAAGTGCTGGGATTACAAGCATGAGCCACCGCGCCCGGCTTTTTTTTTTTTTTTTTGAGATGGAGTCTTGCTCTGTCGCCCAGGCTGGGGTGCAGTGGTGGAGTCTCGGCTCCCTGCAACCTCTGCCTCCTGGGTTCAAGCAATTCTCCTGCCTCAGCCTCCTGAGTAGCTGGGATTACAGGCACGGGCCACCACGCCCGGCTAATTTTTGTATTTTTAGTAGAGCAGAGGTTTCACCATATTGGCCAGGCTGGTCTCGAACTCCTGACCTCGTGATCCTCCCGCCTTGGCCTCCCAAAGTGCTAGGATTACAGGTGTGAGCCACTGCGCCTGGCCAGACTTTGCCCTTATTCTTGGCGATGATCCAGTGTCTCCCAACTTGCACCTAAGCCCATTTCTCAGCCAGTCCAGCTCCAGAGCCCTGCCCACTGGCTGTGGCTCTGGTTTGGGGCTCTGTTTATACCCTCTGGCCTTGCTGATGTACCTGGGGCTTTGAATTTGCATCATCCTGCTAGCCTTCCCACTCCTGACTAGCCCCTACTCTGTTTCCTGGAACTCAGCCCAGCCCAACTCTCTCAGCTGCCTTCTGGCAGGGCCAGACCTGCTCTTCCCGAGAAGTTCACACACCAGTGGGTTCTCTTGACCAATTTCCCAGGAAAACTGTTTAGTACATCTAAAAGGGCAAAATAGTTCTTTCCACTTTGATTCACCTCAACCTAATACGCTCCAATAATTCAGGCCTTTGAGAAATTCCACAATTTATGCTTCAAATTTCAGTCACATTTTTGTGTGTGTCTTACACATGTTCTTTAGAGCTCATGAGTTATTGCTAATATAAATCTGTGCGGTTATTATTGATAAGAGCTATAACGGAAGAGGTAATAGCAAGACGGCAGAATCTCACAGCACGGTTTATTGGGAGGGCTGCCGAAAAGTTAACATGAATCACGTCTTCCTAATTGAATTGCATTTTCTGACGTAGCAGCAGGGTTTGCTGCCTAAGGACCTTCAGAGGGCTGTAAAGCCAAGCATCATTGAAGTGTTTGGTAATGAAGGTTTGAATTTTTATAAACCAACTCTTTGCAAGGGGCACTTTTTGGTAAATATATTAATTTGCTAATTATTGAAATGATTCTAGCATTGTAAGTTGTTAAGTAAAAAAAGGTACACAATTGACTAGTTATGTATCTTTTGTGTAAAAAGGTGAGAAAATTAATATAGTATAATATGATATGATATAATATATAAAGCATATGTATCTCCTTTCTTTGGAAGTGTCTGCAAGAAACCAGTAATATTTTCTCATGGGAGAAAAAAATGTGTGTCCGAGGCTGGACGCAGTGGCTCACACCTGTAATCCCAACACTTTGAGAGGCTGAGTTGGGCAGATGGGTTGAGCCCAGAAGTTCGAGCCCAGCCTGGACAACATGGTGAGACTCTGTATCTACAAAAAATACAAACAATTAGCCAGGTACGGCAGAGTGCGCCTGCGGTTCCAGCTACTCAGGAGGTTGAGGTGGGAAGATCACTTGAGCCTGGGAGCTTAAGGCTGCAGTGAGCCGTGATTGTGCCACTGCACTCCAGCTTGGGTGACAGACCAAGACCCTGTCTCTCCTCCACCCCTCCAAAAAATGGGTCTCTGGCAGCAGGATGAGAGGGAGATTTTCTAGTTTACCTTTTGTACTTTTTGAATTGTATCATGTGAATGTATTGCCTCTCCAAAATTAAATCACTGCTGTGGGGTGGGTGCTGACTGGGAGGGGCACAAGGGAGCCCTCCGGGGCCCTGGACATCTCCTGAGCCTTCGTTCTGGATCCTGATGGTTACGTGGGTGAACACACATGAAAAGTCATCAATCCATACACTTAAGTTCTATGCACTTTATTTTAAATTAGGCTTCAAAAAAAGTGATGTATTTTAATGACATGATAAAATACAGTCAGCCCTCCATATCTGTGGGATCCATATCCACGGATTTAACCAACCATGAATCAAAAATATTTTTTAAAATGGATGTTTGCATCTGTACTGAATACATATAGACTTTAAAAATAATCATTATTCTTCCAGCCTGAGGAACATGGCGAAACCCCATCTCTACCAAAAATACAAAAAATTAGCTGAGTGCGGTGGCATGTGCCTGTAGTCCCAGCTACTCAGGAGACCGAGGTGGGAGGATTACTTGAGCCTGGGAGATGGAGACTGCAGTGAGCCAAGATCAGGCCACTGCACTTCAACCTGGGTGATGGTGTGAGACCCTGTCTCAAAAAAAAAATAATTATTATTATTCTCTAAACAATATAGCCTAACAACTATTTACGTATATATATATATACTTTTTTTTTTTTTTGAGACAGAGTCTCACTATTGTCACCCAGGCTGGAGTGCAAATGGCATGATCTCGGCTCACTGCAACCTCCTCCTCCCAGGTTCAAGTGATTCTCCTACCTCAGCCTCTTGAGTAGCTGTGATTACAGGTGCCTGCCACCACACCTGGCTAATTTTTTTTTTTTTTTTTTTTTTGAGATGGAGTCTTGCTCTGTCACCCAGCCTGGAGTGCAGTGGCATGATCTCGGCTCACTGCAACCTCCCCCTCTTGGGTTCAAGCCATTCTCCTGCCTCAGCCTCCCCAGTAGCTGGGATTACAGGAGTGCACCACCACACCGAGCTAATTTTTATATTTTTAGTAGATATGGGGTTTCGCCATGTTGGCCAGGCTGGTCTCAAACTCCTGACCTCAGGTGATCCGCCCACCTCGGCCTCCCAAAATGCTAGGATTACAGGTGTGAGCCACCATGCCCGGCCTATTTATTAGACATTATAAATAATCTAGAGATGATTTAAAGCAGCAGTCTCCAAACTTTTGGACACCAGGGACTGGTTTTGTGGAAGACAATTTTTCCATGGACAGGGGCATAAAACTGTTCCACCTCAGATCGTCAGGCGTTATAGTCTCACAAAGAGCGTGCAGCCTAGACCCCTCGAATGCTCAGTTTGCAATAGGGTTTGCGCGCCTCTGAGAATCTAATGCCGCTGCTGATCTGACAGGAGGGGCAGCTCATGCGGTCATGATAGCTTGCCGGATGCTTGCCTCCTGCTGTGTGGCTCTGTTCCTGACAGGTGTAGGCTGGTACTGGTCCATGGTCTGGGGTTTGGGGACCCCCTTCGATTTAAAATATATGGAAAGATGGGCATAGGTTACATGCAAATACGATACCCTTTTATATCAGGGACTTGAGCATCCGAAGATTTTGGTATCTGCAGTGGAGCGGGAGGGAGGGAGGTCCCAGAACCAATCCCCCATGGATAGCGAGGGATTATTGTATATTAAAAATAATTTTTTTATTTACTTATTTATTTATTTTACTTTAAGTTCTGGGATACATATGCAGAGTGTGCAGGTTTGTTACATAGGTATGCATGTGCCATGGTGGTTTGCTGCACCTCTCAACCCGTCATCTGGGTTTTAAGCCCCGTATGCATTAGCTATTTGTGCTAATGCTCTCCCTCCCCTTACCCCCATCCCCCCCAAAATAATTTTAAAAATGAAGTCAGACCAGGATATATTGCCTTGCTCCACAAAAATAAATGTGTTTCTAAAAAGTTTACTCAAGCCCGTTTCTAGAAAGTGAAGCATAACTTCCAACTGGCTTTCATTATAATGTCTAAGATGTATTCATGTACTGACTCCATTCAAGGAGTGGCAGTGCTGGTGTTGGTCTGAGCACTAGGAGCCTGCTGGGGTGAACCCACCCACTCTCTGAGTCTGGGCTTGATGATGGAAAGAAAAAAGGAGAGGTGAATTGAGTCTCCTTGAAAGACTTGAGAAATGAGAGCCCAGTGCCAGGCGCAGTGGCTCATGCTTGTAATCCCAGCACTTTGGGAGGCCGAGGCGGGAGGATCACCTGAGGTCAGGAGTTTGAGACCAGCCTGGCCAACATGGTAAGACCCCATCTCTACAAAAATACAAAAATTAGCTGGGCGTGGTGGCGTGCGCCTGTAATCCCAGCTACTTGGGAGGCGGAGGTGGAAGAATCACTTGAACCTGGGAGGCAGAGGTTGCAGTGAGCCAAGATTGTGCCATTGCACTCCAGCCTGGGTGACAGAGCGAGACTCCATCTCAAAAAAAAAAAAAAAAAAAAAAAAAAATCAGAGAAATTAGAGCCCAGCAGAGAACACAGGAAGAGAAGTCAACACTGCCTGATTGCCTCTTCATCTGGGGGCTTGCTGGGCACTGTGCATGCTGGTACAACAGAAGCAGACAAAGAATTATTCTGAGAGGCAAGAGAGGAAATCAAAATTGGAAAACAGAACCATATACTAATAATCCACTCATTTGCTGAGCACTTTACTATTTTCTTTTCTTTCCTTCTTTTCTTTTTTTTTTTTTTTTTTAAATTTTTGAGATGGAGTCTTGCTCTGTCGCCCAGGCTGGAGTGCAGTGGCATGATCTTGGCTCACTGCAACCTCTGCCTCCCTGATTCAAGCGATTCTCCTGCCTCAGACTCCTAAATAGCTGGGATTACAGGCATGCACCAGCACGCCTGGCTAATTTTTGTATTTTTAGTAGAGACGGGGTTTCGCCATATTGGCCAGGCTGGTCTCAAATTTCTGGCCTCAAGTGATTTGTCTGCCTCAGCCTCCCGAAGTGCTGAGATTACAGGCGTGAGCCACCGCATCCAGCCCAGTTTCCCATTTTCAATATCCTTTTACGCCTGTTACATAATTTGACTTTGAAATCACCCTATGAATGGACACGGTGCATGTTCATTGTCCTACCTTGTGAATGAGGAAGGAAGCTGACACCTAGAGAGCAAAGTCACAGGAGGTGACAGAGCCTGTATTCAAACCCATGTTTTACAATTCTAAGTCTGATGAGCTCATTACTGCTTTTCAGAGAGGTCTCAGATCATCTAGACCGAGCTCTGGCTTCCCTATTTACCAGCTGTGTGATTTTGGGCAAGTTGCTGAACCTCTCTGTGCCTCTCTGTTCTCATTCTGTACAATGGAGCTGGTATAAGGATTACATGAGCCAATAAAAAGAAAGCACATGGAAAGTGCTCATCAAAAATTAGCTTTTGTTTTTATTCCTAGAAAAAAAGAAAGTGAGACATGATAATGGCAAAGATGAGAAATCTGAGAATCATAGAGAGAAGAGGGTGAGAAGACCAGTTCAGAGGTGGAAATGGCTCTAGAATGTCAGTGCTCAGCTCCCCCAGGCAGTAAGAACAGGAATAGGGTGACCAGGCAGATGCCAGGGCAGGCCAGCAGTACCAGTAGGAAGATGCCCTCACCCCCACCTTGGCCTTCAACCTGAGGAAGGTCAGTGTTTCCCTAGGCCCAAATCTAGCTGGCAGCCAGCCCAGGACAGAGAGTGAGAACAGGAGTGGGGAAAAGAGATGGATAAGGCATCTTGGCCACCCTCGAGGGGCTCGTGGTCTGGTTGTAAGATCGAGACAGGGCTATGTGAGCTAAGATAGCTTCCCTCAGTCTCCCCAGAATGCCAGGCTCCCTGTCCAGTGAGGTGCTGGTAAAAATGGAACAACTAGCTCTTTGTTGCGGGATGACAGGTCAGAGGAGCTGATATGCCAATTTTCATGTTTGCCAATTTCCATGGTGTAAATACTCTTATTGTGGCCATCTTCAAAAAGAAGCAGGTCCTGGCATCAAGCCATGAGGGCGGGACAGGCAGCAAGGTGAGGACAAAGGTGTGGGGTCACGGTCAGAGGTTGGAGACCTGCGTCCTGGTCCCTGAGAGAGTGCACAGGAATGCTACGTGCCTTGGACACATCATTTTACCTCTTTGACCTCCAGTCACCTCAAGGAAGAAAATGAAAACGTACTGTGTTGGAGGGTGGGCAAAGCTGGTGTGACTCCAGGCCAGAGGGTATTTTTCAAGCACTTGCTATGTGCTAAGCCCTGGGATACAGAGATGAATAACAGAGCTTCGTGCTGAGGAAGTGGGCAGATGTGAAAGTCCCATGACCTCGTCGACATAGTGGTGGCGATGATTAGTAAGTACGAGGTGATGGCCTTGTTGTGTCTGAGTCACACAATTCATTCTGTCTGTCCCCAGATCTTTTGTTTTGTTTGAGGCAGAGTCTCACTCTGTCACCGAGGCTGGAGTGCAGTGGTGCCATCTCGGCTCACCGCAACCTCTGCCTCCCAGGTTCAAGCGATTCTCCTGCATCAGCCTCCCAAGTAGCTGGTACTACAGGCGTGCACCACCATGCCCAGCTAATTTTTGTATTTTTTGGTAGTGACAGGGTTTCACCATGTTGCCCAGGATGGTCTCAAACTCCTGATCTCATGTGATCTGCCCGCCTCAGCCTACCAAAGTGCTAGGATTACAGTCATGAGCCACCACTCCCAGCCAGTCCCCAGATTTTTATTGAGGACTGGCTGTGGGCCAGGCACTGGGAAATAGCAGTGAACAAAAGACCAACTCTCTGCCCTCCAAAAATGGAGACGGGACACTAATCTAAGAAACACAAAATAGAAGCCGGGCGCGGTGGCTCACGCCTGTAATCCCAACACTTTGGGAGGCCGAGGCGTGCGGATTACGAGGTCAGGAGATCGAGACCACGGTGAAACCCCGTCTCTACTAAAAATACAAAAAAATTAGCTGGGCGCAGTGTCGGGCGCCTGTAGTCTCAGCTACTCAGGAGGCTGAGGCAGGAGAATGGCGTGAACCCAGGAGGCGGAGCTCGCAGTGAGCTGAGATCGCACCACTGCACTCCAGCCTGGGCGACAGAGCGAGACTCCATCTAAAAAAAAAGAAACGAAATAGATAAAATGATTTTTACTATGTGAAGCAGAGTCAGGGGCAGAGTTGCCAGGAGCACTACGTGAGGCAGGTGGACAGGGAAGCCTGTCTGAGGGCCAATGAGGCCGAGACTGGAGAGAAGTGAGGGAGTGCATCGGGTGGATTTCTGGGGGAACAGCATCCAGGCTGAACGAGCAGCAGGTGCAAGAGTCCTGAGGTGGAAGTGTGCTGAGGGAGGGAGGTGAGATGGGGCAGGGGAAGGGGGAACTCTGAGAGGCAGCTAGGGGTCATCCCAAAAGGGCCTGGTGGAGCGCAAGGAGGGAGGCATTAGATGGGCCTCTAACCCCATGCTACTGGAGGGCTGGGAGCAGAAAACTAGCTCGGCTTTCAGATTTGAAAGAATCTGTGTGAAGACGTCAGGGGGCAAGTGTTGGAGCAGGGAGGGCAGGTGGGAGGCTCTAGCAATCACCCCCAGAGACATCACAGTGGCCGGGCCAAGTGACAGCATGTGAGGGATGTGAGGTGTGAGGACGGGCTCTGTTCGCAGTATATCCTGAAGGTAGAAGCAACCATGCTTGCGGCTAGAACAAATGGTCCCAGGAAGGCAGAAATGTCCATGAAGAGCATAGCTAGTAAAAACTCCCAGCCAGCGAGCTCTGTCTGTGGGCTAGGAGCTTTCCCTGAATTATCTCACTTGGTTTTCACACCAAATCCTGCAAGGAGGCACTGCTCGTCAAGTTACAATGAATACATGGAGGCTCAAGAGGTTGGGTGATATCCCCAAGACCCTATGTCAAGCCTTCGACAGAACTGGAATTTGAGGTTTTCAGGCTATCAAGGGGGTGCCCTTTGCATGATATCAGCTGCCCCTGAGATTTGGAAAGTAGTAGTATATTACCTTGCCAGGCACAGTGGCTCACACCTGTAATCCCAGCACTTTGGGAGGCCAAGGCAGGTGGGTCACCTGAGGTCAGGAGTTTGAGACCAGCCTGGCCAATATGGTGAAACCCCATCTCTACTAAAAACACAAAATTAGCCGGGCGTGGTGGTGCACACCTGTAATGTCAGCTACTTGGGAGGCTGAGGCAGAATCGCTTGAACCTGGGAGGCAGAGGTTGCAGTGAGTGGAGATTGTGCCACTGCACTCCAGTCTGGGCAACAAGAGCAAAACTCCGTCTCAAAAAAAGAAAAAGAAAAAAGAAAAGAAAAAGTAGTATAAGTAGTATACTACCTGGCACATATTAGGTACACATAGTAGGTAATAATCATTTGCAAAATTCTTCCTTTTTTTTTCATTTTGAGACAGAGTCTCAGTCTGTCACCCATGCTGGAGTGCAGTGGCACAATCATGGCTCACTACAGCCTCAAACTCCTGGGCTCAAGTGATCCTCCTGCCTTGACCTCCCAAAGTGCTGAGATTACAGATGTGAGCCTGTATGAATTTCTTTATATCATAAACATTTAAAAGGTCATGAGCCCTATACACTCACCAGAATGTCTAAAATTATTAATTTAAAAAAAACAAACTTCAAACCTGACTATACCAAATGCATGAGCAGGGGGAATGCCATACATTGCTGGTAGGAATGCAGAATGGTACAACCGATATGGAAAACAGCTTGGTAGCTTCTGATAAAGTTAAGGCACTTACTCAGTGACCCAATTTTAGGTATTTACCTAAGAGAAAAGAAAACGTGTGCTCACACAAACACTGAACATGAATGTTTATAGTTCATAGGAGTATTATTCATAATTGCCCCAAACTGGAAATAACCCAAGTGTACTTAACCTGGTAAACAGATGAACAACAGTGGTATGCCCATGCAATGGAATACTACTCAGCAATGAAAAAGGAATGAACTACTAACACGGAGAACAAAATGGATGAACCTCAAACATATAATGCTGAGTAAAGGAAGCCAGGGTTAAAAAGCTGTGGTTCCATTTAAATGACATCTGGAAAAGGCAAAATTATCAGTCAGAAACAGATCAATGGTTACCAGAGGCAAGGAGTAGGAGTGTGGGTTGGCTACAAAGGGTGGCATGGGGACACTTATAGGGGGATTGTGGTGGTGGCTGTATGACCGTACTCTTCTGCGAAAACTTAGAAAATATACCAACAAGGGTGGATTTTACAGTCTGTAAATTACACCTCAGTAAACCTAACAATGACAGCACAAAGGTTGTGTGCCCTCGCTTCCCTCTCCTGACGGCTACCTCATTTTGCTCCACAGTGAAGCCACTCTCCATACTCCCACTCAGACTAACCCCCTGGAAAAGCTTAGTTATCAGTGCTGCAGAATTCACTCTGCTGTCACTGAGCCAGCTGCCTTCAGCATCACTGGCGAGTTTTAAAATGCTGATGCAGGCCAGGCGCAGCGGCTCACGCCTCTAATCCCAGTACTTTGGGAGGCTGAGATGGGTGGATCACCTGAGGTCAGGAGTTTGAGACCAGCCTGGCCAATATGGTGAAACCCCATCTCTACTAAAAATACAAAAATTAGCCGGGCATGGTGGCGCACGCCCGTAATCCCAGCTACTCGGAAGGTTGAGGTAGGAGAATCACTTGAACCTGGGAGGCAGAGGTTGCAGTGAGCCAAGATGGCATCACTGCACTCCAGCCTGGGCGACAGAGTGACAGACTCCATCTCAAAAATAAAAATAAGCCGGGCGCGGTGGCTCACGCTTGTAATCCCAGCACTTTGGGAGGCCGAGGCGGGCGGATCACGAGGTCAGGAGATCGAGACCACAGTGAAACCCCGTCTCTACTAAAAATACAAAAAATTAGCCGGGCGTGGTGGCGGGCGCCTGTAGTCCCAGCTACTTGGAGAGGCTGAGGCAGGAGAATGGCGTGAACCGGGGAGGCGGAGCTTGCAGTGAGCCGAGATTGCGCCACTGCACTCCAGCCTGGGTGACAGAGCGAGACTCCGTCTCAAAATAAATAAATAAATAAATAAAATAAAAATAAATAATAAATAATAAATAAAATGCTGATGCTGTCCGGGCATGGTGGCTCATGCCTACAATTCCAACACTTTAGGAGGCCAAAGCAGGAGGATTGCTTGAGCTCAGGAGTTTGAGGTCAGTCTGGGCAATATAGTGAGACCCTATCTCCACAAAAATTTTAAAAATTAGCTGGGCATGGTGGCGTGCGCCTGTGGTTCTAGATACTCAGGAGGCTGAGGAAGGGGGATAGCTTAAACACAGGAGGTCAAGGTTCCAGTGGGCTCTGATCACACCACTGCACTCCAGCCTGGGTGACGGAGCAAAACCCTGCCTCAAATAAACAAACAAACACCCTACAGGAGGGAAGTGGCCTCAGGTTGGAAGCAGGCAAGCTGCTGGGCCTGTGATGGGACAAAAACCTATGACTCATCCATGCTTCCTCCTTTCAGGGCAGAGACCAGCAATGGCTGGACCTGCTGAGAGCAGCTGAGGGTGTTCTGGCCACTGCTGGGGCCACTCCATGTGGCCTGCTGACCACTGCCACCCCCTGGTGGTCTCTTATGAAAAAGCATCCTCACCCACCAGCGAGGTGGGGATGAGGGGACAGGGATGCTCCTCCCGTCCCCCTTCCTCCCACCATTCACCTTTCTCTCTTGTCTTCCCAGCTTTCTTCACTCTCTTTCCCTCTCTTTTCCTTCTCCTCACTCTCCTCCCCTCTCTGCTTGTCTTATTGTTCTGCTCCATGATGGAAAGAGCTTTGACCTTAGTTCACTGGGTTAAAACCTGGCTCTGGCATCTATGAGCTACATGACCAATTGAGCCAATTACTAAACCTCTCTGAGTCAGTGTTTTCATCTGGAAATGGGGATAACTCTGGATGGTAAAATGACATAATCCACATAAAGCATCTTGCAGAGAGCCTGGCCCAATAGATGTTTATTATTATTATTATTACTACTATCATGACTGGCACTAGACAGGGGCTCAACCATTGGTTGCGGTAGTTTGCTCTCTTTATTCTTCACCCCAGCTAACCCAGGCTATATATTAGACTCCAGTGGGTACGCTTAAAAAATATGCATGCGCCAGGTATGGTGGCTCACGCCTGTAATCCCAGCGCTTTGGGAGGTGGAGGTGAGAGCATCGCTTGAGGCCGGGAGTTTGAGACCAGCCTGAGTAACATGGTGAAATCTCATCTCTACAAAAAATAAAAAAATTAGCTTGGCACAGTGGCACACACCTATAGTCCCAGCTACTTGGGAGGCTGAGGGGGAAGGATCGCTGGAACCCGGGAGATCAAGGCTGTAGTGAACCATGTTTGTGCACTCCAGCCTGGGCAACACAGTAAGACTCTGTCTCAGAAAAAAAAAAAAAAAAAAATAGACCCCCTGCTTCCCCCATCTCAGACCAATTAAATCGGTGGTGGTACTTCAGTACAGGCATTGTTTTTTACATTTTTAAAATTAATTTACTATGTATTTTTCACCGTACTCTTTAAAAGCTCCCCAGGAGATAGAAATGAAAAACCACACTACGGTGACCACCAGTCCGGGGTTACCTGGGGCTTTCCCAGTTTTAGCCCTGGAAGTCTCATGGCCCAGGAGCCCCCTCCCTGCAAGGCAAACTGAGACACTTGGTTGTCCCCTTTCTAGAAAGGAATGGACCCATGTTTTCTGAATCCCAGATCGGGACACGTGGCCTGGGCGCAGATGGCTGAATCAATTCTGTGAAAGCACCACTTGGGGCAGTGGGTCACTGAGGCCAAAGGGTCAGTCTGTGGCAGGAGCTGGGTTCAGGGTGGGGAGAGGTGGGCAGGAGAGCGGCTGGCAGTGGCTCAGTCGGACAGGTCCCCGTCGTTGGGCCAGCTGGGGCTCCAGCCACTGGCTGCCCGCTCCATGGCCTTTACCCAGCGGCCCTTCAGCTCCTCCGTCTCGGCCTTGAAGGTGTACAGCTGGCCTGACTGCTGTAGCTGGAAGACCCGAGGGTCCCCCTGGGGCCCAACGGTCACCTGGTAGCCCAGCAGGGGGATGGAGGTGTGAGCCCTCATGTCCTGGAGGGAGGAGAGAGCAGTGGGCCACTGTCCCCTCTCAGTCCTACTGCCCCAGATAGCCATCATGAAGGCAACAGCCACACATGCGCAGCTCACACCCCAAACCCCCATGGGTTAGGGGTGGGCTGGTGAAGGCCATCGAGGAAGAGGAGAGAAGAACTGGCTGCCTCTGAGGGCAAAGCAGTGGTGACATAGAGCCAGGGCCCAATTCTGAAACCTACTAACCTTGAGATTCCAGGATACCACATCCTCATTGGGCCTCAGTTTCCCTGTCTGACATATGGAGCTAGCAATACTCACCCCTGACCCCCTTCACACAAACGCTGTGGGAAGGCCAGGCCCTGATGGGGGGCGGGCAGGTGATGGCCTTACCTGAGGGGCAGCGTAGACATAGAGCACGAGGGGGTCATCCCGAGGGATCACACACCAGCCCCGGGGGCCGCTCTTGCCCCACTTGTCTCCAATGAGCTGCAGGAAGCTGCACATCAAGCTCTGGTCAGGCATGGCCGAGGACCCTTTCTAAAACCAGAAAGAGGGACTGTCAGGGAGCAGAGCAGCCGCAAGTGCCGGATGTTGGTCTGGGGGCTTGACAATCACTATCTCCAATCCTTACAGCAGTACTGAATGGAGGGGTCCTTGGTCCTTGAGGCTCAGAGAGGTCCCATCAAGTGTCTGTGGTCACACAGCTAGCCAGCCAGTGGCAGAGCTGCGGTCAAACCCCAGCCTGCCTGAACCTGTCGCATGTGTGCCCACAAGGGGCAGGTGCTGGGAGGGTGCCTGGAGTTGCTCCAGGAAACAGAATTGGGCCTTGAGAAGGGGCTGAGCATCTCCAGGAGCAGGCTGTGTTGCCTAGTGGTCAGGGGGATCCTGGGCCTGGAAGGATGGGGAGGATTGGAAAGGGGACAGACGCCCATGGAGAAAGGCCAACTTTTTTTTTTTTCCAGGTGGAGTTTCTCTCTTGTTGCTCAGGCTGGAGTGCAATGGTGCAATCTCGACCCATTGCATCATTGCAACCTCCGCCTCCCGGGTTCAAGAGATTCTCCTGCCTCAGCCTCCCCAGTAGCTGAGATTACAGGCATGTGCCACCACGCCTGGCTGATTTTTTTTTTTTTTTTTTTGGGAGTAAATCTCAGCTGGCAAAGGCTGGGACCTTCTCCCACCTCCCAGGGACAGTGGGATGTCAACCTGGCCTTCATGAGGGAGGGGCAGTGGACGGTGGCACCGATGCTGGGCTGGTTGACATTGTATTTGTGGTGCCTAGCTGAGGACAGTTGTACCCCACAGGGGAGCACCTGTGGTGGCAAGTGTGGCTCAGTGAGGCCCCCAGGACAACAGAAAGAACATCTGTGGCTGAGGTCAGAGAGCTGGCTTCTAACTTGCTGTGTGATCTTGGGCAAGCCACTCCTCCAGCCCTGGGTCTCCACGGGATAAGACCGACTGGCCCCTGGAGTCCCTTCCGGTTAGAATGGAGTCTCCAATCTGTCCGACCTGGAGCCTCAGTGTCCCCATCTGTAAAATGGAATCAGTGACACCAGCTCTTGTCTCCCTGGGACTGTTGGGGCAGGACATGGGGATGTGAACAGGAGCTGTCCAGAGGGGCCGTACTATTGGATGGGGACATTGAGGAAGTGCAGAAGAATGTGGACTACAGCCTGCAGCCAAAGGGTGCCTCCATTTGGTGACAGGCTCCGCACTGCCTGGGCTGTGGGGAGAGGCCTGGTGTCTGCGGGCAGAGAGAGGAGGAGGGAGCGGGGGAGGGTGTGACCACGGCTGGCTTGTTCCTCAGCACTGGACAGTGTCAGCCCAGCGTGGTTGCCGGGCACACATTCCCTGAACAGAGGATGGATGGTGAGCGCGGGGACAGTGGCCCTCACCTCCAGGATGCCCCGTCTCTTGTCCTCCTTGGCCTTGGGCGGCACGTTTCCGGTGAGGAATGTGTAGCAGTGGAGGCAGACTCGGTTGGGCCTGTTGTCGTCGTATTTCAGCTCGGCCCGGTAGTCGGAGCACCTGGCACACACCACCTGAGGAGGACACATAGGGGGGCGTGGGGCTGAGACCAGGCACCGGAGGGCTGGGCTCCTGCCTTGGTGGGCAGGTGGGGGCATGAGAGCAACCAGGGACCGGGGGAGGAAAAGAAAGCGTCGAGGGAGGAATAGAGGCAGAGCGGGGACGCTCCCCAGTGCTGGCGAGGCCCAACTGCCTGGAGGCTGCGGTGCATGGGGGAGCTCGGGCTCGGGGCTCTTAGGCTGAGGGTTCAAGACCCGGCCCCCACCGCGAGGGCTGTAACTTCTCTCCCCTCCAGGTTCCCTCTGAGTGAGGGCAGCCGTGAACCCAAGGGGCTTGCCCCAGACAGGCCGCTGGCGTCTGATTCACTTTTCCCAGTGCTATCCTCTCTGCCATCTCACCTGACTCTCCCAAAGACCCCACCAGGCAGGCAGGGCCCAGCTTTTGTCCTCTCCTGACCCTGAGAGCCACACTGTTACCTGGCAGACAGGCCCTCCACAAACAGGGTGTGTCTTTCAAGTCCCACAATTTAGCTTTAAGATTCAGGCAGACTTTGTATTCTGCACCATCATGGAGTCAAGGGTGTTTTCATCTAAAAATGATAGGCTGCTTGTTTTTACATGGGTACTCTGTAGAGCGGGGCCCACTCTCAGCTCACCACGAAGACATCCCCGAAAGGCTGACATGGATCATGCCGGGAGACCGGGCAAAAGGGGCCTGGGAAGACTCAGAGAGGAACACTGGGTGCCGCAAGGCGTGACTGAGAGAAAGACTTGGCGTTAAGGGGAGCCCAGATGTGGGCGTGGAGATGGAGGGCAGGAGAAAGGGGCAGAGGGAGTGTAGTTCATCAGGCGGCACCAGCCCTCAGGGAGCTCCTCTGTGTGCCCAGCACAGAGTGTGGCCTGGCAGGGACCTGGAGAAGAAGGCCTGGCCCTGCCCCACCCTCACAAGGATTCCCGTCTGGCAGGCAGGGGAGACAGAAACTGGCGCCCGAACCACCGAAAGGATGACTCACTGGCTCAGCAGGCACGAAGATCTGCACGGGCACGAGAAACCCACGGTCAGGGCACAGCCCCACACGGGGGCTTCGGCTACCTTAGGAGCATTTTATTTTTTTATTGAGAGATTTCAATGTTTAAATATAATTAGTAAATATTATTTCCTCTACCAACATTTAATTTTGAAAAATTTCAAACCGACAAATTGAACGAATAATACAATGATACCACCCACTAGATTCACTAATTATTAACATTTGTGCCACATTTGCTCTCTGTCTCTCTCTATATGTATTTTATTTTTTTCTGAACCATTTGAGGATAAATTACAGTCATCATGACACCTCACCCTTAAATATGTAGCTGGTGTCTCCTAAGAACAAGGGCGTCCTTCTACCCATCCACGGTGGCATGGTCACACTCAGGAAATTTATTGATACAATAGTATTATTTTTAATTTTGGGGATGGAGTTTTGCTCTTGTTGCCCGGGCTGGAGTGCAGTGGTGCGATCTGGGCTCACTGCAACCTCCACCTCCTGGGTTCAAGTGATTCTTCTGCCTCAGCCTCCCGAGTAGCTGGGATTACAGGTGTACACCACCACACCCGGCTAATTTTTGTATTTTTAGTAGAGACGGGGTTTCACCATGTTGGCCAGGCTGTTCTCAAACTCCTGGCCTCAGATGATCCGCTCACCTCGGCCTCCCAAAGTGCTACAGGTGTACCAAGGATTACAGGTGTGAGCCACTGCAACCAGCCAATACAATATTATTATCTAGATATGCTGCATCATCAAATTTCTCCCAATGTTCCCAAGAGCAACCTTGATAGCTTTATTTTACCCCAGAAAGAATCCAAGCAAGGATCATACATTTAATTTAGTTGTCAGAATATTTTCTATCTTAAGCTGGAAGGCAGCTACATGGGTGTTGTTATTCTTTGTGCCTCTTTGTATTTCACTATTTTAAGTAATTTTTAAAGAACTACTTTCAGTCACAAGTGTGAATCAATTCAACTCTTATTTACAGATGGAATCACCAGGAACAGTAGCCAATCCCCATATCCTTTCTATCTGGCGTTGGGATGTAACTCATCACTGACATCAGAAGGCAGGTGTGTTCCCAGGTCCTAGAAACTGACCCTGTCCTGATTTCAGTTGAACACATTTTGGGGACACCTCCCTGACTGGCCCCAACCTGTCCAGCTAGACTCCCCCAGTCCTCTGGAGGTCATCAAAGACTGAGGTTGCAAAGGGCTTCTCTGTTTGCAGAGTAAACAGAGGGGGTTGTGATGTCAACAGAGAACAGCTCAAGTACAGCAGGTGCTTAAAAAGCAAAGCGAGATCTGCCTCTGATAACTGGGCCTGGGTTGATAAGAGGAGGAACTGGAGTGGACGCAGTTCCCCCCTCAGGAAGCTGGTAGCTCACCCGCACTGGATGTGCTGCCTGAGCTATGGAGGAGGGGGAAAGAAAAAGAGAAGGAGAGGGAAGGGAAAGAATGTTTTTTGGTCGAATCCTCACTGCCACACTGGAGGTAGGTTTCGTGATCCCGTGGTGGAGTTAAGGAAACTGAGGCCTGAACCAGTAGGCAGAGTTAGCAACAGAATCCATCAGGTGCCAGGGTGCTGAGGGCTTGCAGAGAAGAGAGGACAGTTAGCCAAAGCAGATAGAGAAGAGAGGATGACGGGGTGGGTGAGTGCATAGTGGGCATGGGCCTGGTGAGGGCCATGCCTCAGGTGGGCAAGGCCTGAGGGGTACAGGGCTGGATGCCCCTCCCCTGGAACTGGGGACCATTTCCTAGCTCTGGGTCTCAGGGTCGTGGAAAATGATGATAAGGACGCAGGTAAATTCATAGCATCAGCTTCAGGGGTGCCTTCAGTAAGTAATTTAACCTCAATGGGTCTCATTTTCCCATCTAAAAAATGGGAAATAGCAGCCCCCTGAGGTGTGCTGTGAGAGCCAGATGAGGTAATAACACACGCACCTGGCTCAGAGCTAGTGCCCAACGCCACTGGGCTGCATTGGTTGAAGCCAGCAGATTTGGCCAGGATGGGGCAGCAGGACCTGAGCTGGGAGGGTGGAGGCCCAGGTAGGGCAGGTAGAGGCCTGGGTGACACAGGTGGAGGCCGAGGTGGGACAGGTGGAGGCCGAGGTGGGACAGGTGGAGACAGATGGAGGCCGAGGTGGGACAGGTGGAGGCCGAGGTGGGACAGGTGGAGGCCGAGGTGGGACAGGTGGAGGCCGAGGTGGGGCAGGCGGAGGCCGAGGTGGGACAGACGGAGGCCGAGGTGGGACAGGTGGAGGCCGAGGTGGGACTGAGTGGAGGCCGAGGTGGGACTGGAGTTGGAGGCCGAGGTGGGACAGGTGGAGGCCGAGGTGGGACAGGCGGAGGCCGAGGTGGGACAGGCGGAGGCCGAGGTGGGACAGGTGGAGGCCGAGGTGGGACAGGCGGAGGCCGAGGTGGGACAGGCGGAGGCCGAGGTGGGACAGGCGGAGGCCGAGGTGGGACAGGCGGAGGCCGAGGTGGGACAGGCGGAGGCCGAGGTGGGACAGGTGGAGGCCGAGGTGGGGCAGGTGGAGGCCGAGGTGGGGCAGGTGGAGGCAGTAGTACTGGCAGGAGTACTCACATAGCCGCAGGCCCGGCAGTGGTGGCGACGGCGCGTCAGAGCGTTGAAGGGCTCCTGGCAGCGCATGCACATGGTCACCATCTTGTCCCGGACCCACTGCGGTGCTCGGAGGCCCAGCTCCTCAGACTGCAGCTGTGGGTTAAGGGGAGTTGGGCAGAAATGGGGCCTTGGTGACCCTCTTCCGCCCATCCTCCCAGGGCCTGGCGCCCTGTGCCCACCTGCTCTGGCAGGGATTCTGTGTGTTGGGCTTCCCTGGGGCTTCTACAGGAAGCTGACTGACCTGATGGAGACCTTATGATAGGTTAGTTACCGTTATTCCTATTGTATAGGTGAGAAAACTGAGGCCCAGAGAGGTCAAATGACTCAGCAGTCACCCAGCAAGCCAGAGTTCAGCTCAAATCTGAACTCAAACCACAGATATCCTCCCCAGCCCCCACCCCACTCGCCTTCCATCTTCCCTGAGACTTTAGATTTCTCAGATACTCTCAAACCCAAAGTCCTACTGCCCCCTGCAGCTGGAGCTGCAGAGACGTGAAACCCTTCCCCAAGACAGCTGTGCAGACAGGCTCTCAAAGGAAGCTTTGCTAAAGGGGAATGCTCAGGCACTGAGTCAGGGCATGCGGTGGGAGGGCTTCCCCTGGTCCCTTCAGTCTCTCCTGGCAGATGACACTCCCTCTCCCTCCGAGCTGGTATAGGCAGAACAGAGAGGGAACAAGCTCTGTTTGGGTTGGTGGCTCCAGCAAGGGATGAAAAAGGCTTCATTTACCTCCTGCTCCTGGGTGTCTCCCTCAGGCCCCTGGGCCGCAGCCTTGAAGGTTTCATTCCGCTTCTCGATTTGGTCAATGGCTGCTTGGAAGGCCTGGGGTGCAGGGAGGGGGAGGGTCAGGGCTTGAGGTGTGGAAGGGAGGGGTTGCTCCTCTGTCCATCCTTCCGCGCGTGCAACAGACAGGGCTGAAAGCCCACTGGGTACCAGGCGCTGGATTCTACACCCACGCGGGCTGCCTTATCGAAGGAGAAACTACCAGCCCCAGGTTACAGTTGTAAAAACTGAGGCTCAGAGAGGGTAAGTGACTGGCCCTGGACTGCCCAGCTAGGCAATGAGAAGCAGCAAGATAGGAACCCAGATCGGTCTCCAAACTACCACAGAGCAGCTCCTGAGGAAGAGCAGGGAGCAGCTGGGCACACGCAGGCGTGGGAGCGTGCACACACACACGCACACACACACATGCACGCACACACACAGACACACAAACACACACACAAAGACACATACACACAAGCACGTACATACACATGCACACACGCAAACACACACACATACACACAAACACATGCACACACATGCATGCACACAAACACACATATACACACCCATACATGTACACACGCACACACATGCATGCACACAAACACACACACAGACACAGACATGCACACACAGATGCACACACATGCATACACACATGCACACACACACACACATGCATACACATACCACTCCCTCCCCTTCAGCCCAAATAGGCTAGGGAGAATCCCAGGAGCTTCATCAAGATAGCCCATTACCGTGAAAGAAAAAAAAAAAAAAAGAAAGAAAGAAAGAAAGGAAAAAGACTCCCGGAAGCCTCGGAGCGTTCCCATACCTGCATCCAGGAAATCATTTCCTCCTGCGACCTGCTCGGAAAGTGAACACAGGTGTTGAGGAGATCAGCCCCTCCCAGTTTTCCCGCCTGGCCCTGGGCCGCCACCCCAGCTCCTTTACCGGGCTTGTAGCTCCAGGGTGCGCTGCTTCCCAGACACCAGGAAGGAGTGGGGGAACTCAGCATCCATCAGCTCCCGCACCTGCCAAGAGGAGGGAGGCAACCAGTTCAGACTCGTCATAGCCCGGGTCCCAGGCACAGCACTGCGGAGGGGAGGGACGTGGATTGTGCCCAAGGGACAATTCAAATTCGAGAGACAGGGATGCAGAGCTTGTTCGCCACCTCTCTAATCCTGTTGAGCCAAGCAAATGCCCCTGCAACTGGGCCTCGCTCCAAGCAAATGGACCTACGGCTCCTGGAATTTTAGCAGCAGCTAAGTTGACCCAGTGTGACGTGGAGATGACAATTTTTGACAATGCATTCAACAAAAAAGGAAATTAGATTTCAAAACCGGATGAGTATATGAGGTTCATGATACCATTTTCTTGGCTTTAAAATTTTCATAATAAAACATAAAAGAAAATACCCTTGGCCGGGTGCAGTGGCTCACGCCTATAATCCCAGCATTTTGGGAGGTCAAGGCGGGTGGATCACTAGAAGCCAGGAGTTTGAGAACAGCCTGGGCAATATGGTGAAACCCATCTCTTCTAAAAATACAAAAAGTAGCTGGACATGGTGGTACATGCCTGTCATCCCAACTATTCGGGAGGCTGAGGCACAATAATCTCCTGAACCTAGGAGGTGGAGCTTGCAATGAGCTGAGATTGTGCCACTGCACTCCAGCCTGGGTGACAGAAGGAGACCCTGTCTCAAAAAAAAAAAAAAAAAAAAAAAGAAGAAGAAGAAGAAAATAATCTTCACAGCAATCTTGGGAAGCAGATACTATCATCCTCATTTAGGATATGAGGAAATGGATGCTCAGAGAGGGCAAGAGAGCTGCCTGAGGTCACACAGCACCTAAGGGGCAAAAGAAGGATTCCACCCCAGGTTTTCAGCCCCCAAGGGTAAGATGGAAGAACATCTATTTCCATCCTACCCCCAGAGTCCTGTAAGCATACTTCCTTCAGACGGTGTGGAGAGAGATTTGCAAAGGGAACCTAAGACACAGGCCGAGAGCACAAGAGCCTCTGTGTGGGGGAACTTTGCTGCCATTAAATTCCTCGAACACTTGAGCTCCTCTGCTGCTTCCCATGTGGTAGTCAGGCCTTTGCACACTTCCAGGGCAGCTCACCATAACCCAGACAGCACTGAGGACAAGCACATCTTTCCTCAGATTAGGCCTAGTCTGTAGCCCCACTCCCCAGTCTTTGCCTTAGAAGGGGCTGATGTGATTTGGATTCGATGCCCTTGGCAATGGGGAGGCGGTCATGTGGAAAGAGATATTTGAGAAAGAGCCAAATACCTCTTTGTGTGCAAAGGATGACAGGCTAGATCTGGGCCAAATGGGACAAACCTGTAGCCCAAAGGCCAGTTAGGAAGCAACATCATAAATGGTCCCGGCCTGCCCAGGTGCACTGGAGAGACAGAAGAAGTTTCTAATTGTGTCAGGGAGAGGGGAAAGGGAAAAGAAGGGAGAAACCCAAGGTTTGCAGTCCAGAAGCTGGAAGAAATATCATGCTTTTGACAGAAAAAAGGGAACTGGGGGCTCCTGACCTGAGGGTCCAGGCTGCCCCTGGGATGTTCATACAGAGGCTTTCAGCTCCCCAGCAGGTTTCAAGAGGAGTTTCCAGAACTCCGCTAAGCCGAGCCTCAACTACTTTCCCCAGGGCTGGGTCAATTCAGTCCCCTGCTAGTCCATACGGTACCTTTGTAGTAATTAGAAAAGGACAGCCTTCCTCAAAACACTTTACTGACATCTGTTGGCAAACTGGCATAATACCTAGATATTGTTGGAACAAGACATTTGACTGCCATCTGCCGGACAATTCTCACTATAAATATACCATCTATGATATTGTATCATAGTCTGCTCATCTGCAGTTGGCTGCAGAAGACGTCCTCTTAGATGAGGTATCCTTGTGCAGTTTACAACCTGCACAACTGTACGTGGAGCCCCTAGGTATATATGTCCACACCCCTTCCTTCTTCCCAGGCTGGCCCTGTGTGAGATGGCAAAATACTAAGACCAAGTCAGACCTTGGAGAGAATCAGCTGCTGTTAACTAGGCCTCCCTGACACCTAGGAAGGAGGAGGCCAGGGAGTCATAGGCCAATAGGAACCATCATGATGGTCAAAGGCAAGATTTGCCTCCAAATCTCAGACTCAGAAAATGGTTCCTGCACAGAAGTAGGGTGAGTGGACAGCTCTGCACTTGCCAAGCCCGTGCCTTCCAGGAGAGGGCGCTGTGCGGCTGCTGGAGTATCAGACCTGCTATAGCCGAGACCAGCAGACTCCAGAAACCCAGCACACACAGGGCCCGTGAGCTGTCAGCGCACACCCAAAGCATCTGATGCTCTCAGGCTCGGCTCACTGTTTTCTCTCTACGACTCTGTTTTGGTTTCTATATTTCTTAGCCTTCCTATTTGTCAATCTCTATTTTCCTATGCCTGGGTCTCTGACAGTACTTTGGCAGGGCTACCCGTCTCCATTTCTCTGTCTGTAGCTCTCTATAAACCTGCCTTTCTCAGCCTCACTCACCAAGGACTCCAGACATACAAGCCTGCACACGCCCTGGTCTATGTGACATTCTGGCCCCTTCAGGATGGAAAGCTAGATGCCAGGGTCGGGGGTGCACTCTTTTTTTTTTTTTTTAATTTTATTATTATTATACTTTAAGTTTTAGGGTGCACTCTTAAAAGACTTCAGTCAGCTCAGGTGTGGGGGTGAGCTGTGAACCCATGTTCCCTCATCAGCCTTCATCATTCCCAGGCTGCACCCCACCCCCAGGCCCTGGATTGCTCCAGATGCCAGGCAACCCCAGTCAGGAGCAGGGGCGGGGCTCTTTTGCTGGGGGCTCTGGAGGGTAGAGCATTCTGGTTCAACTCCTGCCTGCACCTCCCTTCTGGAGCTGAAGGGGGTAGGGGTGATGGTGAATAGGAGAGTGACAAGATGGGCCAGACCAGACCTCTGCTTCTTCCCGTCCCAGCCCTCAGGACACACCAGGGCTCAGGAGCCAGCAGGGAGGGGCGGTCAGGAAGCTTCTCTGGCTGTGTCCTCCATGATGCCAGAAATTCCACCATAGGCTTGAACCCTCTGGATTGAAGCCTTAATAGACGACAGCAGAGCGTGGTGGTTAGATGCAGAAGCGCCAGCCTTCGCTACACCTGCATCTAAATCCTGGCTTGGTCACTCAAACTAGCATTTGCGATATGACCTTCAAGCAAGTTACTTAAGATAGAAAGGTTTTCTAGGGCCTTGGTTTTCTCATGTTTAAAAATGGGATTAACTACAGATACATTCACACACAGGCAGGCTGTACCAGGCTATTCACTGCAGCCTCATTTGCAGCTGCTGACAACTGAAAACGATTTAAGTGTCTCTCAGCAGAAGACTGGTTGAAGAAATTCCGGTGCATCCGCACAGTGGGACGCAATGCAGCTGGGCAGAAGGATGAGGAAGCTCTCAAGTACAGGGACACCTCAGTCTCCAGCATTTGCAGTTAGTTAAAAAAAAAAAGCAAAGTGCGAAAAATGTGTAGAGTATACCACTGCTTCTGGTATAAATCAGGAAACAATCCTATTATATATTATTTGTTTGCTAGGCGAAGACCACCTCTGGAAGGCCTCACAAGAAGCAAGGGTTGCCTTCAGGAAGGGGAACGAGGGGATAGCGTGGGGAGGAGACTTTCATTGTATATATTTTTTATATTGTTTGACTTTAGAATGTATATAATCTGTATTTTTTAAGTACTAAAATTAAAATTTTTTAAAAGATAAAAAACAGGCTGGGTGTGGTGGCTCATGCCTGTAATCCCAGCACTTTAGGAGGCCAAGGCAGGTGGATCACTTGAGGTCAGGAGTTTGAGACCAGCCTGGGCAACATAGTGAAACCCCATCTCTCCTACCAAAAATACAAAAATTGGCCGGGCATGGGGGCCCGTGCCTGTAGTCCCAGGTACTCGGGAGGCTGAGGCAGGAGACTCACTCGAACCCAGGAGGTGGAGGTTGCAGTGAGCCGAGATTGTGCCATTGCACTCCAGCCTGGGCAACAGAGTGAGACTCCGTCTCAAAAAAAAAAAAAATCCAGAAGATTCTAACAGCCGCTGCATCATGGGGCTGTTAGGAGGATCTGATGGTTCCCCCCATGGGGACACCCAGTCAATGGGCTCCATGATGGACTGCTGGCCCTGCTCATTTGCCATAATCTCTGGATGGGGTGGATGGGGACACACACAAGCCAGCCGCTGAGCTGACACTGGAGACCCTTCCTACACAAAACGTGGTCTGTGCTGCCACGGTATCAGCATACACTGCCCAGGACATGTCTCATTTCATTTAATTCTCACAGTCCTGCAGGTGGGGTCAGTTGTCAGCCCATCTTAACTGGGAGCTGGTTAGAAATACAGGATCTCAGGCACCCCTCCACCCAGACCTCCTGATTCAGAACCTGCATTTTCACGAGAT
The DNA here is from genome assembly GCF_009828535.3 of Hylobates moloch. Taxonomy (NCBI): domain Eukaryota; kingdom Metazoa; phylum Chordata; class Mammalia; order Primates; family Hylobatidae; genus Hylobates; species Hylobates moloch. Next base: position 35,623,362 of record NW_026652295.1, on the reverse strand, counting down.
GCCCAGAGGATTCGCGCACACGTGAAAGTTTTTGAAGCAGTGGTATAAACAGTAGGGAAAGCAGAGAAAGGCCAAGCTGGCTCATGCACTGCCGCAAAGGGAGGGCCAGACCTGTGGGAAGCTGGGAAGGACAGGGCTAGGAGCCCAGAGGGGAGAGCCCCACACTCTTCCATCTCCACGTTTGCCCAGGCCCTGCAAGGGTTTGGTTCTCTGATTGAGAACATGGTGGGCTCCTCCTCTTACTCCTTGTACTCAGTCCCACCCTTGAGGTGGAGCCCAGTGGTTTTTAGGGGGCCTCTTACCTTCATCCCGGCCACATCGATGCGGGTCCTCACCTGGAACTGGGCACCCACCTGGATCACCCTGGGCACACAGTAGAGCAGCATGTTGTTGAACTGCAGGAGACACAGGCATGAGTGGCCCATGGCAGAGGAGGGAGGACGGCTAGGTGGGGTTTCCCTGAGGGTGGGCTGAGCATGGGCTGAGCACCACTGGACCCCTCCCCTTTGAACACACTCTGGCCAGCCCGCTCAGAGGACATCACAGGTGATGAGGAAGGGGCTGTCAAGCTCCCAGTTCCCCTAGGATGGTTACTGAAGGGTCACCCTACAAGGGACCATAGCAGACCTCAGAAACCTACAAGGCCTTTCTCAACAGGGGCTCAGGATGACAGGGGTTTACAAGAGGTTATAGCGCTGTCCCCCAGACCTCCAGGCAGGACCACCTTTCCAGATCTCAGGAGATCCCCCAGCTTCTTCCGTGCAAACCCAGGGCAGTTCTTCCTAGTAGCTAACCTTACCCCATCCTGCTGTGTACTCCCTAGAGCACAGGTTAATACCACAGGCTTTGGAGCCAGACTGGGTTCAAACTCTGACTGTTGCTTCCTAGGACATGTCTGGGAAACCTGTGGGTTGGAAATCTCTGAGGCTTGGAGGCAGCAGGTGACCTGTCCAAAGTCATCTGGGTGCCAAAGCAGAAAAAGACAGAGAAGTGGTCTCTTCCCTGTCCCCCTGCAGTGCCAGGTAGAGGCCAGGCAGCATGACTCGGGCCAGAGTGGCCCATGGACTTCCCTCCCCAGTGTGGAGAGGAGCTCCCAGCACCCTCCTACCAAGAAAAGGTAGCGCTCCATGGGGTCGTTGCGGCGGAAGGAGATCTTGAGGACCGGGCCCTCACGGAGCAGGGTGTTAGAGGGGTCTACTATGTCGTCCTCGAGGCCCAGGCGCTGGTACACCTCCCACAGGTCCTGCAGCCGCTCCTAGGGGGTTGTGGTGCATCCTCAGCCAAGTCTGGGCAGGGCTCACCTGCTTCTGGAAGGCTTGCCTTGTGGGGATGGGGACTGGGGTGTGAGAGCGAGGGCAGCAGTGGGATAGGTGTCATGGGTGGGACCAGGCTGAGACCTGCAGGGAGGGGGACAGGGCTCCAGGAGAGGGCGGGCTGCTTACCATCTCAGTGATGGCTGCATTGGAGTGCTGGGCAGCTGAGAAGATCACATCCAGGGCTTCTGAAAGGGGCAGGGCCAGAGTTTATTCCCTGAGAATCTAGGGCTGGTGGCTGGGGCAGGAGGTCCTTGAAGTTCAACAAAGGGCCCTCAGGACCTGCCATGACAGCCCCCCAGGAGCAGCCCTGCCTGTGCAGCCCAGCCATGGGGTGTCTGAATGGCGGAGCCCCCCAGGGCTGAAAGACTGGAAGCCACTGAACATTAGCCATTAGGTGTTTGGCTTTGGTGACTCTCACTGCTCCCCAAAACAAGCCAGACCTAGAGGGTATAACGGAAGGAGCATGGGCTTTGGCATCATATAGGCATGGGTTCAAATCCCAGTTCTGCTACTTTCTGGCTGTGTGACCTTGAGCAAGTCACTAAACCTCTCTGGGCCTTAGTGTGCTCATCTGTGAAAAATGGCTAATGGTATGGATAATGTCTATGAAGTGCCAGTGGTTGATGTTGATGACTGATGGTCGTCAAAACCATTTTAGCAGGAGCTCAATAAGTATATGGGAATGGCTTAGGCCTCCCCAGCCCCCTGGGACCCCTGGGGGTGTCCTCACTCTGGGCATCGGCCCAGTCTGGGGCCTGGGCTGGCAGCTTCTGGACGTACTCCTTGAGCAGCAGCTCGTAGCGTGGAATTCTCTGCACTGGTTCCAGCATGTGGTGCTGCAGGGTCAGGCTGCCCGAAGCCTCGCTGCTCTTGGGGAGGGATGGGGGAGCAACACGGACAGGGTGAGAGAAGGGAGGTGGGTCAGGCTGCCCCTGAGGGCAAGAGGAGTAGGCAGGGGCCTGTGGAAGCAGCTGAGCCTGAGAGACGCCCTAAATCACTCAAGGCGACCTGAGCCACTGCACGCTGGGAGTGGCAATGCTGACTCCAGCCCTCCCCCAGCCTCACCTGGATGCGAGTGAGAACCTCCTGGAAGAGTGGAGACTTGTCGGTCCAGGTGGCCAACAGCTCAGCCGCTCGCTCAAAGTTCTTGACATACTCACTGTACATCTTCAGGAAGGGGGCCAGCTTCTGGATCACGTCACCGATGCGGGGGTTAGCTGTCCTGCAGGAGGGGCACAGGGATTGCCCTCAGCCTAGAGACCTCCTCTCGACTCTAGGTAGGGCCAGGTGACGCCAGGCTCTCTGAATCCCCCAAAGCAACCTTTCCACGGCAATTCTGGGTGTGGGCGGGGCACGGGGGTGTCATCCTCACATGCGCCCCTCTACTCCTTAGACTGTGAGCCTCCTGAGGCCAAAGGCTATTCTGGTCCCAGGTTGGCCTCATCCACAAGGCCCAGCACAGTGTTGGGCCCACAGCAGGTGTTCAGTAACTGCTCAATGCTTCATTATGTAACAATAACGAGGGCCACCTGCCAAGCACTACCCAGGCCAGGATGCATGTCTCATTCCATGTAATTCTCACAACCCTGCAGGTGGGGGCGGCCACTAGCCCATCTTAGAGGGGAGGAAGTGGAGGCTCAGAGGGGTAAGAACTTCTCCAGGATTGGCCAGCCACAGTGGCTTACACCTGTGCTCGCAGCACTCTGCGAGGCCTGAGGCAGGCAGATAGGTTGAGCCCAGGAGTTCAAGACCAGCCTGAGCAGCTGGTCATTCCATGCCCCTCACACTGAAAAAAAAAAAATGTATATATATATATGTGTATATATATGTATATATGTGTGTATATATGTATATATATGTGTATATATGTATATATGTGTGTATATATGTATATATGTATATATGTATCTATATGTGTGTATATATGTATATATGTGTATATGTGTATATATGTGTGTATATATGTATATATGTGTATATATGTATATATGTGTATATATGTATATATGTGTGTATATGTGTATATATATGTATATATGTGTATATATGTATATATGTGTATATGTGTATATATGTGTATATGTGTATATATGTGTATATATATGTGTATATATACACACACACACACACACACAGAACTTTTCCATGATCATTCCATGGTAGGGCCTGCTAGAGTAGAGCAGCAAGGAGCCATGGCCTGGGAGTGAGGCTTCCTGAGCCCGACTCCCGGGATGCACAAATCATGCTAGCTGTGTTCCCAGGTAAGTCAATTAGCCTCTTTGTACCCTAATTTTCTCATTGAAAAAAACTGGAATGATGGCAGGCGACCTCGTAGGGTTATTTTTCTTTTCTTTTCTTTTTTTTTTGTTTTTTTAAGTCAGGGTCTCTCTGTGTCACCCAGGCTGGAGTGCAGTGGCACAATCATGGCTCACTACAGCCTCGACTTCCCGGGTTCCAGCAATCCTCCAACCTCAGCCTCCCGAGTAGCTGGGACTACAGGTGCCTGCTGCCACGCCCGGCTAAGTTTTGTATTTTTGGTAGAGATGGGGTTTTACCATGTTGCTCAGAGTGGTCTCAAACTCTTAAGCTCAAGTGATCCACCCGCCTTGGCCTCCCAAAGTGCTGGGATTACAGGCGTGAGCCACCGAACCTGGCTATTATTTTCTTTAAAAAAAAAAAACCAAAAACCAGTTTATTATAAATGTTTTAAGCAATCAATACATCACTAGGTTTAACAATTACTGACATTGTTCTTTGCCAAAGATCTTAAAGGACATCCTAGAGTTCGTGGCAAACTATATAAGGCAAGTAACTTCGCTGCTAAATGCTTTAGTGGCCGTCTCTGAAAACAAGAGGGTTTCTTGCATAACCATCATGCCGTCATCACACAGCAGGCTGATGTGAAGATTGAGTGAGTTAATAGATGGAAAGCCCAAGGCCAGGCGTGTAGGAAGCCCTCAGTTGGCACTGGCTATTTTCACTGTCCCATAGTCACTTGGTCACTTGGCTTGGCCAGGGCCTGATCCACCCCTTTCCCCAGGAAGCAGTCTGCACACACACAGCCTCTCAGAGCTCATTCGCCCAAGCCCCTCACTGTGCGGACAGACTGAGCCCCGGGGAGGCAGGGCCACACAACAAGGGCCTGGGCCCAGGAGGCTGAACCTAGCGCCCTGGGGGCTCCCCACCTCCACCTGGCCAGGGCTGTGTGGTCTGAGGCCTCAGGGGCTCCTGGTGGACCTCACCAGTCATCTAGGCGCCGCTGCAGCTCTGGGAGGAAGAACTGAGAATGGAACTGATAGATGGAGGAGATGTTGGAGAAGATGACCCTGACCACATCCTCCGGGAAGGCCTTGCTGCTGCGGGCCGTCCTCAGCAGCTCCTGGAAAAACACCTGTAGCCGCCACCACTGGTCATTCACTGCAGTGACAGGGAGCCACCCACACATCAGCCCGGGGGAACTAGGGTCCCACCCAGCCTACTGCACACTTCCACCCTCCTGATCTCCCGGCATCCTCACAGCAACCCCGGGAAGAGAAGGCAGGGGAGGTTGTGTTCTGGCCACTTTACAGATGAGCAAGGCAAAGCCTAGAGAGCTGATGAATGCCATAAACAGGCCCAACTTGTGGAGGTGTTGGACTTCATCAGACTAGAGCTCCCTGCGACGATGAATAACCCTCTAGCCTTAGGGCTCCTTAAAAACTATGAAAGATAAGATCGTTGTGAGGTTGTGGGCATTGAGATGACAGATGAGGATACTGTGCAGGCCCACAGGGGCCAGCTGGTGTGTTCTCTGCTATACGGGGGCCAGCCTGGGCACCACGGGCAGAATGGGGAGTGCTGCTAATAAGACCTCCTGATTCTACCCCAACCCCAGCCGTTGAGGTTAAAGGGCTAAGGCTTCCTGGAGTCAAAGCCAGGGGTTCTGACTCAGCTCTCGTGAGCAGGGTGGGAAGGCTGAGAAGGGCTGAGGTGAGGAGACCCAGGGCTGGGGCTCTGGAGGAGGGCGTCCTGGCCACTGGCCTGGTCCAGCAGGTGGAGGCGTGCCACATAGGCCTGCTCTGTCTCCAGCAGCTCCTGGACGATCTTCTTCTCTGGCTCCTGCGCTGGATCGGAGGGGAGAGAAGGAGAAAAAGGGGACAGACAGCTTTGGTCTCCTCTGATGGGGACCTTGGTTCAGTCTCCAAAGTTGCCGCAGTGAAGCATACCTCCCGGGATTCATGCCCTCCCACAGTGCATCTGGTCCGGCCCTGGGATGGCTTTCACAGAATGCAGCTGAGTAAGGCTGTGCCAGTTCTCAGCCTTAGCCTTAAGAGGCCTGGAAGCTTCCACCTGTGCTGTCTTGGGAGCTGTGAACCACTACATCAAGGGGTCTGGCAGCTCTGATAGGGAGACCTCATGGACAGGCCACGTGGAGAGGAGAGGCTTGGAGAATACACGGAGAAAGAGCCCAGCCCTGCCAGCATCCCAGCTGAGCCCAGTCTCCCTGCCCAGGTGCCAGACTTGCGAGCTGAGCTGTCTTGGGCATTCTAGCCCCAGCCATCCTCTGACTGCAGCTACTTGAGAGATCCTGTTAGGAACTAAACTGTGTCCGCCAACCAAATTCCTGTGTTGAAGCCCTAACCCCCAATGTAAGTGTATTTGGAGATGAGGCCTTGGAGGAGGTAATTGAAGCTAAATGTGATGATAAGAGTAGGGCACTAAACTGGTAAGATTAATGTCAGAAGACGAAGACACGCCAGGGATGACAAAGAAATGGCCATGTAAGGACACACTGAAAAAGTGGCTGTCTTCAGGCCGAGAACAGAGACCTCCGCAGAAACCAAACCTGCTGGCACCTTGAACTTGGCCTTCCAGCCTCCAGCACTGTGAGAAAATAAATGTCTGGTGTTGAAGTCTGGGGCATTTTGTTATGGCAGCCCAAGCAGAATCACACAGACCCCCGAGTGAGGCCAGTAGAAAAACCACCCAGCAGCATCCCAGTCAACTCACAAAATGTGAGAAACAATAAACAGTTACGTTCAGCCCCTACATTTTTTTTTTTTTTTTTGAGATGGAGTCTCGCTCTGTCACCCAGGCTAGAGAGGAGTGGCGCGATCTTGGCTCACTGCAACCTCCTCCTCCTGGATTCAAGTGATTCTCCTGTCTCAGCCTCCTGAGTAGCTAGGATTACAGGCGCCCACCACCATGCCCGACTAATTTTTGTATTTGTAGTTGAGACAGTGTTTCCCTATGTTGGCCAGGCTGGTCTTGAACTCCTAACCACAGGTGATCTGCCCACCTCGGCCTCCCAAAGTGCTGGGATTACAGGTGTGAGCTACTGCGCCCGGCCAGCTGCTACATTTTTGAGAGGTTTGTTCAGCAGCGATTGAAAACCAGGACACATTATTATAACCACTATCCCCATTTTACAAATGAGGAAACTGGCACAAAGAGACTCAAGTGGCTTGCCCAAGGACACACAGTCAGTAAGCAGACGTGCTGGGACGTGACTCCAGGGAATTTGGGTGCACAGTATCTGCATGCCAACCCTTGAACTCTGCAGATGAGAAAACTGCAAGCCACAGAAGAGACCAGACTGGGCTTTAGTCTAAGGGCAGGACAGTTCACACTCACACCTCCACTTCTAGGTTGAGATTGTTGTCTCCTCCAGTGGGTAAGAAAAGTATCAAGTTCACAAGATGGCGACTGTTCCAAGCTGTGTGGCCTTGAATAAGTTCCTTAAAACTGTCTGTGTTTCAACTTCCTTGTCCAAAAAACTCCTACACAAGGGACTCGCGAAGTAATTCATCACGGTGCATAGCAGGCAGTTAGTGAATCAAAGGCCATTAAGCATGGGGAAATCTAACTCCCAGCTGACCTCTGATCACACAATACCCCCACCTGGGGAACTGCTGGCTCTGGCTAGGGAAGAACGCATAGAGGGGAGGCCAGGGAGAGCTCCCCACCCCAGCACCCCACACCTCTACCCCAGCCCTCAGGCACCTGCGTCCCCAATCCTGAGAGGGTCACAGGCTGGCAAGATTTCCTCCAGGCTCCACTGGACAGCTTGTTCTTCAGGGAGTTCAGGTACCTCCTGCTGACTGTCCTGGGCTCAGACCCCACGGCCTCCCCGACATTCGTCTTCTCCCATGGTCCTGGGGACTCGGGAGGGCTGCACTCAGGGCGGTGATACGCGCCCTCTAGCCTGTGGCCTCTGGGTGCTGCTTCTGGGGTCCTGAGGAGAAGAGACAGACCTGAGGGCTTCCTCCCTGGAGAACAGGGAAAACAGCAGCAAGTCCCTGGTGTGGATTTGGGTTGCCTGGTGCAAATCCCCAGTGCAGGGGCCCCTGGGTGCCTGGCTTTCTTTGGAAACATGCTAAGTAAGACTTTCAGTTCTCTCCCAACACATTCTTGGAGGGAACTCAGTCAGGGTGGACTGTATTTTATTTTCTGGGGAACTACATACTTTCTTATTTAAAATGAAGCTACAGTGTCCAGGAATCCTTTCTGTATATAGGGGTTTTTAAGTGGTACCCCATGGATTATCCTCACCTTTGGACCTCACCTCTGTTTTCAGTTTCCACGTCAGTAACCTATACATCAAGGGAAGGTAGGAGCCACAGAACAGTATAAAGTGAGAGCAGGCCTGCAAAAGCTGGGGCTTCTCAATGGGATCAATACCCTCCACATGTCCAGAAGCAGAAACAGCCAGCCCAGCAGCAGATTCTCTGTTCTCCCAGGGAAGGGCCTTCGTAGGACACCTTTATTACCCTGTGCACTGGGTTCTGCAAGCCAGTCAAATTCCTTAGATAACAGGGCCCACCCTTGCTGAATATACCCAGCGTTGCCCTCGGTGTGGAAGGGCTCTTGATGACAGCATAGGGCAGGCATCCTTATGAGAAAGACAGGCCAGGAAACGGAAGGCCAAACAAATACGAAATCTCCAAAACTCCATGAGAAAGCTTTTCATTACCCATATTTTGCAGTCAAGGAAACTGAGGTCTCGACAGGATAAGTAACATGCGGCTCGGAAGTGGCAGAGGTGGGATTCAAATCAGGTGACTGCTTCCTGAGCCTTCACCCTAACCTGCCCCTCCCCATTTGAGCAAAGGAGAAACAGGTCCGCAGAGTCAAAGTGACTTGCCCCAAGTGACACATTTGGGTTTGTGGCAGCGAAAGCATTGGGACCTAGTGCTGTGTGGCTACTCCCAGGCTCTCCCACTCCTCCCTGGCACCCCAGTCCCTGGTTTCTCAGCCCATGGGTCTGCAGCTCATGGGCGTAGCTGGTTCTTAGGCTTTCTGTTCTACATTTGGTTTCAGGTTCTGCATTTCTGTTCTAGTGCCCCTGGCCAGCTTCTGTTTCCTCTTTACCCCTCAGTTTCAGATCAGCTGAGGTGCTGGAGACCTCATAAGGAAGCCCAGGCCAAGGCAGTCGGCATGGGTCCCCTCACTCAGTAAGGAGTGGCTCTTGACGCCTGCTGGGACCTAACTCCCGTCTAAGGGCTGCCCGCTCCTGCCAGGGGTGTCGCCTGGGTAGAGCACAGCATGCTGAGGGGCTCCACCCAGGTGTGCCTAGTCCATGTCAAGCATGTTGAGTGAGGTGGTGCCATCCACCCACACCCAAGGGGGTGGTGGGCCAGGAAGGCGGCACCCAAGAGCTGTCTTTGGTGCTGAACAGGACGAGCTTGGCAAAGACCCTGGGAGAGGCAGAGGAGAATCACCCAGCTCAGGAAGTTGAAGACTTCTAGGTCTACATCTATGCCATCTCCACCCTGAAGCCTACAGGAAACGTTGCCTGCCATGAGTGCCCTCAATACAGCATCCGGGCCATTCCTAGGACATCTACTGTCTACGACCTTGCATCATGGGTATCGCATGAGCTCAGCATCCAAATACAGAAACCTTCTTCATCCTCTACAGTTCCTGTAGGATGCTGTGCTGTGCTGCCCACCTCCCTCCTTCAGGAGTGAGGCCTCCCCACACCATCCCCACCAGCTGCTGGTAGTACTGGGGGCTGACGGGTAATTTATTGGCTGAGTCCCTCTCTGGGAATCACTCTCTGGAAGAGAGAGCTGCCTCACCCAGAATCTCTTGTCCAGTCCACATGGAGATACAAATACCCAGCCCTATTCCTCAGCTGGAACAACCAAGAGGCATCCTAGCTCCAGAGCTCCCTGGGACAGGCTGAGGCATCTGTGGCAGGCACACTGCAGTTCAGCATCTCCCCCTGCCCAGCCCTGCTTCCCTCATGCCCACAGCTGTTGTTCCCAAAAGCTCTCCCTGATAAACCACCTGAGGCAAACCTCCACCTGAGTCTATTTCCAGAAAACCGTAACTGGGACAGCCCCTAACACAGTCCTGAGCTTAAGAAATGCCTGCAGAATGGATTGATGCCACACATAACACACAACACACACACATACACACACGCACACGCACACACACACACACACACATGCTCCCAGGGCTACCAATGACTCCACGCATCTGGCCCAGCCTTTTCCCTCCAGACAGGCGCCCCAGCATTGCCCCAGATACTTAACTTAAAGCACTTGGCATCCTCACCCCTCTGTGTCTCCATTTCCTCATCTATAAGATGGGAACAGATACAGAATCTACCCCTGTTAGGCTGTTCAATGACAAAATTAAATAAGTAAGGAAATGAACTTAGAGTAGGGAGTACCCCATCAGTAGGCTGCCCATATACCTTGGTTTGCCTCATATGGTCCCAGCTTTACCTGTAATGCCTCCCCCACAACCACCACATTTTATTTGGCATTTACTTTCAGTTTCAATTGTGTGCTGAGTGATAAATTATATGGTTATCCTAATCATAGAGAGTGAATGCTTGGTGAGTATCAGCTACTTTTTCTGCGAGGTGCTGGCAGGCACTGGGTGGGGTCCTGTGCCCACACACAGGCTTCGATCTGCCCATGCCTGCTCGTAACCACACCCGTCTGGACTCTCCCAACACATACTGGCACTCTCACCCCTGCCTGGCTCCTGGTGTCCCAACGACACTCTCCCATGCTCCAAGGAATCCGTGACCGAGGAACGCGGGGCTGCCCCTGCAGGAGGAGGGTCCGGGGCAGGGCCCAGGGAGAGAGCTGCCAGAAAGGCTGGAGGGTGGCTGCCAGCCCACCATGGTGACCCTCCCACCCCAGCTGCCCATACCTGCTATTCTCAAACACAGTGACCAGGTTGGACACAGATGCCAGCTTCTCCTCACTTGCCCCCTTCATCCTGCCGGTTTCCGGGGTGGATCTCAGCTACCCTCGAAGCAGAGAGACAGGCCTCCAGCCAGCACGCTCAGCCGCCCTGGCCTGGCACAGACAGGCTAAATCACCCATGAATCTGTTCTGATCTTTCTTGAGGGCTCAGCAGGTCTGCTCTTGGCTTCAGAGTGAAGAAAGAGGAAGTGGTCCCAGAGCCACAGCCCTGCAGGGGAAAGGCCAGCGCTCCTGCAGTGGGAGGAGCCTGCCGGGCCCCACCTCTCCCTCAGGGGGGCTGACCTTTCACACCTGTAGACCCCCATTCCAGAAGCCACCTAAGAGGTGGCAACAGGGCCCAGAGGTAGCTTCTGGAGCCCAGCCTGGGCTGGTACAGTGGTTTGCACCTGTAATTCCAGTGCTTTGGAAGGCCGAAGCAGGAGGATTGCTTGAGCCCAGGAGTTCAAGACCAACCTCGGCAACATAGTGAGACACTGTCTCTTAAAAAAAAAAAAAAAAAAGCCACCTGGAGCCAGACCCTTGGCTGGTTTCTTGGCCTAGTGGTTCCAGCCAACCACACTTTCTCCTTCAGAAGGTCCAGTGGCTTTTACTTGGTCTCTTTCTCAGCACCTTCTTTTCTGCATCTGCCCCTGCTCACAGCTGTAAGGAAATAATGTCTTTTTTATTCTTTAGAGACAGTGCAGTGGTGGGATCTCGGCTCACTGCACCCTCTGCCTCCCGGGTTCAAGCAATTCTCCTGCCTCAGCCTCCCGAGTAGCCGGGATTACAGGGCCCGCCACCACGCCCCGCTAATTATTTGTATTTTTAGTAGAGATGGGGTTTCACCATGTTGGTCGGGCTGGTCTTGAACTCCTGGCCTCAGGTGATCCTCCTGCTTCGGCCTCCCAAAATTCTGGGATTACAGATGTGAGCCGCCGTGCCTGGCCAGGAAACAGCTTCTTTTATTTAAAATAATCACAAACCTGGCAAGGGTGGCAGGGAGTACTGTGATGTTCCCATCTCCCCACTGGGGTTCTCTCATTTTAGTTGTTGCTGTCATCACCTCATTGCCCCAAGGTAGGGCAGTCTCCTCCCTGAAACTCAGAGGGTAATAATAGCTAACGTGCACTCTTTTTCGTGCTTATGAGTATTTTCTTATTAATCCTATAACAACCTCATTAGGTAGGTACTATTCCTATCCCCACTTTACATAGGAAGAAACAGAATCAGAGAGGTTAAGTAACTTGCCCAAGGTCACCCAGGAAGAACAAAAGAGAAGTTGGATTTCCAAAGCAAAGGTGGGTGTCCTACGGTTCCAGCAAAGGTTCGTTGGGAGCCTGGATGACCATGTTCTTGCTGCTCCATCCCCAGGCCTCCCTGCTCCTAGGACACTGGGTTGTCTTTGCCTGAGGCCTCCTTTAACACCTGGTCTCCCAGCCCTTACAGAACAAATGGACGCTGCCTCTGTTCCTCTCCTTCAATCCCCACAGGCCGTTCAGGGCCCTCCCACTGGGCTCTGGTCCCGCCAGGGCTCTCCATTGAACCTGGTCTTTGTCCTGGAGTGCAGGGCCTGAGCTCGGTGCTCTTGGTACGCAAAGCGCCTGGCACAGCTTCATGCTCCAGCAATTGTGAACCCCTGGGGTCTCACATGCCCAACAGCTGCCCTCACCCCGAGCCTCATCTGAGTGGTTTCTCCCACCAGATGCTGGGCCCCCTGCCCCAAACCGTAAGTCTCACAAACCTCTAATTTTGTTTTTTACTTTTTATTATGGAGAATTTAGAACATATGCAAAACTAGACAGAATCATATAATGCATCCCATGAACCCCTAATCCAGACCATAACAAACCTCAGCTCACAGCCAGTCCCCTGTCCCTGGTGCAGCCACATCGATTCTGCCTTCTCATGTCATTTTGAAGAAAATCCCAGATGTCAGATGACATTACCCATAAACATTTTAGAGTGTATCTAAAAGATGAGAACTCTCTCTCTCTCTCTTTTTTTTTTTTTTTTGAGACTGAGTCTTGCTCTGTCGCCCAGGCTGGAGTGCAGTGGCGTGATCTTGGATCACTGCAACCTTCGCCCCCCTGGATTCAAGCGATTCTCCTGCTTCAGCCTCGTGAGTAGCTGGGACTACAGGTGTGTGCCACCACACCCAGCTAATTTTTGTATTTTTAGTAGAGACGGAGTTTCACCATGTTGGCCAGGCTGGTCTCGAACTCCCAACCTCAGTTGATCCACCCGCCTTGGCCTCCCAAAGTAGTGGGATTACAGGCATGAGCCACCGCGCCCAGCCAAGAACCCTTTAAATAACTAAATATACACACACATAAATGTATATGCATATATACACATGTATAATAGTAATATTGTTTTAAATAGACATACATGTTTTACATGTTATATCCATATGTATATACATATGAAATAATATTACCGTTATCATACCCCAAGAGATATTTTGCAATAATTCCTCAATATAATTAAATATCTAGAAAACATTCCAAGTGCCAATTCCTTATAAATGTTAAATAAAAAAAAAATCAGAATCCAAATAAGGTCCACACATTCCCTGAGCTGTCATATGGATGACTTCACTTTTCATCCACAGGTTCCCCTGGTTCTTTCTGTTTTCCCACACAGCATAGTGGAGGGGACACTGGGTTGTTGGTCCTATAGGTCCCACAGCCATTAGCCCATTGCAGTGCCATACCCTAAATTTCCTGTCGATGGTGGTGAGGTCTAGAGGCTCGGTCAGAAACACCCTTAAATGCCACTTCTTCCCGATGCCCTCCCTGGCCTGGGGGTGCCTCCCTCCCTGGTGTTCCTCTCCTGGATTTCCTCCTCTGCCTCCCATCAGTCTGTCTGCTCACTGGCTGGCTTGCTCCCTCCACGCGGGGCACACCTGAGCACGTGCACTTTCTGGTAGGTCCCCAACCCCAGCGCCCTTCCCGCATACAGTGGGGCCTCAGAAGGCATGTGGAATGGACAGACATCACACCCCAAGCCTCAGAGGATTGTCTCACCCCTCAGCTGCCAGTGCTTTGAGCACCCAAGACTGAACAATGGGACCTGCCCCTCCCATGGGGACTGGAAGGTGGGTAAGGGGGCCTTCAAGAGGCCTCCAATACCCCAACCCTGAAGATGGCACAGGCAACATCAGAGCTGCTTCCCTCCAGGAAAAAGAGGCCAAAATGTCTATACCCCCCAAAACAACCTTCCCTCATCATCCAGGGCTCTGCCTCCCCTGTCCTCTACCACTCTGACTTGGGCCCCTCACACTCTGCCAGCCTTTCTGCCTGTGCCTGCAGGTATCACCTGAGACTCAGCCACGGCCTTCTGGTCTCCTCATTCACACACACCCCCACCCAATTCAGAATTTATCCTAGAGGTCCCACTGGTACCTTTTCCTGCCCTTCTACCCAGCAGATATGTCCAACACCTTCAGGATATCACCAGGTAGAAGCCTACCTTTGCTTCCAACTCAACACACAACTCTCTAAAGCCAGCACCATTATTGCACTGAAGTCATCCCAAACTCACTGGGGCAGCCATCAAGATCCTCCTGGTTGACGCTCTCAGCTACTTCTTCCCTACATACACCCAATCTGGGTTGGGCTCCAGACCTGCTGGGTACTGTGGCTGAGCTAAGCTGAGCCACAGCCCCAGAATCCCCTTCCTTGCACGGTCTGGACTACTGTTCGCCACGGATGCAGGAGGGGCTATAGCAGCCCTGCTTTGTTCCTGGGTCAGTGCAGGGTTCCAGCCCTGTTGCAGCTCATGCCTGTTGATGTGGGTCTGTTGCTTCTCCACTGATCTTCTTCCTTTTCAGCTTGTCCAGCTCCTGGGCCAGGTGCATGCTTAGCTCCAGGACAAAGATAACCTGTGTTATCAAAGTTGATGGCTTGGAGGTGGCCACCTGTCCATCCTCCAGAGTCCCAGCTCTTCCTCACTAGTTCAGTTCCTCTTTGCTCCCCCTACCTCATTGCCAGCTTCTCCTCCCCACTGCCTGCCCTGCTTACTTTAGACTCAGAAGCATTAACTCTTTGAGCAGCTCCCACACTGTATAAGGTCAAATTCTGTATTCTGTATTGGATCCCTGCCGTTCCAGCTTGGGCATCCCTCCCCCACACTTTCTCCCTCCCACCTTCCCCTGTCTGAGCTGCAGGGAACTGAGCTCTTCCATCTTCTGTCTTGTGTCACTCCCGGTCCTTCTGCTTCTCTGTAGCACCTTGGACCACTAACAGAACGTCACTTTCCTCTTCTGCCACATGGGGATAATTATACTGCCAACCTCCTGTGGTTGTTATGAAGATTAAGTGGGATAATAATCTATAGAAGTTTAGAGTAAGGCCCGGTACTGAGTGGGTACTCGGTGACTGTTGGCTACCAGCATTCTTACTTTTGAGAGAAGCCTTTGCTATAGCTCCGCTCTGCCTTGACCAATCAGTTTCCTTTGCCTAGAGTGGTCCCCAACCTTTTTGGCATGAGGGACTGGTTTCTGGGGTTGCGGGGGGGAGGGGAGATGGTTTTGGGATGAAACTGTTCCACTCAGATCATCAGGCATTAGATTCTCATAAAGAGTGAGCAAACTAGATCCCTCACATGCACAGTTCACAATAGGATTCGTGCTCTTATGAGAATCTAATGCCACTGCTGATGGGACATGAGGCAGAGTTCAGGCGGTAATGCTCACTCGCCACTCACCTCCTGCAGTACAGCCCAGTTCCTAATAGGCTACGGGACCCTTGGCCTAGAGTGTCTTCAGTCTGTCAACAGCCTGTTCACTTCCTCCAGGAAGTCTTCCTTTATACCTACTGCTGGAAATTCATTTTCCTCCTCAGAGACCTGGTGTTCCTCTCTGTTTAATTTTGTCTTCTCTGCCCTATTCATTAAGTCATGCATTCAGTAGATAAGTGTTTCTTGAGCACCTACTATGTGTCAATACTATAGTAGAGGTTGTAGATTAAACACAGTCCCCGGCCTTTTAGCTCAAACTCTAATAAGGAAGATGGGCCTGTTAACCACTAAAATAGGATGTGATGAAAGCTTTGAACAAGGGAGTTATGAACATCCAAAGAAGGACCGTCAGAAGGCTTTGTGGCAGAGGTGACTTGAAGGATGAAAGATGGGCTGGGTGCAGTGGCTCACACCTGTAATCCCAGCACTTTGGGAGGCTGAGGCAGGTGGATCACGAGGTTAGGAATTTGAGACCAGGCTGGCCAATATGGTGAAACCCCGTCTCTATTAAAAAAAAAAAAAAAAAAGCCAGGCACAGTGGCAGGTGCCTGTAGTCCCACCCACTCGGGAGGCTGAGGCAGGAGAATTGCTTGAACCTGTGAGGCGGAGGTTGCAGTGAGCTGAGATTGCACCACTGCACTCCAGCTTGGGCGACAGAGTCTCAAAAAAAAAAGATGAAGGATGAAGGATGAGTTAACTCTGTGTGGACAAGACAGGAAGAGGCATTCACGGCAGAAGGAATAGCGTGTGCAAAGGGATATGGGCTTGAGAGACCATGACTACCATAGCTGGACTGGGAAGAACACAGGGCCTCGCACACAGGCTGGCCTGGGAAATGGTGGAACCTGCGGCTGAAGGGGTCCTGGAAGCCTGGCCAGCTAGGCTTTGTCTGCCAAACTGAGGTGCTTATAAGGTTAGGGGAGTGAGTATAGCGTTTTCAGCCAAGTAGCCCCTGATCCAGTCGACAGATCTCCCTCTGAGCAGGGGCAATGTCTCCATTTCAGGGCTCTTGGGGTCTTTGGCACGAATAAACCTCTTGTTTTTTTCTCCTCTTCTCTGCTTTCAAGCCCAAGGGAAGATGGAAGAGCTCAGTTCCCTGCAGCTCATATGGGGGAAGGTGGGAGGGAGGGTGAGGGAGGGATGCCCAAGCGGAACTACAGGGCTGGGTGGGGCCTCGGCTGGCGAGGGAGCTGTACCCCGGGGTGCAGAGCAGCTTTGTGTGTAGATTGGAGGCACCCAGAGGACCTCTTGGGGCAACTTTGGGAAAGCAGAAAGGGCATTTAGAGGCTGCCAGGGAGGAAGTGTCACAACTTAGGATCAGGATGCTATGAGTGTATATGTGTGTATTTGTGGGGTGTGATGTGACACATGTGTATCTGGTGTGTGTGTAGGTTGCGTGTGTGTGCACATGCATGTATGTATGTGTGCATTGTGTGTATGAACGGTGTGTGTGTGTGTAGCAAATCTGCAGGGGTTCACAAGGTGTAGCCTTTTCAGGGGACAGTGAGGATTCCCCAGAGGAGCATTTATCCTCAAGGCGACAAGGCTTGGGAGGGGACAGGCTGGCATGTTCCCAGGCTCCCCCTTGCCAACCATCCCACCTCCAGCCTCAGTCAAGCACACAGCACCTGCCGAGGGCTTAATGGCCCGTGACAGACAGGCCTGTGAGCTGGGATGATGCGGCTCTAGGGAGGATGCAGGCAGCCGGCTGAAACCTGTGCCAGAGACTGCCGTGACTCTTGCCACCCCTCCCGGTCTCCGCCTCACCCCCTCCTCCTGCCCACCTCCGCCCCTGCTTTTGGAAGGCCCTAGTGAGGGCGCTGTCTGGGTAGTCACATGGTGGGCAGACGCCACACCGCCAATGGGAGGGATGGGCGCCAAGGGCCTCCGATCCCTGGCTTGGAGGGAGGAAGCTGAACAAAGCTGGGCTCCCTTGGAGACTCATCTGTCCCCTCCTCCAAGCAGCCAGAATTGTTCCACTCTGTCCCTCTGCCGGAAATTCCACCCTTTGCCGAGGCTTTCTTCTGGAATGGTGCTGGCCCCTTCTGTGGAAGGCCCGCTGGCCTTCCCGCTTTCACCTTTTCTAGGAACCTCCCTATATTTTGCCTGCAATATGCCCCTGACCCTCTGTGGCCTGGGTGTTCCTAAATGTTATTGTCAACCTGAGGAGTGGAATTATTCCGAGTTGGTTCAGCCCTGTGCGGAATACTGGGAGGCAAAACCCACCTCTCTCAGTACAGGCTCCTTGCGGCTCACTGCCCAGGAGGACCCGCTCTGAGAGCACAGCTCTGATAGCAAAGGGGTGTCAGGCCTGACGTGGGTGGCCAGAGGACGTCAGTGAAGAACATAAACAGCTCTTTTTTCTTTAGCGTGTGAACTATCTAGTTTCAAAGTTGGCATTCACAATGATTGGGCAAGGCTTGTGCCAGGCCCTGGCACCCACCCCACCATTCAGGAAGGACTCAAGGTCACCAGAAGCAGAGATCAGGTGGGGCCCATGGAGGGAAACCAAGAGTGAAATCGCAGGCGGGCTGAACCCAGTGAATGTGCAGGCTGGCAGGAGATACGCCCTGGGACACAGGGAGACGGCAGAGGCAAGGATTGTGTTTCTAGGGGAGGAGAGTGGGCCTGGCAGAGCCAGGGCCAGGATCTGGGCAGGGAGGCGCCAGAAGGGAGCCAGTGAAGCAAGGCCAGAGCCCAGGAGTGGTGCCAGGCCGTGCCGAGAAGGCACCCGGAGTGCAAGCACTGAGCCGCCACACAGGGGCCTCACACCCGGCGACAGGTTCCTTCTCTATCCAAATGGTTGTGGGCCTTTCTCGAGGCCCTGACTGCTTGGTTCTTCACAGCAGCTCATACACAAACATGAGTGGCTTGGAGAGAATTGACAGGTTTCCAAGTGGAGAAAGGGAACAAATTGTTCCTGCACAGCCAGCCCGCTGCCCTCCCCACTGACGACCTTTCTCCCACGACCCATTCCCCCACCTGCGCTACCTCTCCGCTATCTTCCCACACAATAGCATGACTTATTCTCTGCCTGTGATTTCTGCATGAATGCATCTTGTTACTAGGCTCCCCTTGTACCTTCTTCCAGGGAGCTGTTATGTAACAACCACACAGAAGCCCACTAACAGCCCATTGCTCCCATCAAAGAGCTGCCGAGTTCCCGCCCCTCCTCCCACCAGGTCCCTTCCTTCTTTGCTCTCAGCAAACAGCCCCTGTGCTGGGACCTTGGGAAACAAGGAGAAATGAAACCCAAATCCCATTCAAGGCCTCAGTCCTCGCAAGATCCAGAAGGGGCAGGACCTTGGCTCATTTGTCTCTGGGTCCCCAGAAGTTAGTACAGTGCCTGCCACACAGTAGGCCCTCCACACATCCTTTCTGAGTGGGGAGCAGCAGGCTCCAGCATGCAGGAGGGGGTTGTGGAAGGTTCTCTTTCCTCCACCGCTTGCCTTCCCTGAGTTTGGCTTTTAGTCTTTCCTTGGACCAGCTCCCATCAGGCCAAGCCCCAGCCCTGTTCCCCACCCCCACCCAGGGCCTGGGCCTTCTGACCTGACAAATGCACCTCAGTTTCCCACCAGTTCTGGCCTCAGGGCTCCAACGTGAGTGAGCCACCCTCCCTTCTGTCACGCTCCCATTTCCTCCGTCTGATTTCTAGGGAACAAAAGAAAAAACAAAACCAAAAAACCCCCAAACATTCCCAGTTCTCTGCAGGGCATTTCAGGAAGAAAGCTGGCTGGATGGTCCTACTCTAGCCTCAGTTTCCCTACTCTTTTCAAGGGCCCCTTCTTCTGGTTTACATTAGGGATATGACTTTTTTTTTTTGAGACAGAGTCTCGCTCTGTCGGTCAGGCTGGAGTGCAGTGGCGCAATCTCGGCTCACTGCGACCTCCACCTCCAGCGGTTCAAACAATTCTCCTGCTTTAAAGCCTCCCAAGTAGCTGGGATTACAGGCACCTACTACCACATCTGGCTAATTTTTATATTTTTAGTAGAGACAGGGTTTCACCATGTTGGCCAGGCTGGTCTTGAACTCCTGACCTCAGGTGATCCACCTGCCTTGGCCTCCCAGAGTGCTGGGATTAGAAGACATTAGGGATAGTCTGAATCAAGATGGTCTGATTGCTGTCTCACTGGGTGTGATTGCCATGTCCACAGCCAATGGCCTGCAAAGCCCCACTCCCTGACCTCATCTAGGCCACGCTCCCCTTTCTCTTGGCTCCAGGACCATGGCTTCCTCTCTGCCCTCCATCCCACCGAACTCCCACCTCAGGGCCTTTGCTCTTGTCCTGCCTCCTATCTAGAACTGTCTTTCTGCGGGCACAGTGGCTTATACCTGTAATTCCAGCGCTTTGAGAGGCCAAGGCAGGAAGATCACTTGAGACCAAGTGTTCGAGACCAGCCTGGGCAACATGGTGAGACATCTTTACACAAAATTTAAAAATTAGCTGGGTGTGGTGGTCAGCACCTGTAGTCCAAGCGACTTAGCGAGGTAGGAGATCACTTGAGCCCAGGAGTTCGAGGCTGCAATGAGCTATGATTGTGCCATTGCACTCCAGCCTCGGTAACAGAGTGAGATTCTATCTCAAAACACCCCAAAACAAGGAACTCTCTTCCACCAGATATCTGCGTGGCTCACCCTCTGGTCACCTTCAAATCTCTGCTTAAATGTCACCATCTCACTGGCCTTTCCTTTCCCCTGGAGACTCCCTGAGCTGCAGCAGCACCGCACATTCCTAGTGTCCCTCCCCTGCTTGATTTTTCTCATGTATCACTTTCCGAGATACTGATTTATTTATTATATTCGTTGTCTGTCTCCCCACTAGACTATCACCTCCATGAGGGCAGGCGCTTTTGTCTCTTTTGTTCTCTACTCTTTCCCCAGCATTTACAACAGTGCTTGGCACATGGTAGGCGCTCGGTGAACACTGGTCAAAGGAATTGCGGGAGAATTCTTGCTTTCTATCTCTCCCGAGCTCTCACGGGACAGAGGTCCAGGACACCCAGCTTCACTGTGAGCCAAGGCTCATGCTGCCTCTGGCCTCTGCTGGAACCGCAGGCCCAAGTCTCCCTGACAGGATGCAGCTTCTACCTGGTACCCAGCGGGGGTTGAGGTGTGGCAAGCCACACTTCCCTTCCTGCCCTGCCCCTTTATTAGAGGTAGGAATTACAACCTAGCGAGGGAAATGAACTTAAAACTGGATGCTACATGTGACTCTTCCCTTAATCCGAAGGAAAAGGCACCTTAAATGGTACCTTCCTAAAAGGGCGAGGGCCTTCCTTGGTCTCTCTTGGAAAGTGTTATCTTCTGTGCATCTATGACTCCCCCAACCTGGGAGACGTCACCCTCAGGTCGCGAGATGCCAGCCAGATGCAAGCCAGCATCCTGGCCACCTTAGCCCTTGCCTCTGAGCATGCCATTGTTCTCCGTCTGGAACGGTGGGTCCCAACCCTCCAGCACATTGGAATCATCCGGAGAATCCTACTCAAACATTTCAGTTGAAGACTTTATCCCCCGAGATTCTCAGTCAACTCTCTGGGCTGAGGAGTGGGCTTATTTAAAATTAAAAACAATAACAACAACAACAAACAAACCAACTGCTTTGGTGATTGTAATGCTCAGCCAGGATTGGGAATCGGGGGTCCAGGCAATGCCTTGGCTGGAGAGTGGCGACCTTTTGTGTCCCAAGTCCCACGGGCACCCAGAGTGAGCGTGAGTACCCCAAGATGCCAAGTCTGGTTCCTCCAACTGGGGAAATTGTGGGTGTGCACGGGTATTCTTCAGCTCACCCAAAAGTTAACTGTTCACACAGACACACCCCAAACTAGCTCTCACAGTTGACACAGTCTAAGCCAGGATGTACAAACTCAAATGACGACTAGAATCACACAGATAATGTACCAGGTTGCAGCAGGTGCATTGTTAGGACGCGGATATTATGGGTGGAGAATCCATGCCCTTCTCACGGGGGCAGGTTTTACCCTGTTATAACCTGCTGTTACCAAGAGGGGATGCAGACCCTGTGGTGCCTGATTTTGCTCTTTGCTCTCCCCAAGAGAAATCAGGATTCAGGAATTTTAAATAAAATAACCCACATTTTTTTTCTTAAAAATCCTGATCCTGCAAATGGGTTGCTAACTTCAACTAAACTGCCACACCTTGCAAGGCTGACCCCACAATGGGGTATTTCGTATTATCACTTTATTTCTTTATTTTTTTGAGATGGAGTCTCGCTCTGTCATCCAGGCTGGAGTGCAGTGGTGTGATCTCAGCTCACTGAAACCTCCACCTCCCAGGCTCAAGTGATTCTCCTGCCTCAGCCTCCCAAGTAGCTAGGATTACAGGCATGCACCATCATGCCAGCTAAGTTGTGTTATTTTAGTAGAGGCAGGGTTTCAGCATGTTGGCCAGGCTGGTCTTGAACACCTGACCTCAAGTGATCTGCCCACCTCAACCTCCCAAAGTGCTGGGATTACAGGAGTGAGCCACCACACCCGGCCTCATATTATCACTTTAGGACAGTGTCAGTTTCTTTACATCATCCTTAACATTCAGACTAATAGGAAATGGCTATTTGCTCCAGAGTAAGACACTGTTTAATGTATTCTCAGCTCCTCCAAGAATCCCTGAACCTTCAAAATAAAGGGTTGTTGCAGTGATGTGCCAGAGTTGGCTCACACTGGCTTGCGAAATTCAGTTGTGCCCAGCTCTTCCCAACTTCATGCTCAGTGACATCACATCAGATCACATCAGCAGCTTGAAATCAGCCATGGCGAGAGTATTTATACCAGATGAATTGGTAAGTGCTATAAACCAGAACTTTTTTCCCCCTAGGAAGCCAGTTGTTAAATGCTTACCAGTACAGCACTGCTTATAAGGATTCAGACTCTTTGCCAAAGAGTTGTGGAGAAGCAGTGGAGAGAGTAGTCCATTTTTCTGATTACATTAGGGTTTACATGAATGCGTGCAGTCCCTTCCCTTTAACACCCCCAGATGCCCACTAAAATGTGAAAATGTATTCTTAAAATTGTCAAATTTTAATAATACATTAAAATATATTCTTCCTTAATTAAAGAATAATGTTCGCACAATAAGATGTCCAGATTTGGCTGGGTGTCGTGGCTCAAGCCTGTAATCCTAGCACTTTGGGAGGCTGAGGCAGGCAGATCACGAGGTCAGGAGATCAAGACCATTATCCTGGCCAACGTGGTGAAACCCCATCTCTACTAAAAACGCAAAAATTAGCTGGGTGTGGTGGCGCGTGTCTGTAATCCCAGCTACTCCGGAGGCTGAGGCAGGAGAATCACTTGAACCAGGGAGTCAGAGGTTCCAGTGAGCCGACATCACGCCACTGCACTTCAGCCTGGTAACAGAGCAAGACTCTGTCTAAAAAACAAAACAAAACAAAACAAAAAAAGGCCCAGATTTTAAGAGTACTGTCTAATGGACTTCTACTATTACATACACCATGTAACCACCACGATGA
The DNA here is from genome assembly GCF_009828535.3 of Hylobates moloch. Taxonomy (NCBI): domain Eukaryota; kingdom Metazoa; phylum Chordata; class Mammalia; order Primates; family Hylobatidae; genus Hylobates; species Hylobates moloch. The sequence continues at coordinate 35,600,634 of NW_026652295.1, read as the reverse complement.
TAAAGATGAAGAACATTTCCATCCCTCCAGAAAGTTGTTCATGCTCCTCTCCCGTCAGTCCTCCACCATGGGCAAGCACTGTTCTGATTTTATCCTGATAGATTCATTTTGCCTGCTTTAGAATTTTATATAAATGGAATCACACAGCAGTGCTCTTTTGTGTCTAGATTTTTTTCACTCAAATAATGTTGCCCATATCAATAGTTCATTCCTCTTTATTGCTGAATAGTCTCACTTTGAATTAATGGTCCTGATAAAATCTTAATCCTGAAACTCACCCAAATGCCATGCAAGAGCCCATTAAAATTTGATTTTTACTGATTGCCACAAAAAAAGAAAACATCTTTTCACCTCTTAGGATAAATAGACTGGGTCACAGAAGATTTAGGTGGACTTGCCTTTTTCCACCAAGAGATTGACAGAGCAGAACACAAACCAGGCATTTGATCCTTTCTGATATGGGGACAGTATTGGACTCACTGCAACGTACCACATCTCCTTGGAGTTTAAAGGCCCTCACTTCCCCTCTTTACTCTTGTTTCACGCCAAAGCCTTTGGGCCTCTCAGTCCCAAGCTGTCTTCCATGTTTCCCCATTAAAACTTGGCAGTTAGCCAGGTGTGGCGGCCCATGCCTGTAATCCCAGCACTTTGGGAGGCTGAGGCGGGTGGATCACCTAAAGTAGGGAGTTTGAGACCAGCCTAGCCAACATGGTGAAACCTGTCTCTACTAAAAGTACAAAAATTAGCTGGGTGTGGTGGTGGGCAGCTATAATCCCAACTACTTAGGAGGCTGAGGCAGGAGAATCGCTTGAACCCGGCGGGTGGAAGGTGCAGTGAGCCACTGCACTCCAGCCTGGGCAACACGGTGAAATTTCGTCTCAAAAATAAATAAATAAATAAATAAATAAATAAATAAATAAATAAAAACTTGTCAATTATTTGGCTTAGCAATTCTTCATGCCAATACACTTCTGGTGACCTGCATGATATGCCAGAATTTCTGAGATGATTGCAATTCTAATGTACCTTCTTTTAGCATAAGGATAAGAGGTGTTTTTTTTCATCGAATGGCTCTATCTCATAATAATTCTCTGCTTCTTTAATTCAGAGTGTCCCGTTAGAACTCCCGGGGCTGGGCCGGGTGCAGTGGCTTACGCTTGTAATCCCAGCACTTTGGGAGGCCGAAGTAGGTAGATCACGAGGTGAGGAGTTCGAGACCAACCTACCCAACATGGTGGAACCCTGTCTCTACTAAAAAACTAGCCAGGCGTGGTGGTGGGCACCTGTAATCCCAGCTACTTGGGAGGCTGAGGCAGGAGAATTGCTGGAACCCGGGAGGTGGAGGTTGCAGTGAGCCGAGATTGCACCACTGCACACCAGCCTGGGCAACAGAGCAAGACTTTGTCTTGGTGGGGGTGGGGGTGGGGGTGGGGGTGGGGGTGGGGGTGGGGGTGGGGAAGAACTGCCAGGGCTGTCACCAGCTAGTAAGAAGCCCTTATTACTCTTTGGGTAGAAGTGGTCCCACACCAGCAAGTTAACCAACCTGCTTTGTGCAGAAAAGGGCTGGGCAGTACAAATAAAGAACCATCCACAAAGAAGGGAGTGATGGGAGGCTGGGGAAATATTTAAAGCAATTTACAGAGGAAATTCTCAAATCCAAAGATGAGGCATTCCCCCTGGATGTTTTTGCAGCATTTTAGACGCATGTATTGAATGGTGGCTTTGCTGCTCTGTTGCATCCCTTATCCCCCGTTCATACTGCACATCCGAGGAAAGAGAGGCTCAGAGAGGTTCTCAGGGCCACACAGCTGTAAGCAGCAATGCCAGGATTCAGAGCAAGCTGCTGTTGACTCCCATTCCCACGGTTCCTTCACCAGGTAGAGTTTCTAGAGAAGGGAGCAACTGTAGAGCTCCCAAGGACAGACATGGCTGCAGAGTGTAATTTCAAAGGGAAAGTAATGACCCTTTAAGAAGGGGCTGTCTCAGGCCAGGTGCGGTGGCTCATGCCTGTGACCCCGGCACTTTGGGAGGCTGAGGCAGCCAGATCACCTGGGGTCAGGAGTTTGAGATCAGCCTGGCCAACATGGTGAAACCCCATCTCTACTAAAAATACAAAAATTAGCCAGGCGTGGCAGTGCAAGCCTGTAATTCCAGCTACTCGGGAGGCTGAGGCAAGAGAATCGCTTGAACCCGGGAGGTGGAGATTTCAGTGAGCCAAGACCGTACCATTGCACTCCAGCCTGGGTGACAAGAGCGAAATTCCATTCCCCACACCCTGCTCCCCCTACAAAAAAAAAAAAAAAAAGAAGGGGCTGTCTCCACAGGTGGTATGACGACATGAATGAGGAAGACCAGAGTGAGGCTGGCATCTGGCTGTCCTCTGGCTCACATATACATGGTACCCACTTTGGGTGTCGTTAGTACATGTGAGCCACCAGGGTGTGTGTCTCAACTGCTGAAATCTTGCTCTCTTCACAGCCTGTACATCCAGAAGACCTTTGTGTCAGCAATACCCTTGAAGTATTAGTAGAGACGAGCAGCAGCTGGAGGTCCAGGGTCATCACTTTGCATGCTTGTCCATCTTCTGTCTTTGCCCTCCATTCAACAGTGTAGGACATCAGATTCAGGCACAGCTGGACTCAAACCCCGGCTCCACCTCTTATTAGCTGTGTGATCCTGAGGAAGTTACTTAGCTTCTCTGGATCTCAGTTTCCTCATCTGTGGAATGAGGATAATCATCGTAGCCCTGGCCCCATACTGCAATAGTAAGAGGAGTTAATATTTGTAAAGCAAACAACAGTGTCAGGAAGAGTTGAACACCTGTGCAGGCTGCCTCACTTCACTTAGCAGAAGAGTCCCTGACTATAAGACAATTAATTGAATTTACGTATTAAAATTTTTCAGGCCGGGCATGGTGGCTCATGCCTATAATCACAGCACTTTGGGAGGCCAAAGCGGGTGGATCACTTGAGCTCAGGTGTTTGAGATCAACCTGGCCAACAGGGTGAAACCTCGTCTCTACTAAAAATACAAAAATCAGCCAGGCGTGGTGGTAGCCACTTGTAATCCCAGCTACTCAGGAGGCTGAAGCACAAGAATTGCTTGAACTGGGAGTGGAGGTTGCAGTGAGCTGAGATCTTGCCACTGCATTCCAGCCTGGGCAACAGAGTAAGACTCTTTCATAAATACATACATACATACATACATACATAATTGTTCAGTATAATCCTATGTTGTCATTGTTTTCTTTTTATTTATTTATTTATTTTTTAGATGGAGTTTTGCTCTTGTTGCCCAGGCTGGAGTGCAACGGCACGATCTCGGCTCACTGCAACCTCTGCCTCCCGGGTTCAAGCAATCCTCCTGCCTCAGCCTCCTGAGTAGCTGGGATTACAGGCATGCGCCACCATGCCCTGCCAGTTTTGTATTTTTAGTAGAGACGGGGTTTCTCCATGTTGGTGCAACGCTGGTCTCGAACTCCTGACCTCAGGTGATCCACCCGCCTCGGCCTCCCAAAGTGCTGGGATTACAGGCGTGAGCCACCACGCCCGGCCTAATTGTTTTCTTTTTAAGAGGGTGGGGAGAGGCAGAGGCAAGTGGAATTGGAACCACGACCTAAAGTTGGCTGCTTTTGCAGCTTGGCTTCTGGGTGGGGTTGATGTCTGAGTGTGGGACCCCAGGGACCCAAGACAAGGAAAGCCAGTGTTCCCACTCCCACCTCACCCTCACCCCAGACAAGCAGGTGATCAGAGGCAGCAACCAGAACTAGTTCTCACCCAGAACTAGTAAACAGGAATCCTACATCGAAATGAGCCCATCTTCTTTACACCAAGGTTGATTCTCCTTACACCTTGTGCACCTTCCCTGGAGCTATGGTTTAAATGTTCCTGCCAAACTCAAGTTGAAATTTAACTGTCAATGTAATGGTATTAACGATGGGAACTTTAAGAGGAGATTAATGCTTCTATCTCAGGAGTGGATTAGTTATCTCAAGAATGGGCTTCAGAAAAAAGGACAAGTTCAGCCCCCATTTGATCTCTCTGTCTAGTGTGCTCACTCTGCCTTCCACCTTCTGCCATGGGATGACCCTCACCAGACGCTGATGCCACGTTTTTGGACTCCTCTGCCTCCAGAACTGTGAGAAATAAATTTCTTTTTTTTATAACTTACCCAGTCTGTAGTATTCTGTTAACAGCAAAAACATCAGGTGAGGCCAGAATTCTGATGCCGCCCTTGATGTCACCTCAGTTCCCTCCTGACTGGATCAGTATGATGTCAAATTAATTGCAATGGTGGGTACTTAGTAATTTGCATTTACTTTTCATTACAACATATCCCACAGGATTCCAGGGACCTGGGATGGTCTATATTCTTGGCAGTTCTCAAGATCTATGAGACTTATTTCTTGTTAACTTTTTTCCTTTTGCTTGATCCTATCGGGCACATGGATCTTCCTAAAGTTTTGATTCTGTAATTAGTGCTACCATAAAAAACTATACAATTTTGGAGAGTGTTTTTGCTTAGTCATTCATTTTCTAGTAATACTTGTTGTGTTCCTATCATGTGCCAGGCATTCAGCCAGGCTTGGGGTTCAACCAGGAATAGAACAGTCCTGGCTGTCAAAGAGCTTACAGTCTAACAAGGGAGACTGACAAGAAAACAGGCAGTCACAGTGCAGTGTGGTCAGCACTGCATATGTGAGGTGGCATATGCAGAGGGTGGTGGCACTGAAATGGGGGGCACTACCCAAGTCCAGAGCTAACAGCTTTTTTTTTTTTTTTTTTTTTTGAGATGGAGTTTCACTCTTATTGTCCAGGCTGGAGTGCGGTGGCACGATCTCGGCTCACTGCAACCTCTGCCTCCTGAGTTCAACTGATTCTCCTGCCTCAGCCTCCTGAGTAGCTGGGACTGCAGGCATGCGCCACCATGCCCAGCTAATTTTGTATTTTTAGTAGAGACGGGGTTTCACCATGTTGGCCAGGCTGGTCTCAACCTCAGGTGATCCACCCGCCTTGGCCTCCCAAAGTGCTGAGATTACAGGTGTGAGCCACTGCGCCCGGCCAGAGCTAACTCCTTTATAGCTCTAAAGGTTTATTGCCAGGTTGCTCGTAGCTTGACTACTAAGGAAGATTTTCTTTCATTCAATCATTTCAGTGAGTATACTTTTCATTTCTAGATGTTCTGTTTGGCTCCTTTTCAAATACACCTGTTTTTTTTTTTTCCTTTACAATTCCTATTCTTTTCACTAGTACTTCCTATTATTTATCTTTGTCTTCATTTGAAACCTCCTTTTTTCCTTTCAATTTTCTTTGAGATGGTTCTATTATCTCAACTTCTTCCTGTTTTGCCCATTCTCTCTCGTGATGGCATGTTTCTTTGAGCGGCTCATACATTTTTTATTGTGAGGATTCTTTCTTTCTTCCTCTTGGAGTCTCTGTGAGCCCTGAGTTGTAGAATACAGCTATCGTGCAGTTTAACATTTGCTTCTGCTTGGTACCCTACGGGTCTAACTGGTTTAGCTGATCTATTTTTCCTTCAATTTCTTCACTTGGAGAAATTGTTCAATCATTTAGAAATACTTTACTGAACATGTACTATGTGCATAGTCCTATATCTGATGCTGTGAAAGATACAAAACAATGCAAGACAACACAAAATTGCTGCTTCACATGAAACTACAGTTTGAAAGGGCCAAATACAGTATAGGCCCAAAGTTAGGTGACCATGTAACGCAGAGTAAAAGGCTCAACGGTGAACAGCCAAGTTCAGAAAGAAAAACAGACAGCTGGAGAAAAATGGGGACGAAAAGCCCAAAGAAGGAAAAGGTTCCTGTGAGGAAGTTTCAGAAGGATGGGGAAGTAAACCATCCTCCCCTACCCCCATCCCCAAATTAAAACCTATTGCCTCTTCTGGATAGAGAGTTAGTGTGGCACTAGGAACTTGACTTTGAGGTCCTTATTGAGAAAGCTAAATCAGAACCTAGGCAAAAGGAAGTCATTTAAGGTGCTCCTGGGGGATGTTTGATGAAAATTGTGTTTGATGGAGAAAACACAGCAAGTTGAAAGGGCTAGCCGGCTTTGCAAGTGATTTCACTAGGACAAGCCTGGGTTAGGGAGGCCAAGGTGAGGGAGAGAGGGGGTGTGGCATGCTTTGAACGTGGAAAGTACATAGTGTTCATTATTAGGAGTGGGAAGAGGGGAGGTAGCTTTTTAGGGGGTAAGGTAGGAAAGGAGTTAGGACAGACTGAGAAACCCGGACTAACAGTGGCAGGTGTCGATCTAAAGAAATTTCTCAAAATGAACTGGCTATAGGGTAAGTACAGACAAAGGGACCAGGTCTTCCATTGCTGCGTCCCTGCACACTCTCGGATCCATTCAAACAGAAACTTCTATTGCGAACCCCCAAAACTAGCAGGGTTCTGTTGTAGGTGCTGTTGTAGAGTGTAGGGCACGTTTACAAACAGGAACGGGGCACTTGCTGTCCTATCTTCCTCGCGGAGTTCTTGTGAGGATTACGCTTGAATCAACAAGTGTAAAGCATTTTAAAAAGTGCCTGTCACATAGTCCCTGCAATTTAAGGTCTAGTTGTGATTATTCACTCGTATTAACTAAGAATCAACTACAGGCGCCCAGCAGTGCCTGCGTGTGCTCACACCGAGGGACTCACTAAAACCCTCAGGATCTAGTGAGGGAGGCACTCAAATACTTTAGAGCAAAACAAATTTTACAACTACGGACTCTGAGGAAGGCGTGCGAAGGCTCCACAGCTGGGGAGGGTGCCCACAGTCGCCGAGGGGACATCTGGATTTGCTCTGGTGGGGACAGCATTCCTGGCAGAGGAGATGGGAAATGGGATCCGACAAAGAGGCTGGGACCGCAGAGGGGATCGGGGCTCGGGGTCGGGGCTCGTCCTGCAGCAGGAGATTCAGCTCGCGCAGAGTTCCACGCAGGCCGCGGCGACTGGGATCTGGGCCGCAAAGGGGCGGGCAGAGAACTGCAGAGAAAACTCCCGAAGGCAGGGAGGGGGCTTGGAAGCGCCTCAGACCATATTGGGGACGTCTAGCAGCCAGAGGCGCCGAACCCCGCCCCCGCGTGCTCTGGTCCTCCCGGGGGAGCGCCCCGGCCTGCGGCAGCCGCCACAGCTCCCGAGCCCGGGGCCCCGGCTGCCCGCCACCATTGACCCCCGGCCCGCAGTCCAGCGCCCTGCTAGGCCTCCACCCGGCCCAGGGCCACATCACGCGTGTCCCACCCGCCGCGCCACGCTCCCGAGCTCCCCCCGCGGCCTGGAGTGGTGCGCCCTGGCCCCGCCCCCTGAAGCCGGTGAAGGGGCGTGGCCTCCGTCACGTGACGGAGAGTGACCTCGCCGCCGTGCGCCATGGGAGCTCTGGACCCGGAAGTGGCGCCCTGGGCTCGCGGCGGTGCCGCGGGGATGGCGGGAGCCGGAGCTGGAGCCGGAGCTCGCGGCGGAGCGGCGGCGGGGGTCGAGGCTCGAGCTCGCGATCCACCGCCCGCGCACCGCGCACATCCTCGCCACCCTCGGCCTGCGGCTCAGCCCTCGGCCCGCAGGATGGACGGCGGGTCAGGGGGCCTGGGGTCTGGGGACAACGCCCCGACGACGGAGGCTCTTTTCGTGGCACTGGGCGCCGGCGTGACGGCGCTCAGCCATCCCCTTCTCTATGTGAAGCTGCTCATCCAGGTGGGGGACCAGAGGCGCCGTAGGGAAATGGGAGGCGGATGTGAAGGTGACAGGCCAGGATTTGGAGGATTGGGGCGGGGAGTCAGTGGCGACGGATTTGGGGAGAGGGGTGGGGACGGCGGGTTTGGGGGACCGAAGTGGGTGGGAGGGGAGGGAAGCGTTGGGAACGCAGGGATCACGAGTTTTAGGATACAAAAAGGAGACGAAGGGGTTAGAGTAATAACAGATTTGGGAGAGGGTGGAAGGAACAAGCGATTTGGGGGGGTGCCAAGGGGGGAGCGATGGGCTGGAAAAACATATTTGGGAGATAAAGGAGTGGGGACGATGGACTTGGGATAGGGAAGGGAGCTAATTTGGGGCGAGGGAAGAAGCAATAGACTTGGGGGAGGGGCGAGAAGTTTGGGTGAAGAGATGGGAAGGAAGGTTGGGGGGGCCAGGCAAAGTGTTTAGAGAGTGAGGAGCACATAATTGGGGTAGAGGGGAACGGGGGGGGGTGGACAGAGAAGACGGAGGTCTTGGGTTTCATTGTGATTTAATTTGGTGGGAGAGTGCGAAGGCAAAGACTTTTGCAGGAGAATGCTATCGGTTTACCGGAGATGGGGGCTCTGGATTTGATGGCGACGACAGATTTGGTAGGAGGAAGGGACAGGGTGACGCGTATGGGGGGAGGGGAATAGATAGGGCCAGCATTGGGGGAGGGGAGTGGCAGCGATTTGTCTAGAGAGGGGAGCTAGGAGGAGGCTTTAAGCGGGGAAGGGGGATGACGCGTTTGGAGGAGGAAATGGAAGTCATAGTTGGGGTCAGAGAGGGGAATCACAGTGCTTGTATCTGGGCAGATGAGGAGAAGGGGCACGGGAGTATTGAAATTGGGCAGAAGGGACAGTGGAGACATAGGTGGCAGGATAGGTAGGGACTACCAGAAGTTGAGACCGAGGTAGGGATGTCTCTGGAACAGAGGAATCCATGGGCACTTGGCAGATTTGGTGGTGGCCGGCAGTGCGGTACAGATGAAGTGTGCTGCTTGAGAGGAATGAGCTGGAATGAAGGGCGTGTGGAGGTGTGAGAATTAGGTGGGTATGGCTGGGATGGGTACAGTTTTGATGGGGGTCATTGGGCCAGAATTTTCCAGTTAAGAAGCATGGGGAGAGGAAGGTAAAAATTGAATTGGAGACTCATCCGAGATTTGAGTTGAGGCAGGTGGGTGTCAGATTTTACCATCTCTGTAATTGAACCGAGAGAATGCAAAATACAACTGGAATGAGAAGGCCTTGAGAATGAGAGTAATTGAAATCTGGGATCCGAGGAATGGTAATAGATTTGTGGGTGTGACCAGGAATATGACAAGGAATGAGGAGATTTAGTCAGGGGCATCAAGGTGCCTGACTCCAAATTGTGACAGATTTGAAAATTGTTGATGGCGGAAGGTGTAGACAAGACTGGCGTTTGGTTGTGATTTGGGAATGAGGGCTGTCTTACAGGGTTAAGATTGTATTTACAGCAGTTGAACTCGAAGTTTGGGAGATAAATTGGTGCTTTGGAACTGGTGAGACCTGAGAAGTGCGGGTTCTGGAAGCGGATGGAATGAGACTGAGTGAGGGCTAGGATTTTAGGGCACAGGTGGGAGAGTCTGTGGAGTGAAGGATACTGGAGCACAAGGGCTCAATGTGAGGGAAATGAAGAGGTGGCTTCATCATTTGGATGATGGCAGATCTGGTTTGAAAGAACATTGAAATGAGGGTGGTTTGGGAGAAGGGAATGGGGGAATGAAGGACACCAAAGCATGAGAAGAACTAGATGGTGGGCAGGTAAGGATGGATGAGCCCTGTTGAAGGACCAGAGGTGCCTGTCGGATTTGAACCCAGCTGGTGTTGAGTGTAACATATATTAGGGTGAGATCTTCAATGGGTATAGTTTGGGAATCAGAGTATAACTTGCAGAAAGACAAATTACGGGGAGTGGGGGTGTCGGGAGTGGAGTGACAGATTTGGGGATTGTCTAGATTAGGTGCATAAGAATGCAGTGCCTTAGATCAGGGCATGTGGCTGTCAGGTTTGGGAGTTGGAGATTTTAAAATGACAGACTGTCCCTGCTGGTATCTGATATAGGGCCACGACATTTGCCGTAGTTAGGACTGGGTTAACAGATTTGAGGATGAAATTGGGTTTAATGACTTGGGAACAAATAATTAAAACTCGAAGGCGGGAGGAATGGGGGTGAGATACAGCCAGTGTGCCTATGATAATCCAATAGAAGTTAACAAAATAGATTCAACAGATTTGGGGGCCACAGGGATACGGGATAACGTTACAAATTTAAGTATGAAGTTGGGGTCAGTGGGACTCCCAAATAGTGTTGACTAAACTGGGTAAGGACAGCGAAAGAGCAGTGGCGGCGATTTGGAGTGGAGGAATAAAGGAATACCACCTGTATTTAAGAGAACACAGATCAAGACAAAACTTAATTCAGAACAACCTTGGAGCTTTTAACCCAGAAGGGAAAAGGTCTAGAAGGGAAGTTCTCACTGCCTGGGTCAGCTGACTCACCCCTTTCCTCCTTTGCTCCACTGGGTCAAAATTTTTTTCTTTTAAAGACAGTCCCCATCATAGAGGAGTTTTTAAATTTACAGTCATTAATCTATTAGGCGTCTCAGAATCAGATTCATAGGAGATAGCCTGAACTTTCAAAAGCACTTGCTTGGTAAGGCAAAAGGGGACAGGGTTGATCCCAAAAAGCGCTGGAAGCACCTAATCCAGTTTACAAGGTAGCGCTTCTCACCTGCCACTTCCACTGCCTCTCACAGCTGCAGGCCAAATCCTCTCCCACATGTCAGAGGAATCGCTGTGGTCCATGGGCCCAGCTGGCCTGCTTAGAGGGCACAGGGCTGGTATCCTGGCCCCTTGCCAAGGGAGGAAGGGGCCTTCTCGCTCTCCACCTAGGTGCTGGTCTCCTTGACACCTTGCCTCCTCCCTGGCAGCAGGGGCTCTCACCCCTCGACAGAGACTTCCTGCTCCTCATGTGGATATGGATGGTCCTTCACCCACCCACGGGTTTAATAAATATTTCAGGCTGGGCGCAGTGGCTCACGCCTGTAATCCCAGCACTCTGGGAGGCTGAGGCGGGTGGATCACTTGAGGTCGGGAGTTCGAGACCAGCCTGACCAACATGGAGAAACCCCGTCTCTACTAAAAATACAAAAAATTAGCCGGGTATGGTGGCGGGTGCCTGTATTCCCAGCTACTCAGGAGGCTGAGGCAGGAGAATCACTTGGACCCGGGAGGTGGAGGTTGCGGTGAGCTGAGAGCACGCCATTGCACTCCAGCCTGGGTGACAAGAGTGAAACTCCATCTCAATAAATAAATAAATAAATAAATAAATAAATATTTCAGATATAAGAAGCATCTGTACAGCAAGAACTATCATAGCCCTACAGAAATGAGGGAGTCGTTTTGTCACAGGGGTGTAGGGTGATTGAGGTGAGAACGCAGCTAAGGATATGTCTGAGGAGCAGCTGGAATTTGAGGTAACAGTTTGCTAAGCCTGGGAATGGGAGGAATAGACGTGGAGGTGACTGCAGTAGATTTGGTAAGAAATTTGAGTTTGGGGTGCACTTTGGAATGGATGACTTAATGGCTGACCTGGCTGAGTTTTGGGTATGATGTATTTTCTTATTGCCACATTTGGAATTGAGGTTGGAATGAAGTTTTTCATCTGGAGATGAGAATAACAGATTTGTTCTGAGATGGGAGTAGGGTTTGAAGTACATACAAATGGAGGTTTCTCTACTGGGAATATCTGGGATTTGAATGTAAGAATGTTGGGGTGTGGGTGTGACTTAGATTGTGGTTGGACAGTATCTGGGACCAGTCATTTCTGTTCATTGGGGGTTTATGTGCTGCCAATGGTTAGAGACACTGACGAGCTTTCTGGTATGTTTTGATGGGGAAAACATGAACAAGAGCCACATTAGAATTTGTGGGAGAAGAGTTAAGCAAAGGGGAAAGGAGGTGTGAGGAGAGGTGGTGAGGCTGAATCACCACGAGACTCTGAGCGTCCCTTTGTCTTTGTTAATTCTGAAGGTGGGTCATGAGCCGATGCCCCCCACCCTTGGGACCAATGTGCTGGGGAGGAAGGTCCTCTATCTGCCGAGCTTCTTCACCTACGGTGAGTGTGCTTCCCAAGCAGGAAAGCCCACACCAACAGAAAAGAGGCCTCAAGTAGGGAGCAGGACCAGCTGGCCCCGGGGAACCCACTGCGCAGCATGGCACGCAGAGTCGAGCTGGCACGGAGGGGGGGGTCTAAGCGTGTACAGAGAGGACATGGTGTTGGGGTGGGAGCAGGTGAACCATACACCTTTGGTCCAGCTCCTCCGCCCGTAGCTGCCAGCTGCCAGCCCAGACAGCAGGAGGGGACAGACACAGGTGCCTCAGAGAGGGGCCAATCCAGGACACTGGTCCCTGTTATTTCTGCTGCCCCGGGTTGTGCCTGGAACATGCATGGGGGTGATTTCCTTTTGCCCTGTGAGCAGCCTGGCCCTACTACGCCAGCAGGAGGCCTGTGGGACTCCTCCTGAGTTCTTTTCTTTCAACCTACCTGGGTGTCTTGTTTCCCCTGCATTCCTCAGGCAGTGAGTGGTGCTCACGCACTCTGGTGTCTCCATCTGTTGGTTACAGAATGGTGTGCAGTGAATTGCAGCTTCACTTCTGTGTGCTGCGTGAGCTTGGGCGGGCCACTTACCTGCTGTGGCCCGGCTGCACTCCTTGTCTGCAAAGTAAGGTCAGCTTCTCCTCCCAGACCTTCCTGCAAGCTCCCCATCTGGCAGCAAGAAGCCCACCTTGCTGCCTCTGTTGCCCATCCCCTGGCCCACTGGTGCCGGCTGGCCAAGGCCTTCTCATGTTCATCCTCACTGTCCCTCTCCCAGTCCCTACTCTCACCAGATGACCATGATGAAGGCCTTCTTTAAATGTGCCCTTTCTCTCTGTGTTCACAGCTGGAGTTCCATTCCAGACAAATCCCCTTAAGTTTCCTGCACCTCTGCTCTTACCTGTTTGGTTGTCTAGAATGTTCTCCAGAGTCAATCTTTCTGTTGAGTAACTTGGAGCTTGGCCTCTGTGTTACCTTTTCCATTTCACATGCTGTTGGCAGAATTGGGTGTCGTATTTGTCTTCCAGTTTTGTCCCTGTGTTGTTGAGTGCAGAGTCTAGGGCCAGGTGGAATGTGTCATCTTGTGAGGAAATGTGTTTGTGTTGTTTTTTACTTAAAAATTGTCAGCGTAGTGGAGGGGGGGATGGCAGAAGTAGGAAGGCACCCCACCATTGTGAGGCAGTATACAGAGAGGTAAGGCAGCCAGGGCAGACGGCTGCGGCCCTGCACGGGGCTTTTTCTGGATCTGGTTGCACATGCTGTGTTCTGAGAGGCGAGGTTAGAGCCCAGATCATCTCCATTCATGTGACACAGCTATTCCCAAAAGGACTTAGAGGAGAGGGAACTTGACCCCCATCTTAACCGCCTCTTGTGAGGATGAGCAGAGTTCTCAGGTGTGCCCCCAGCCTGGTTTATATAAATGTAGCTTTAATCTAGGTGTGAGCAGATGTCTGTTGGGGATCTCCGGACACCAGGCCTACTCTGGGGTCAGGGAGGGGACCCGCCATTTGGCTCTCTGGCACAGTGTGGACAGTGTCTGCTCCTCTACTTGTCGTGGCTGAAAGTACTGCAGCTGTCATAACATTCTCTGGTGTAGAAGAAAGAACTTCCCAGAGGGTTTCCTGGCACTGCAGAAAGACCCAGAATGAGGGAGGCCCTGGCCAGCCTGAGGCCTTGGGACGCACAGAGGCCCCTGCAGGCATTTCAGCACGCCTCCCTCCGCTCTCACTGGTTACTCATTCCTCTCGGAGGTGGGGAGAAATGATGGTCCTTATTCCTTTTTTTTTTTACAGGTGGACGGATGGAAGAGGGTAGATGTTTTGCTCAGGATCACACACAGAGGTCCTGAGCTCCCTCTCCTCACTAGGATCCACCCTCCCCCGAAGCAAATTTTCCTTCTGCCTGTTCACTCAGTGAAGTAGGGCTCCTTGCCAAGTCACCTAGCATCCCCTCCCCTCCTCCTCCTCTCTTTCCAGCCCACCCTTATCTCAGGCAATCACATATAGAGGTAACAGGTGTTCTCAGCCTCATGAGAAACCCATGCTAGCTGTGACATTGAATTCCTGGGCTGGCAGACATCTGCGGAGGAGCAAAAGGCGTATTTGCCTCTTCCTGCCTCTGCGCGGTGCCAGAGAGCTAAAGTCATGGTCTAAAAGGGGGAGCATGCTGTCTGAGAGAATGTTCTGCTAGCTTCCAGATGCACAGGTTTATAAAAATACCACCCTGCCATTTAGAACATGTTTAAAATGTTGATAGAAGACAATGAATCGTATCCTTAGAAAGATAGACCCTAGTGAAAGAAACACGGACGCACACAGGTAGGGTCTAGCTTCCGTAACGTTTAAGTTTATTCTGTGGAATTGTTCATTGGTGCTTCTGTTTTAGTTACTTCTCCATAGACTTGTTTTTCCCTTGACTAATAAATGCCAACACATGCCGGGTGGTATCCTGGGTGTAGCACAGTAACAGGGTGGAGACTGCCCTGGCCGCGGCGTGTGCAGGGGACATTCTTGAGCCTATCTTCTGGAACCCTTCCTTTTCCTTTCTCCCTCCTTTAGGTTGCAGACTTCATCATTCCCTGCGGGCAGTTTCTCTGTTTTTCCTATTTTCTTTTCCTCAAGAAAAACATAACTTTTAAGCAACAGAACTGTTTTCTGTATTGCAGCATTTAAGTTGCTGAGTTGAGAAATCACGGCTGAGTTTGCCAAGTAGAGTTTTTAAAGCAAAAAAAAAAAAAAAAAGGGAAGGAAGGAAGGAGGGAAGGAAATGTATGAACTTGTTTGTCAGAAATACATTTTGAGGCTTTTACTAAAAGAAATGGGCTAGAAGACATTTGGGGGTTAGGGCCTGACTGCTTCCAGGTCCTGGACAGATGTTCCCTTCTGTGCCTGTAATCAGCAGTTACCTGAAAGACAAGCTGAGCCTGGTCTGAGTGTGTGTGACCCAGGAGTGGGTGCCCCTGAACTGGGCGTGACTCCTCTGCCACCTCTGTTTTCTTACAGCCAAGTACATCGTGCAAGTGGATGGTAAGATAGGGCTGTTCCGAGGCCTGAGTCCCCGGCTGATGTCCAACGCCCTCTCTACTGTGACTCGGGGTAGCATGAAGAAGGTGAGCTCACAGAAAGCCAGGAACACTTGCCCGAGGTTTCCTCATTCTCCCAGCCACCCCTGCAGCAGCCAGTTACCCTGGTCTTGCCTCCTTCTTCCCAGACCATTGGGGGCTTCACTCCAGCCCCATGGGGGAGCTCCCACCCCACAGATCTGCTTTCCCACAGCTGTGACACCAGATGGTGGCTTTCTTTTTCCCCCCAGCTCCAGACCTGGAGGTTACCTGAGGTGGGCCCAGCCAATAGACACTGCAGAGGAAATATTTGGAGCTGGTTCCTGCCGCCCGAGTCCCCGAAGAGTTCCACGGAGGAGGCGTAGCTGAACTTGGTTCTTTCTCTTCTCTGTTTCAGGTTTTCCCTCCAGATGAGATTGAGCAGGTTTCCAACAAGGATGATATGAAGACTTCCCTGAAGAAAGTTGTGAAGGAGGTGGGTGTTGAGAGTCCGAGAGGGAGAGGCGCGTGGAGGGGAGCCTGATGATTTCTCACCCCCAAGTGGGGCGGGTCATTGACAAGTCGAAGAGTTGGGTCCTTGTGCATGCGTGGGTGGGATGGTAAAGGGAAGAAGCCCTGGCCCGGATGTGCAGGGAACCCCGGAAAGCCTTCTCAGTCATTGTCGGGCCTAGCCTGGGACCCGGCAGCACTCCTGGCTGGGGGATTGGGGAGTGGGCAACAGGTGGAGCCATCCTTGGCAGACCGACCCCATGTGCAGTCCCTGGGACAGGTTTCTCCCTCCTGAGCACTTGTAGCTCCCCTCGAGGGCCAGTTCCAGAGACAGGCCGAGGGTGGCGAGTCCCCACCCCATGCTCTCTTCCAGACCTCCTACGAGATGATGATGCAGTGTGTGTCCCGCATGTTGGCCCACCCCCTGCATGGTAAGCCGCCCCGCTTCCCCCGAGACTGTATCTAAGCCTGGGTCAGGGGCGTGGGGTGAGGGGCGCCCTCTCGTGGACTGTAGACAGACAGCCGTAGATGGGTTGGGAAGTGGTAGTGGGGTTGAGGGTATTCTACTGGAACCCACCCCACTGAGGAGAGATTGGAATTCTTTCCAAAGGGAGGTGGGGCTCTTCCCAGGCAGTAGAAGTGGGATGCTGTGGTCATGGGGTGTGACAGGGAATCCCAGAGGCCCTCCTCCTCTCCTCCTCCCTGAATAGGCCACGTTGTTCAGTGGCCACTCTGCACCTGGCACCCGGTGGCTGGAGCATTATGAGGTCTGCCCCACCACATCACCTGTGTGTGTTTTCTTTTTCCTCAGTCATCTCAATGCGCTGCATGGTCCAGTTTGTGGGACGGGAGGCCAAGTACAGGTGGGTAACTCTTGGGACTGGCAGAGTGGCCCTGTTACCCTTTCAGAGTCTGCCAGGGCAGGCCGTGCTGGGGTTGGTTGCTGCACCTTTTCTGCCCTAGTCCTGTGTGAGTTCAGCCTGCCGCCTGGCTTCTGAGGAATGTGGCAGTGGCTTCCATAGTCTGTCCAGGGGCATTTTCTTTTCTCCGTCTCTTAGCAAGGGCAGCCCTAGATGAGCCTAGATGCCTTTGCAGAGGGGTGAGTGGGATTGTAGTCAGCGTGGATTAGGATTTCTGGCCCCAGAGCTGATTCTGCCACTTAGGACTGAGCTGGGGTCTCCTCTTGGACTCCTGAGGTAATGCTCTAATGATTTTTCTGGCCGTCATAGGCTGATAGCTCTTTTTATCCCCTATGGAGAAGCCATCCACCTCATGGGCTTGGGGCTCATCCCTTCCATTGTGTACCAGACCCTCACCTAGATCTGCTGCGTGCAGCCCTGGGCAGGTGCCAGGGGCATATGTGTTGACACAGAGGTGGACCCTGGAGGCGTGTGGCAGAAGGACACACCTGGTTTGCCCTTCCTCTCTTAAGATTCTCATTTCCTGGGGTCAGTGTTTTTTGCAGCTGTCCTGCGGGGCCACCACCCCAGGAAGCTCAGCTGCCATGGTGCCTCATTTTGGGGTCATTAATGGGAAATTGGCCCATTCCCCTAGACTGAGTATGAGGTTGGTAGTTGAGACCAAGAGGGTATAATCTGGTCACCACTGTTCTGAGTGGTGGGGCCGGGCCTGGCAGGGCTGGGATGATGTGGGACCAGGGCCACCCAGGGCTTTGCCTTCCACTGGCTCCCTCTGTTAGGTTGCCCCTTCCATCTGGGCTTTACACAGCCCCCATTCAGGACAAGCCAGTTTCCATTTCCAGCCACAGGGCACAAAGGTTGTTATTGAGCTTCCTTGGCATTTCATACCCAAGAACCCACAGCCTGTCCTCTCATCTCTAACAGGGTGCAGTGAGGGCATGAGTCCCCGGCTTCCTGCTGAGGAGTGCCAGATGTCTTCTCCTAGGCTGGTTCCGGTGCCTCCTCCTGCAGGGCCCTGTATTCTTTCTCTGCCCTCTGGGAAAGTACTTCTCATTGCTCACTGCTCCCTCCTACTCTTACTCTCTTGGACAGGCCTGTGGGCTCCTCTGCTGGAGGGTTGTTTAACCAGAGATAAGTGTGAGGGCCAGGTAAGAGAAGGGCCTGCCACCTCTGCAGTAGTGGCCCAAGTCGGGAGATGCATTCCTAAACGCCCATCTCACAGGAAACGCCAGTACAGGACTGCTAGTGGGCTGCTCCTGTGGGTGGTTGGGCTTCCCCGGTCTCCGTGAACTGTGTAAACTCCTCCTCACCCCAAACAAGCACTCTTTGTGCCTTTCTACTTGGTTCTTCCTGGTAATAGTCCTCCCCATCCCCGCCAGGACTGGCTGGATCTGAGCAGAGCGGGTGGGCTCAGCCCCACACCAACGGGTGGGCTTCTAGTTGGCGACTGCATGACCCTGTATCTCTGTCTTGCCTTCTTCACAGTGGTGTGCTGAGCTCCATTGGGAAGATTTTCAAAGAGGAAGGGCTGCTGGGATTCTTTGTGTACGTGAGTTTATACACCCCATAACTGGCCACGGGCATGGCCCTGCTAACAGGTGTGTCCTCAACCTCTCAGACCATAGCTGCTGGCCTGGGACTTAACTACACGGCCCTGCCCTAGCCTGAGTGCTGCAGCCAGCTCTCTAGAGCTCCATAGCATGTCCAAGCTGCTTAGCCCTTTTCAGGCCATGGCTCATATAAAAGTGGAACTGTGTGTCTAGTACATGGGGGAGATGAACTGACCAGCCCCACTGGGCCTCATCCAGTTGTGGTGGGTGTGGGGCTGGTCTTCATGAGCTAAGTCACTGCATAGTCCTTGGCCTCACTGCTAAAACATGACTGAAAATCTGACTTGGACTGAGGGTGGAGCTCTGGAAGCTCACAGGCTGACCACAGCCAGTGGATTCTGTTTGACATTGCTTTTCTGACAAATTAGTTGTTGACGTTAACATTTAAGATGTTGCACAAAAATCCACATTTCTGGCATCTCTTGAAAAGTCAGAAAATCTTGTCCTGCTAAGTGGTTCTTTCTGTAGAGCATCCATCGGCCAGGACCCAGGACCTGCTCCTTTGGCAGACACCCTGCACTTTGTCACGTCACATCCAGTTTACTTCACCTCTAAAGAAAGCACGTACTGAAAAGACGACGTTCAGAAAGAGTAAAGTGCAGACAGAACCCAGAAGCCAGGCTTGTTGAGTTGTGTTTTGATTTGCCGTTTTAAGGTCTAGGCAGTGACATACATGCTGATAAGTATGTCACAAACGTGGTAGATACATGGTATACAACAGTATCCGCTGTACTAGATACAGGGCTCCATATTATCCATAAGAAGTCTTTATATCATGGTTTTCCAGTTTGTGAGATGTTTTTTATTTATGGCCCCTTGTTTAACCAATTAATGACTACTTGTAGGTGCATGTATGTGTATATAATAAATATATATACAGTTCTCAGCAGGAGGTGATTCTGCTCCCCAGGGAACATCGGCACTGTCTGGAGACATCTTGTGGTTGTCACAACTGGCATCTAGTGGGTAAAGGCCAGAGACGCCACTAAACATCCTACAGTACACAGGACAGCCCCGCAACAAAGACTTATTCAGCCAGGTGTCGTTGCTTGCATCTGTGATCCCAGTTACTTGGGATTAGTCTCAGTGGTTTCTGCAGCTGTCAGGAGACCGAGGCGGGAAGATTACTTGAGGCCGGGAGTTCAAGACCAGCCTGAGCAACATAGTGAGACTTCTGTCTCTATAAAAATGTTTTTAAAAATTAGCTGGGCGTGGGGGCACGCACCTCTAGTCCTAGCTACCCAGGAGGCTGAGGTGGGAGGATGGCTTGAGCCCAGGAGTTGGAGACTGCAGTGAGCTGTGATTGCACCACTGCACTCCAGCCTGGGTGATAGAGTGAGACCCTGTCTCTTGGGGGGAAAAAAAAAATTATTCAACCCAAAATGTCAATAGTGCCAAGGTTGAGAAACTCTGATTTATATTCATACACACACATATATGTATGTATAAGTATACATACATATATTTGCACATGTACCTGGTAACAAACCAACCTTTGTGACATACCTATCAGCATGTATGTCACCGTCTAGACCTTAAAACGGCAAGTCAAAAAACAACTCCTCAAGCCTGGCTTCTGGGTTCTGTCTGTGCTTTATTCTTTCTGAACGTAGTCTTTTCAGTACGTGCTTTCTTTAGAGGTGAAGTAAGTTGGATGTGAGGTGACAAAGTGCAGGGCGTCTGTGGCCCTCAGGGACCATGTGCCCTGCCGAAGGGGCAGCCCCTGGACCCCGGCCAATGGCTGCTCTACAGAAACAGCCACCCATCTTGAAACACTGCACGTGACCACCTCTGGCATTTTTCACACTGCGTAGTTCTCTTCTGGTGTGTGAATAGGATTCCTGCACAACAGATGCCTACTCTTTGGGTTCTTTCTCCCCATGTGATTTTGGAACAGGTGATACTCATACGTGTTACAGTGCATAGAAAGCACCAAAGGGTATAGCACGAAGTCAATCTGAGCACAGGCAGGGACGACAAGATTAGAAATTGCATTCACAGAGGTTCCTTTTATTAATACTCTTCATAGATGTATTACATACATTCTTTTGAGTTTTTCAAATATTTTGTAAGATTTTTTTTTTTAATTCAAAAACAATAACTCTGCTTCTCCTCCCAGGAGACAGCCATTCTTCTCCTGGAGAGGCTCCCAGGGCACTCTGTACCTAAACCAGCAAACACATTGTAAAAAACACAAGAGGCACGTGGGACCCACTGACCTCAAACTGGCCTTTTGCCCTCAGCACTGCATCTTGGGGAACCTTCCTTAGCAGTTTATAGAGCTGTTTATCCTAAAGGCCATCACTTAAAAAAAGTTAGCCCTCCTTGTAAATGCTTGCATAGAATTTTTTTGATAGAATATTTTCAGGGGCGAAGAGAACAGATGCATTGAGCAGTGTGTGTTCTGAGAGTTGGGTAGGTAAAGAGGCCAGGAGAAAATTACCGACACGTCGGCGCTCTTATTATCTGCATCCGGAAGTTCCAGATTTGGCAGTATTCACATCTTGGTCCCTGGCTTCTGCGGTTTGAAAACTGCTTGAGACTGTTAACTAATTTGTGGCATCCAAAGCGGCATAGAACACCTCCCCATGGGAAAAGGAGCACCTTCCCAGTGTGCGTAGCTGCTGGCCCCTGCAGGCCTCCTTTCTAAGGCTGTGCCATTGGATATGCTAAGATTTTGAGCTTGGAACATCCCTGCCTGCTTCCTGGGTGTGGAGCCCCCAGGAACTGCTCCTCTCCCTCTCCTGCTCATCTCTGCTTACCTTGTTTTTTAGTGGATTAATCCCTCACCTCCTGGGCGATGTGGTTTTCTTGTGGGGCTGTAACCTGCTGGCCCACTTCATCAATGCCTACCTGGTGGATGACAGCGTGAGTGACACCCCAGGGGGGCTGGGAAACGACCAGAATCCAGGTTCCCAGGTTGGTTGGAACAAGGACTTGTCCTTCTTTCCGTGTACTGCTGATGCCCAGGGTCTGGGACAAACTCAAGGATTCTGGGATTCTGAGCATCAGGCCCGGAGGGTGAGAGAGGACCTCTCAATGTCCCTGGAGTCATCTTTGTCTAAGGGGAGAATGGCCTCGAGAGGCGAGATTCCAGATTAGTACCCAGACCTGGGAGGAATTAATGGAATGCTTGTCCCTGGGCAGCCTTAGAAACAGACCCCAGCTTATCTAAGGCTGCTCCGAGGCAGTGACCCAACTGGAGCTCAGAAAGTCAGAAGATAGACCAGCAAATAGTGATCACCTTTTGACCTTTGCATCGCGTCTTTTGCTTTTTAAAACCCTTTTGTGAACGTTATGGCCTTTGATCTGACGGCATCCTAGTTGTGAAGGGAACAGGGCAGGTATAATGTTCCATTTACCAATACAGAAATTGAGACCCAGAGATCACAGATTCTGGAGAGACTCTGGGCTCTCCAGAGTGACTCAGCTGGAACTGACAGGGCTGGAACTAGATCCCTGGCCAGGCCAAGGGTGCATTCCTCTGAGTTTTTTCAGATCTGCTAAGAAGTGTACAGTCCAGGACACCCTCCTATTTTGTTAGCTGTGGTCTACACAGCCTAGTCTACATAGACCTTTCAGCAGGTCGGGTCAGGCATAGGAAGGCCTGTTCCTTCTACACAGCACTTGTTGAAGGCCGTCCAGGTACCTGAGGGGTTGACTGGTTCTGCCTGAACCAAGATAAGAGGTAGGGAGCAGCAATGGCTGGGCATTGCAGTGTCCAGACATTCTCACAGTGGGGATCACCTTCAAGAAGGATGGCATTCCTTCTTGAAGTGGCTTTCCCTCCCAGGAGGCTAGGAGGGCCTGGGGACGTGTCTGCCAGAATCACCTGCGTGGGAAGGGGGTCATGTTGAGCGTGTGTGTGTGTGCGGTACATGTCTGTTCTGTGTGGTGGGGAGTGCCCCATCCCAGATGGGAGCCTCTGCTTGCAGGGAGACTGGCCACTTGACCTGGGCGGGTGAGTCTTCACTGGCCTTTCAATGTAAGCAAATTAAAGTGGCTCCATAGAGACCCACCCCATCTGCGATCACGGTGGCACATTCCTGCAGTTCTGCCCCTTCTCGGGGGCCTTGGGGGTGGGTAAGCTGCTGCTGTCACATACAGAGCAAGGGTGGCCAGGAGTGCACAGCTAAGTGGTGTCTCGTCTAGGTGGGCACCTGTCTGACCAGAGGCTGCCATGCTTACATCAGCAACAACAGCAGTCAACAGATTGGTTTAAAGTGTTTTTCGAGTGCTTTTCTGTGTGTGGCTTAAAGGCCGAGATGAGGCTGCCAAGCTGTCAAAGCCACTCAAGCAGACATCTGAGCAAATCTCTGACCAAGGACCCAGGCCATCGATCTGGTGGATTGGCCACTCCACAGGAAGCTGAGGGTGGGGGAGTCACCTTTCCTCACTAGGAGCTGTTTGCTTCAGCAAAGCAGGATTTGAGGAATTGGGGTCTGAAGGGGGGAAAGCTTGCTGAGGTGGAGGTGGCAATAAGCCTGGAGTCGCCCTCACCTCACCCCACAGGCCAGGATTCGTCTTTGGGTTTCAGGGTGCATGGCTGTCCTAGCACCGACTGCGTGCCAAGCCCTGGATGTTGATCAGGCAGACACGGGCTCAGCCCTTGAGGCTCACAGTCCGGTGGGGTTGCACAGGCAGCGGCAGCTGATCCCTCTTCCCGGGTCTTCTTCTCGAGACTCCCTTCAGTCCACTTACCCCGCTTCTGCCCCCCTAGGCCTTCTCTGGGCAGTGACTGTGAGGCCTGACAGGAAAGGCATGTGCAGCGTGCTTGTGAGGAGCTCAGCACAGAGGGTGGGGCGAGGGCATGTGTTGCTGAAGTCTGCATGCTGAGGTGCCTGTGGCAAACCGCTCTTCCCTTCTGTCTCCTCAGTTCAGCCAGGCCCTGGCCATCCGGAGCTATACCAAGTTCGTGATGGGGGTAAGTTGTGCCAGCTGCCCTTCCTTCCCACTGCCTTGCGGACCCAAGTGGGGCCTAGGAGGCCAACCCTGGTAATGGCTGGAGGCAGGTCTTGGTACAGGGTGTTGGCATGGTGTGCCCCTGCTCCCTGGGCCGGGGTGGGTCACTGGCACTCAGGCCTCTCTGGGTTTCAGATTGCAGTGAGCATGCTGACCTACCCCTTCCTGCTAGTTGGCGACCTCATGGCTGTGAACAACTGCGGGTAGGTGTGCGACCCTCTACTTGCCACTCTCCCTACCAAGGCTGTGGGGTGGGGGAGACCCACCGAGCCCTTCCAGCACTCTGCCCCCTCCCACCTGCTCTGTGTGTAGGCTTGGCCTGCCAGGCACCCTGGCGTCCGCTGGGATTTCCCAGCATCCCCTGGGGTAAACCGTGGTGTCAGGGGTCAGGGTGTGGACGGGTGGTAGCCTGAAGGCCTTCCTTCTTGAAGTGGCTTTCCCGTGGCTGGCTGTCTCCCACCGTTCTCTGCATCTACACTCTCCTTCCCGGGCAGGCTGCAAGCCGGGCTGCCCCCCTACTCCCCGGTGTTCAAATCCTGGATTCACTGCTGGAAGTACCTGAGTGTGCAGGTGAGCAGGCACTGGACAGAGGAGGCCTTTCCTGTTCTTTGCTACGTCCTTCAGCTGAAATGGTTTTGTGGATGCTTCATTGCGTGCAAAGATAAGTGGTTTTGTGGAATCTAATATTGTGAGGAGATACTTGGTATCTATAAGGCATTTAAGTTAAGTTTTCATCTTACCTAATTTCAGAAGGGATTTGAGGTGGCTAAGTGTGGGTTCATTTTAAGATTATACATCAGACAAGACCTTTTCTTCTTTGAGTCTTAAAGACTCTTAAGATAAGGATAAGAGAACTCTGGTCCAGGTGGCAGGTGGTAAAGCCCAAGAACTGCTTCTCCTTCAAGTAACATGGGCTGAAAATTCGAGGTCTGTAACCAGTTGAGCTGAGTTCCTGGGTTGTTAGGGTGGCTGGCATTGGAAACCCACTCCTCCCTCCTGCAGGACATTCCTGGGCCCAGGAGAGCCTGTGGGTGGGGCTGGGCCATGTGGGGACCTGGCAGCAGTACCAGCCTTGGGTTCTCATGTTCTGTACCGAAGCTACCTCTCCCTGGCTGGAGCTCTTGGGCCCAGCAGTCAGGGGTCCAGGCTCTGGCCAAGGGCAGAACCTTGCCTTTTCCTGGCCTCGCTTTGCCTCGCAGTGAAATGGGGCAGTGGCCCGGAGGCAGCCAGAGCCCTGACTGGCCTCAAGTCTGAGAAGAGGACAGATGGGAGGGAAGCAGGGAGGAGAGCCACAGTTCTTCCCAGTGGCCCTGGTCAGCGTGTGTCTCGTCCTCCCTATGAGCATTCAAAGAGTCCTAGACCACTTGGGCTCTGAAGCAAGAGGGGCAGTGAGCCTGCTCTCTCGGGCTCTCCTACAGAGTAGCCCCAAAGACACCCCTGGGCGGGAAATGAACCGCTCCCTTCTGCTTCAACACAGGCAGATTCTGCCCTCCAGGGATGTAGACCGAGGCCGTCCACCCCGGAGCTGGGTCTTTGAGCTCCTGGACCCTTCTTTGCCTGACACTGGCCTTCCTCTCAGAGGGACAAGGAAGCATGGCCTCCCTTTCACTCACCCTACTTTTCCTTCTGGTCCAGGGCCAGCTCTTCCGAGGCTCCAGCCTGCTTTTCCGCCGGGTGTCATCAGGATCATGCTTTGCCCTGGAGTAACCTGAATCATCTAAAAAACACGGTCTCAACCTGGCCACCGTGGGTGAGGCCTGACCACCTTGGGACACCTGCAAGACGACTCCAACCCAACAACAACCAGATGTGCTCCAGCCCAGCCGGGCTTCAGTTCCATATTTGCCATGTGTCTGTCCAGATGTGGGGTTGAGCGGGGGTGGGGCTGCACCCAGTGGATTGGGTCACCTGGCAGACCTAGGGAAGGTGAGGCGAGGTGGGGAGTTGGCAGAATCCCCACACCTCGCAGATTTGCCCAGTCTGTCTTGTGCAGACGGCCAGAGAATGGCTTATGGGGACCCAGGTTGGGTGGGGAAAGGCTAATGGGGTCAGACCCCACCCCGTCTACCCCTCCAGTCAGCCCAGCGCCCATCCTGCAGCTCAGCTGGGAGCATCATTCTCCTGCTTTGTACATAGGGTGTGGTCCCCTGGCACGTGGCCACCATCTCATCTAGGCCTATGCTAGGAGGCAAACGGCCAGGCTCTGCCTGTGTTTTTCTCTACACTACTTTTCTGATATGAGGGCAGCACCTGCCTCTGAATGGGAAATCATGCAACTACTCAGAATGTGTCCTCCTCATCTAATGCTCATCTGTTTAACGGTGACGCCTCGCGTACAGGATCTGGTTACCTGTGCAGTTGTGAATACTCAGAGGTTGGGCAGATCAGTGTCTCTAGTCCTACCCGGTTTTAAAGTTCATGGTAAGATTTGACCTCATCTCCCGCAAATAAATGTATTGGTGATTTGGAGTTTTGTGGGGAGTCTCTTATTTTTGTAAGCTTAAAAATCTATCTATAGAGT
Organism: Hylobates moloch; assembly: GCF_009828535.3. Taxonomy (NCBI): domain Eukaryota; kingdom Metazoa; phylum Chordata; class Mammalia; order Primates; family Hylobatidae; genus Hylobates; species Hylobates moloch. Next base: position 35,575,236 of record NW_026652295.1, on the reverse strand, counting down.
CTATCTTTCCAAGTCCTTCCTGTTGGTGTGAGAAGGGGCTGTAAAGAGGCAGGGCAGGGCAGGGAGCTGCCAGATGTAGGTACCAGAGCTTGGTGTAGCTCAGTCTCCGGGGAGACACCGGGTGATGAGGCTGGGGTGTCAGTTTCCACAGCAGCAACCAGTGCGCAGGTCTGTTGCCAGGAGACAGGCCTTTCAGAAAGTGTTCCATCCACACCCGACTGTCATATCTCAGCACCATTTGAGGATGACGTAGCTTCAAGTTTTACGAGGAGTCACTTGGTGTAGTGGCCATGGTTGCATCAGAACGGGCAGACCTCCCTTCCATCAAATGGTTTTTGCCCAGCACTGGAGTCTGTAAGCAGACAAAGCTTACAAATATTTTGAGGCCCAGCTGGGTTCCCCCAGGTATTTCTCTGCCCTTGCTCGAGGTGACCTGGCTTGTGAGAGTTGGGGTCTGGTGGGTTTGGTCATATTTCCCTCACAGGTAGGGGCTGAGTCACCCCCGCCAAAGGGAAGGCCCCTGGGATGCTTGTGCACAAGTGGGTGTTCCCAGTGGCCTAGTAACAGCGGACTCACAGGCAGTTTCACCTCACATGTCCTTGTTTCCCAGGAACGCAGAAGTGTGCCTGTGTGGGTGTTATGTAAATGTACACTGGTTGAGGCCACTAAGGTCTCATAACCTTGTCACCCATATTAACTTTCCTAGGGAAACACCCAAGAGGGCTAAGGTAGTGGGAAGAACACATGTGGGGGTGGGCAGGGCAGGCCTGTAGAGAAGGAGGGCCTCGAGTTCCCAGGCCCTTCAGAGGGGAGTCTGCCCTGTGGCCTTTCTCCAGCCCAGTGTGCTTTGCCACAGCACTGACCACTGCTCTGGGGTATCTTTTCTTCTTGTTGCTCCACCCTCAGATCCTGTTTTTGCATTGATTAGTTCCCAAGGCCCCCCCCAGATTGAGGGGCACCTGTATCTCTGGAGCCTGAGCTAAGCTAGATCTGAAGAGCTCCTCCCAGAAGTTCAGAGAGGCTGCCCAGAGTAGACAGCAAGGTTTTAGTGGCCTCGGCCAGTCACTTCTGGGAGGGCTGCTGCTGTCCCCCAAGTAATTTCCTGAATTTGGGGGTTTCAACTTCATTTCCCAAGCCATCTTCCACACCCAGAAATGGCATGAAAATCTCTTTTGATACTGTGTCCCAGTTATTGGCTGAGCAAAGTACAGGTTTTTAATCTAATAAAACAGGAAGTTTTCAGTTCATTCAAATTCTTGTGTGTGTGAAATGCTCCTAGACCCTTTGATCTTTGGGGGCTGAGACCCTGTCCATCTGCCCTCCTAGCACTTGGTGTGTTTCCTGTCGACTAGTCCTGGAGACTAGGATGCTGGGTCCTCATCTGAGAAAGGAGATTGGGTGGGATTGGGCAGGAGGAGACCTCAGCTGCTGGCCAAGGGGGGGGTGACAGGAGGAGTGTCCTCCTCCTCCTGTCCTGGGAAACCTCATCCAATGGGCAAAGCTGAAAGGGCCTCTGACAGGCCTTTGGGGACCTCCTTATATATACCCTTAGGTATATACCCAAGATAATTGGAAACTTATGTTCACACAAAAACTGGTACATGAGTGCTTAGTAGCATTATTTTTGTTTGTTTGTTTGTTTTTTTTTTTTTTTGAGATGGAGTCTCGCTCTGTCGCCCAGGCTGGAGTGCAGTGGCGCAATCTCGGCTCACTGCAAGCTCCGCCTCCCGGGTTCACGCCATTCTCCTGCCTCAGCCTCTCCGAGTAGCTGGGACTACAGGCGCCCGCCACCACGCCCGGCTAATTTTTTTGTATTTTTAGTAGAGACGGGGTTTCACCGTGGTCTCGATCTCCTGACCTCGTGATCCGCCCGCCTCGGCCTCCCAAAGTGCTGGGATTACAAGCGTGAGCCACCGCGCCCGGCCAGTAGCATTATTCATGGTAGCTCAGGAGTGGAAACAGCCTGAGTGTCCAATGACAAATAAAATGGAAATGTCCTATAGAATGTAATGAATATTCCATAGAACGGAATATTACTTGGCAATAAAAATAAATGAAGTTCCGATTCATGCTACGACATGGATGAACCTTGAAAGTATGTTGGCTGAGAGCAGCGACTCACAACTATAATCTCAGTCCTTTAGGAGGATTGCTTGAAGCCAGGAGTTCAAGACCAGCCTGGGCAACATAGTGAGAGCCTGTCTCTACAAAAAATTTAGAAAGTAGCTGGACATGGTGGCATGCACCTGTAGTCCCAGCTGCTCAAGAGGCTGAGATGGGAGAATCACTGGAGCCCAGGAGTTGGAGGCTGCAGTGAGCTATAATCCTGAGTGTCAGAGCAAGATCCCGTCTAAAACAAATTATATATATTTATATGCTAAGTGAAAGAAGCAGTCACAAAAGACCATAACATACGATATGTCAAGAATTTATATGGATGTTAAGAATAGACAAATCCATATAGATAGAAAATAGATTAGTGGTTGATTGGGGCTGGGGAGGTTGGAGGGAACTAGGGAGTGACTGCTAATGGGTATGGGGTTTCTTTTTGGGGTGATGAAAATATTCTAAAATTGTGACGGTTACGCAACCTTGTGAATATAGTAAAAACCATTGAGTTGCATATTTTAAATGGGTGAATTTTATGTTATGAGTTATATCTGAATAGAGCTGGAAAAAACATAAAGTAGGCCAGGCGTGGTGGCTCACACCCGTAATCCTAGCACTTTGGGAAGCTGAGGCGGGTGGATCACCTGAGGTCAGGAGTTCAAGACCACCTGTTGACCAAACCCCGTCTCTACTAAAAATACAAAAATTAGCTGGGCGTGGTGGCAGGTGCCTATAATCTCAGCTACTCGGGAGGCTGAGGCAGGAGAATCGCTTGAACCTGGGGGGCGGAGGTTGCAGTAAGCCGAGATCATGCCACTTCACTCCAGCCTGGGCAACAGAGCAAAACTCTATCTCAAAAAAAAAAAAAAGAAAGAAAGAAAGAAAAAGAAAGAAAGTTAAAGAGGGGAGTGTCCTCCTTGGTTACAGGTCAGTTCCCAGCCGTGGCCTGACTTGGGTGGTGTCCTGTTTGACTGCTCACCTTCCAGCAGTGGTCTGGAGACTTGCTCTGCCCCTCCCTACCACCCAAGCCACCCTCAGTCACCCACCACTGCTACCCCAACATATGTGTGCTTTCCTGATCCTCAGCACCTCTGGACGGTCCTGCTGTGCTCCCCTGGGGAGGGTCTGGGACTCCAGATCCCTTTCTCAGGACTCTTCCAGGCACCTGGGGCTGGCAGAGCCTTGCCTGACGTACATTTCTGACCTTGTGTCCCAGACAGGCCTGGGCAGCAGCGCCCCCGTGAAGAGGCCGCATGCCATGTTTTGATCCTGGGCTCCAAACCCACCTAGGCCCCGCTGGTGACTCCTGAAGCTGGGGGAGTCAGCCCAGTGCCCTTGGCCTTCCTTTGGCTCTTCCCCTTCCTGCCTGCCACCTGTGATTAGGGGGAGGCGAGAGTTATAGGAAGGAAATGAAGGGTGCGTCCCAAAGAGGAGACACTAAATGGAGTGTTTTAGAGGAAGGGGATGTGAAAGAGAAGGAATAGTTGCCACAGGTTGGACAGGTTTTTATTGGAGAGTCAGGAGTTGCTTTCCTTCCCTCGTCCCTGCCTCCCCCACTCAGAGAACCCCACTCCAATGGGGCTTGTCCTTCATCTGCCCCTTGCAATCCCCGTCCCCCGCTACACAGGCACTCAGGGAGAGCGCGCATGCTGTGTGGGCAGACAGCCCCAGGCCAGGTAGGCAGTGAGCTCCCTCAAATCCTCCCACCCCCAGGACTCGGGAGGGAGGGGAGATGAGGTGTGGTCCCGGTGTGCAGTCCTCAGGCGGCCCCCTGAGCTCATAGCCAGCCAGGCCTTGTGCCTCCAGGATGGTGTGATGAGGCACATGCCCCGGAAGCCTTTCCCTTCCAGAGGGCCTTAACCAAGAAGTATCTTGTTTAGGGGCTGGGGACAGGGTGGGGAAGATGACAGGAGGACAGCTGACCTCTTCACCCTGAGAAGGCAAGAGGCACTTTTGGGGAACAGTCCTGGACTCAGATGGCTCAAGGAAGAGGCCAGGGGACTGGGAGGGGCCCGGGGGTTCCAGGGAAGCCTGAGATCCTGTCTGGGAGAGAAGCTGATGGCCACAGGACAACCTGAGAGTGGGCACATGTAAATACCACTCAGAACAGTCTGCAGCCAGCTGAAGGATGGGCCTACCCAGAGCCGAGGCACTCCTGGGGCAGTACCAGGGGCTGGCCCTGTAGACGCCTCCCAGGAGGACAAGAGTGCTGGCCTGGAATCTGGCCAGAAGTTGGGGTGAAGGGGGGCTGCTGGGCCACAGAGCAGGACCTGCCCAGGAAGCTGTGGCCTCTCACTTGGAGGAAGACAATCCAGGTGGGCATGAGGCCAGGGCCCCCCGCACCAGGCCTTGCCTTTGAGTGGTATCCCCGTCAGAAGATTCCAGCCAACACCAGAGGAGGCAGGAGCAGTAGTCCCAGGAGAGGGCCCCACACATGACCAGGGCCCGAGTTCAGCCCTGACACGATGCTAGGCTTGTCAGGGCCCTCTGCACCTGTGGGAAGAAAGAGGCTTTGCCTCAGCCTAGAGACGGCTGTGCCTGACGTCCCGCCCACCCCACCATGCAAGGAGGTGGGGCAGCAGCCAGGGAGGAAGCTCCTACTCAGAGGGCGCATGCCCCACCATGCTCATACCACCTATGCTGGGGCAGGATACTGACATTCCAGAGCCAGGAGGAAAGTGGGACAGATGCTACGGGCCTTACCTGGCAAGGACGACTGCAGAGCCAGGGCACGCCCACCCTTGGCATTAGCGGTGGCAGAGGTATTGGGGAAATTGGGCAGGGACTTGGAGGAGGTGTGCCCCGTGTGGTCCAGTGTGGCCTGCAGCTCACCTGGCTTGTCCTGGGCTGGAAAAACTGAGGCCAAGACCTCACTGGAAGGAGGCAACTCAGCCTCAGCCTCAGCCTCCTTCTGGGCATGGGGTAGGAGCTCCCTCGCCCCTGTCAGGGACATCTTGGGGTCCAGAGAGTTCTCTGGGCTCCTGGAGGGCACTTTTGTTTTGTCTGTCACTTTGTCTGCTGATTTTGGGATAGGAACATGGGTCGGTTTGGGGAAGGTAACTGGCTCCTCATCCAAGTAGGGCAGGCTGTGAGCTGCCAAAATGGAAGGGACCTCAGTTGTTACGGAAGGTGGAGCCTCTGTTGCCATGGAGGGCGGATCATTCGTTGCTAAGGAAGTTGGGGTCTGGGTTTCCACAGCAGGCAGAGCCTTGGTTGCCAGGGAGCCTGAGACTTCTGTTACCAAGAAAGCCGGAATCCCCGTTGCTAGGGAAGAAGGAGTACCCATTTTCCTAGAGTCTGAGGCTTCAGTTGCCCGGAAGGATGGGGCCTCAGTTACCAGGTAAGGCAAATCCTGAGCATCTTCCGGGCTTCCGATGGGTTCTGATAAGACAGACGAGAACGGGCATCAGTGCTGCAAGCAGGACCCCACATCTCTCACCGCACTGCAAACCAAGTGATGCGAACAAATGTCCTTCCAGGACACACAAACACACACACACACTTCTCCAGCGGATATGCCCTTCATTGAAAATAAAAGTTATAAGCCGGGCGCGGTGGCTCACGCCTGTAATCCCAGCACTTTGGGAGGTTGAGGCAGGTGGATGACCTGAGGTCAGGAGTTCGAGACCAGCCTGACCAACATGGAGAAACCCCGTCTCTACTAAAAATACAAAATTAGCCGGGCGTGGTGGCGCGTGCCTGTAATCTCAGCTACTCGGGAGGCTGAGGCAGGCGAATTGCTTCAACCTGGGAGGCGGAGGTTGCAGGTGAGCAGAGATCGAGCCATTGCACTCCAGCCTGGGCAACAAGAGCAAAACTCCGTCAAAAAAAAGAAAAAGAAAAAAGAAAAGAAACATTACTTCTGGTGATTGACACGGTTGCTCCTCTATCCACCTCCTGGTCCAAGCCTCTCTACATTCATACTTGCCCTTTTTCAGGGAACATCTCTAGCGGGATCCGGGTCCCTCACACGCCCCCGCCAAGGCCGGCCCCGCCCGTTTGAAGCCTTCTGACCACGCCCACCGGTCTGGCCCCGCCCACTCCCCGAGACCCTTACGTGTGGCCACGCCCACCTCGTGCGGGGCCCCCCCGAAGCCGCCAGACTTTCTAACATCCTCTCTTTGAAGGGTTGAAGTCCGGCCACTTGGAACGACAGGGTGCTAAGGGAGCCGCCAGGGGCCCCCGGTGGTCGCATCCCGCCCGGCCCCTTCCCTGTCCACGCCCCGCTCATTCCAGGGAGGCTCTTAGACCATCCAGTCTGCATCGCATCCCTTCCACACCCCCTGCCCCTACCCATCCACCCGTGGACTCACCACAGAGGGAGTTCTTGCAGCGGTAGCCAGGGGGACATTGGGAGCACGGAGTCCCCTCCTGGTAGGGCCGTTTCCCCTTCACGTTTCCCCTACAGGAGGTCAGGAGGATGCTGCGGGGAGGGGGTCGGCCCCTCCCAACCCTCTCCCCAACTCCTATACACACACCTACTCTGGAGATGCCCTTGGGTCTCCTGACTGCCAGCCACTGACTTGCCGGGCGACCCTGGGCTCCTCCTGGCCCTCTCTGACCGATGACAGCAAACCTCCATCGGTGCCTTCACAGCTCCCTGGACGGTACAGCTCCAGACTGACCCCTCTCCTCCCACTCCCTCAGGCTGTGGCCAACTCTGCCCTCCCCTTGGCTCTGCCTGTGCCTTTCCCCCTCCATCTCCAGGGTTCCCCGCCCCGGCACTCACGGGGGCTCGTAGTTGCACACCAGTAATTCGATGTTGGTCTCCTCAACACCCTGGAGCTTCTCACAGAAGTGGGAACCGCAGCCGATTCTCTCTGTCTTGGCCCAAACCACCTGAAGGAGGGCAAACCTAGCAGCTCAGCCCCATGCGTGGTGGCATGGTGCCTTCCCGGCCTCCCACTACACCTGCCTTACAGGGGTGGGGAGAAGAGGCACCCTATAGCCTGTGACATCCACGTCCCCAAGGCCACGCAGGTTCAGGACAAAACTCTGACCAGGGGGAGGGATGGGGGAGTTTGTCCCCAACAGTCTACTCTCCTCTGCCAACCACACATACCACCCAGACCTCTTTTCCTCTCAAAACCTTCCCTCAGTTCCAGGACTGTGATACACCCTCATTAATTTTCTCTGTGGGCTCTTCCTAGAGGCCCTTGCATTCTAAATGAAGGATATATCCAAAGGAAAGAATCTCAAGTGGCAGAATTTTAGACCTCAGCAACAAGAAAAGTCCAAGGAGGGGAGCAGGAGGAGCCATTTTGGAAGTGGAACTTCCCCCAAATCACAGGTGAGCAGGACCTGTTCTGGTTGTTTCTCAGTGTGGGTCTCTTAGCTGCTAGAATGGCTTCTGTCTTTATCAAACAAAAAGTCCAGCAACATTTGCGTGCTGCCATGGGGTGAGACCAGCAGCCTTGCCTTGCTGGTTCTAGGCCCAATCTGCCCAGGAATCTCTGCTGAAATCAGCTGAAGGTCTCCCCGGTGTTGAGCACCTTCTGGGCAGAAACGACTCCAGAGTGCATGCACCCTTAGCCCCAGAGAAAGCCGGGGTGGAGCTGGGCTGACTCACTCCCTGCTGGGCCCTGATAACAATCCCTGCAGGAGCAAGTGGGTGGGGGTGGAGGGAGAGGGAGGGGTGGCAGGATCCAGAGAGAAAGGGCCAGGAAGGGTGCTGGGCCCTCACAACTTTCTGACCTGGGTGGGTGCTGCTGGGATTTCCTCCCGAAAGATGAAGGCTAAAAATACCATGAAAAAGAGACACTGAGAAATGGAATTGGTGGATGTGGGTGGGAAGATGGTTGGTTTCTTTTCTTTTAATTGTTTGTCATGTTATTATTTATACAACATATAAGCACCGGGAGGAGAAAAAATAATTCAGTAACACTAATGTTAATTCCCCTACACACACACATACACACACACATCTTATCTGCAAGCCCAAACTTTCAAAATGCAGTGAGAACCCAGACAGGAGCAAAGTGTGACTGGGGAGCAGGAAATTCTATCAGAAATCTCCCTGAAGCCTCTCATTCAGCCACAGTTTGTTCTTCATCGTTATGCATAACTGTTACATGCAAAAGAAAAACTAAGCAAAATTGTCTATTTGCTTTATTAGTCCCTGGCAGATGAGAAGTAGCAAATTAGACACCATAATAAATGCAAAAGAGTCACAGAGGGAAGTTAAGGGACTGTCTGCCGCTGGGGCAAACAGCCCTGCACTATCTGGGGGAAGTGGGGCAGGACCACTTGGAGCTCAGCACAGTATCGCCCAGGACAATAACCACGGTCCATAAAACTGGCTCTGTGACACCTAACATGTCCCACCGCCCCCACCCCTTTTATTTATTTATTAATTATTTGAGACAGGGCCTCCCTCCGTCGCCCAGACTGGAGTGTAGTGGCGCAATCACAACTCGCTGCAGCCTCAACCTCCCAGGCTGAAGTGATCCTTCCACCTCAGCCTCCAGAGTAGCTGGCGCGCGCCACCGCGCCCAGCAGTTTTTTGTAATTTTTTGTAGGGACAGGGATCTCGCCATGTTGCCCAGGCTGGTCTCCAACTCCTGGCCTCAAGCGATCCTCCCAGCTGGGCCTCCCAAATTGCTGGGATTACAGGCGTGAGCTACTGCGCCTGGCCTAGCGGCCTAGGTTTTCAAAAGACCGTGGAGAAGCCTACGCCGTCAGAGGCTTAGACAGCGTATTAGCTGCAGTGAAAGGACAAGGTTTGCAGCGTCTGAGGGGGCTTGGAGTGCAGCGAGGACGCTTAGGAGGGGTGAAGGCAGAGGTGGCCCCGCCCAGGGAGCACGTGGCCCCGCCCAGGGAGCACGTGGCCCCGCCCAGGGAGCACGTGGCCCCGCCCAGGGAGCACGTGGCCCCGCCCCCACGCCGCGAGGCTCCGCCCCGCCCCGCCCCTCCCGCCGGGCCCGCACCTGCGTGTAGTGGCCGCACATCTGGCCTGGGCTGCAGGTGGCGGCGCTGAGGTTGTAGTGCTCACGCTCGTGGTGCCACTCCTCCATGGCCAGTGGCACGTCCATGCCCTCGTCGGTGATGGCGAACAAATTCTCGCCGCGCCGCCCGCGCTCCTTGTTGTGGCCCCACACGCACTGCCGTGCGTAGGCCTTGGCGAAGGCGGCCAGCTCCTCGTCCCATCTCTGCAGGGCAGGTGAGAGAAGGGAGGCGAGGATGCCCACAGATGCTGTGGGGACCAAGCACAAGGTCGAGGAGGTCGTGGGGAAATCCTTCCAGCACCTCCTTAGCGGGGTGACCCTTGGGCATGGCCTGGAACGGTTCTCTGCTCTGGGTGGGCGTCTGTGGGGCGGTGGAGGGTGCCACCCCAGGCCGTGGAGCTGGACCATTCACCAGCTGTGTGACTGCACGGATTGTCTAACGTTTCCGCACCCTCGGAGGGCTGGGAAGAGTGGATGAGGTGGTGCTGGTGACAGTGTTATTATTAAAAGCCTCGAGTGAAAAAGGTGGCCATACATGCATACATGCCCCTGCCTACCTCCCAGGCCTCCTTGAACTTCTCCGAAGAGCACAAGATCACAGTGTGATCGATGGTGAGGGGCTGGGTTGTTTATTCAGTCCATTTCCCTCCCCTTCAACCATGAACCTGACTTGAGGGCAGGCACCTTCCTCTCCCTCTAAGCCCCCACCTTCCCCTTGGGACACCCAGCCCCCATGCCTTTACCCTCTGCAGGCTCCCTCCCCAGTGCTGTTCCTAATTGCTCCCAACCCTTGTCAACGGCAACCCCCTTTCTCCAAGAAAATCAAGTGTCTCTATGTGACACTGAATGTCACAGGCCTCTCACCAAGGGGCCTACTTTCAGAGCCTTGGTAACCCACTGTCAGACCCCAGTGACAGTGTTCTCCAGTGGGGACCTCAGGTGAGATGGTGAGAGGGGGAATTTAGGTTCGGGGCCTTTGAGATTGTGTCCCTGGCTGAGAGGACAGGCCAAGTGTGGGTGGGAAGAGGGATTAACAAGGCATCCGACCCAAAGGATTGAGGAGGGGAAACCTGGATCCCATTAAACGCTGTCCTTGGCTTCTCCTGGAAATCCATGGCCTGGCGGCAGCTCTTGCTCCACCCTATGAGGGCCCAGCCAGCTGTGGGAGCCAGACAGCTCATAAAGCGCCAAGAGCTTGGGTGACCCTGAGAGGAGGTGGCTGTGTGGCCACACCCACTCCCCACCCACTCAAGGCTTTCAGGAGCCGCTGCCTGGCACGGGGATGGGTACACCTGGCTGGGATAGCTCCACAGCTGTGACCTTGTATCTTTCCTTCTCTGGACATTTTTGTCCCAAATCACTGGCCCCTGAGATTCTCTCAACTCTGGCAACAGTGGGAGACTGGGAGTGGGAAAGGGGCAGGGCGCTGGGGACCAGGGTCAGGGTGTCTGAGATCACCTGTGAGGCGCTGGGCTGGACTGTAAGTGTCGTCAGGGTAGGGCACGGATGGATCCCCAGTGTCTGGTGCAGTGCTGGCACATAGTAGGTGCTCAACAGATACTTGTCAACTATTGATGACTGAGACAGGGCCCTTCTTAAAGCAGTCTCCCCCTACAGAGCCTGGCTGTAATTTCCATTCTGACTAGATATCTGGACCCCCACCATTAGCATCATTGCTTTGGTCTTAAGGAGTCTCAGTCAGTCATCCAGAGCCCCGTGTGGAGTTGTAAGACTCTCAGCACCCACCCACTTGGCCACATGGTCACCATCTAGAAGCAAGTCCATTCATTCATTTATTCATTCAACAGTCCTGGGCATTGTGTCAGCCCTGGGACAACAGCAGGAACCAAGAAGCCCAAGTTTCCATTGACATAAAAGTCATTTGGGCCACCACACGGTAAATGACAGATGTGCAACAAGTACTATGGGGCACCAGAGAGGGCCATCTAGCCCAGCCAAAGGTGGAGAGGGAGACGCCAAGCTAAGTGTTGAAAGATGAGGCATTAGCCAGCTGGAGGGGAGAGGCGTCCTAATCAGAGGGTACACATCAGCAAAGGCATGAAGCTGGGAAACATTTTGGCTGGGTAAAGACAAGCTGTTCAGGTTACAGAAGAATAAAGGGCAAGCGGGAGAGGAGGACGGAGAGATAGGCAGGGGCCAGAACACACAGAGCCTTCCCAGTTAGGAGCTGGAGCTTTATCCTGAGGCAATAGGGAGCCATGGGAGCCACTGAAGGATTTTGAGTAGGGTCAGGCCCATGTGTTGGATTATTCATTCTGACAGCAGAGGCCAGAAGCTGGGGAACAGGTAGAGGCTGTCCTAGGAGTCCTTGGGTGGAAGAATGAAAGAAACCTGAACCAGGGTTGTGCCAAAAAGAGAAGGGGGTAGGGGTAAGGGTTAGATTTCAAGGACAATTGAACCTTCGGGGGGGTGGGGGCAAAACTGGTGCTGATTAGACCTGGAGGCTGAGAGAGAAGAAAGAGTTCATAATAACCCCCATCTGCCTCACCTTGGATCCATTCCCTCTTTTGTGTTAATCAGACATTTATTGAGCACTTACTGTGTGCCAGGCATTCTTCTGAGTGCTTTACACATATTCACTCACTTAACCCTACAACCACCGTAGCTACAAGGGAATTATTCCACTGTTGTCATCTCCATTTTACAGATGAGGAGATTGAGACACACACAGAGAGTTTAACTTGGCCAAGGTCACAAAGCTAGTAAGTAACAAAGCCAACATTTGAACCCAGGCCATTTGGCTGCAGAGTCCCTGCCCTCACCACTGCTGAGGTTGAACCTGAGTCTTGTCCTGAATGTTTCCTGGCATCCCAGCCCCAGCCTCATCTCCTCCTCCTCATATCACTCCCCATTGGGCAGCAGCATATCCCCTCAGTACCCCAACTGCCTCCCAGAATGTTCCCCCACTCCAAGGTGCACCTCTGTCTGGGAAGCAGCTCCCAGCCTGTGTGGCCCCCAGTCTCAGCCAGCAAGACTGTAAGGCGTCAGGGATCTACACGTGGGGAAACTGAAGCCCAACAATGAGTCTCAGGCCTCAGTCAGGGGGCTGTTGGCAGAGCTGCGTCTGCGACTCCTGGTTTGTTGTCCACCTTTCCTCGATGCCCAGGCTGGCACAGCTGTGAATGGCAGTGCTGGGTGTGTGTGCAGAGCTCTTCCTAGATCTTTCTTACATGTCATCCTGTCTGACGCCCAGGGCAGGGATCGCCAGCCCCATGTTTCCATCTGGAAACAGAGGCCTTTGAAGGGAAAGGGGTCCACCCAGAGTCACTTCAGCCAGATCACACGGGGCTGAGGTTAGAACTTAGGTTTGGGGCCCCAGGCTCACTGTTGTGTTCCCCAAGGTGCATCTGTTCTCTCAGGCACCAGCTCCAGGGGTCCCTGAACATTGCCCAGCAACCTGCCCAGCCACCTGAGGGTGGCTGGAGGGGACAAGCTAGTTCAGCCCTCAGGGAGGGCAGGAAGTGGGTGAATTTCTCACTTTATCTCCTTTGATCCTGCATATAGACAGCCTGCCTCTCACCCTGCCATAAATAGCTCTTCCTGACAGAAGCAACCAACCCTAAATCTGGCTTCTGTCTCCTGTGTGCATGTACATGTATGTTTACTACAGCTGCGTGTTTCACCAGGACATAAACAGTATTTTTACGTGTTTCCAGACTTCATGTAAAGAGATCCTACTGTGTATTTTTTAGAGATTTTATTTCCTCCCCCATTCAGTATGATATCTGTGAGATTCAGTTCACACTGGTATATACGTAGCTCTAATTCTGACCGCCTTTTACAGATGAGACGCGGGATCAGCCAGGTTACAGGACTTGCCTCGAATCACAGGTGTTGTAGGTGACCGAGACAGAATTTGGACTGTGTGATCCAGAGCTCTCTCTGCTTCTGGATCCTGCTGTCACCCACCTCCTTAGCACCTGCCTCCTACCCCAGGTGCCCACGCCATCCTGCTGCCCTGCTTCCTCTTGTCCTCTCCTTGGCGGGCATGTGAAAGACCGTTTTCACAAGGGTGTTAAGAACTTCCCGGGTTCCCCCACCGAGGGCACATGCGTTTGAAGAAGTGCTGGGGAAAGCTCATTGGAGTGGGAAGCCAGGGCTTTGGGTCTGGCTCTACCAGCTGTGTGACCCCAACAAATCCCTCTGAGCCTCACTTTCCTTATCTGTATCATGAGGCTGCTTATAGGGGCCTGTGAATTTTATTAGGCGGGTGCAAAAGTAATTGTGGTTTTTGCCATTTAAAGTAATGTAATATGATGTCAGAGACTCGGGGACTCTGTCACTGAGCAGAAAAAGGAGAGGAACTCTGAAATAGCTTCAGCATGAGGAGCAGGGTAAGAGGGCCTGGTGACAGACCCTGGCCAAGACCCTTTCTATCCCAGCCAGCAAGGGCCGTGGCCACACTTACCATGTGCAGCATGTCTGAGGCCGGCGGGGATACCTGGGCCCGGTAGAGGTTGTGCAGCTCCACCATCAAACGTTTCTCCTCATCTGTGAGGGCTCCAGCGGGGCCTGTGGTGGCCACCAGCAGTAGCAGCAGCGGCAGCAGAAGCATCAGGAAACTGCAGGAGCCGTGCATGGTGGCCAGCCGTCTCTCCTTCTCCCGTCCAGGGGTCTGGCAGCTGGATTTAAAGTCCTTCCCACACAAGCACCACCCTGGCTGGGGTGGGGCAGTGGGGGCTGTGTCTGAGGCCCACACAATGTCTCAGGGAGGGCTGGGTGCTTTGGGTCCCGACCAGCATCAAGTGCACTCCCCTTGGAGTCTTTGGCAAAAACCTCCTTTCTCTCGGTAACGGGGGCTCGGGCCAAAAGCTGTGTGAGTTCCTAAGTTGTGGACAGATCCTTCAGGGGCAAAATCACAGTAACCTCTGCAGAGCTGTGACTGGTTGCACCGAGGTCACACCCCCTGTGTGTTGAGGGTAGATAAGAGAAAGGAAACCACAGACCCTACCCGCAGGGGAGTGGGCAAGATGAGGGAGCTGTAGGCTTTTGAAAGGACCCAGGAAGACCAGATGTCTTTGATAAAAGGCTGAGCCAACCTCAATCAGAATTCTGGTTCTGCCCCTTGCTATGTGTGTTGGCAGCTTTCTCAAGTGAATCAGCGACAATAATAGTACCTGAAAGGGTGACTCTGTATGCTCAGACTCAGACCACGCCACACCGGTTGCAGTCAAGAGATCTTTATTGGAGGAGTCCGAGGGAGAGCCGAAGCGGAAGAAGAAAGAGAGCGAGGGCTCTGCAGCCTCCGTCTTTTATGCCTAGGAACGTTACGTGGGGGTCGCTGGTTGGCTGAGGGGCTGGGTCTAGGCTGAGGTGGGAAGGCGTGACCTCTGATTGGCTCCTTTTGGCGGGCCTGTGTTGGGGAGGAAGAAGAACCCAGAACCAGCGCCATTAGGGTGCTCTTGTTACCTAACAGTACCTACCTCACAGGACTAGAGGGAAGATTCAATGACATATGATGTATGTAAAGCACCTAGTATGGTATCTGGCACATAGTAGGCCCTCAGTAACAGTAGACAAACCACCCACGTGGCCTGGGCCTTAGTGGGCCACCAGCCCCATGCGGAGGCAACACTCTTGCCTGTGGGGGGAGGGGCCAAGGTCCTCCCCACTCTAGCTGTATTCAGGAACAAGGCCTTTCACTATGGCAAAATTTTGGCTTCCACGTATCCTCTCTGAATGGATGTGCTTGACATGCTCATTTGGAAGTGGGATGCTGGGACCCCTGTGCTCTGAATATGTAGAAATATAATGTGTCTGTTTCTTAAATCAAGAGAGAGCAGAAAAGCAGAAGGTTGAACGAGCTGATGCACCAGGAGCTCTGAGGGGAGGATACTGGAAGGGAAATAGGCTTAGCAGCCAGGTGCTGGCATTATAATGACCTTGGCCTTGCAGGGGCCATGACCTAGGCCTTAGCCTTCATGAAGCAGGAAGCTGGAACCAGCACTCTTGAGGACAGCTGGGATCCTTGAAGCCTGCTTCCTCGATGAATAGGGGCCTAGAAAAAGCCTAACCACGGGCTTTGGAAGATGACAAGAAAACCTGTCCCTGCCTGAGTCTCCAGGTAAAAATAAAAACAAAACCAAGATGGATCACACACACACACACACACACACACACACACACACACTTATCAGAATTAATAAAGTCAACAAAATTGCAGGATACAAAATTAACCCATAGAAATTAGTTGTTTCTATACACTAATAATGAAAAATCCAAAAAGGAAATTAAGAAAACAATTTCATTTATAAAAGCAATGAAAAAGAATAAAATTCTTACCAATAAACTTTTTCTTTTTTTTTTGAGACGGAGTCTCACTCTGTCACCCAGGCTGGAGTGCAGTGGCACAATCTTGGCTCACTGCAACCTCTCCCTCCCGGGTTCAAGCGATTCTCCTGCCTCAGCCTCCCGAGTAGCTGGGACTACAGGTGCCCGCCACCATGCCTGGCTAATTTTTGTATTTTTAGTAGAGACGGGGTTTCACCATGTTGGCCAGAGGGTCTTGATCTCTTGACCTCGTGATCCGCCCTCCTCGGCTTCCCAAAGTGCTGGAATTACAGGTGTGAGCCACCGCCCTGGCCCTTAGCAATAAACTTAACCAAGGAAGCAAAAGACTTGTACACTGAAAATCACAAATGTTGCCAAACAAAGTGAAAGAAGACACAAATAAATGGAAAGACATCCTATATTCATGGATTAGAAGACTTGATATTGCTAAGGTGTCAATGTTGCCTGAAGCAATCTACAGATTCAATGCAATCCCTATTGAAATGCAATTCATAATATTTTTATAGAAACAGAAAAATCCATCCTAAAATTTATATGGAATCTCAAAGGACCCCAAATAGTCAAAACAATCTTGAAAAAGAACAAAATTGGAAGTCTTAAAGTTTCTGATTTTAATATGTAACCACGAATCTTCAATAATTAAAATCGTGTGGTATTAGTAGAAAGACAGACCTTTAGACTAATGGAATAGAATAGCCCAGAAATAAACTCTTACACATATGGTCAAATGATTTTAGACGAGGGCACCAAGACCGTTCAGCGAGGGAAAGGCACGTCTTTTCAAGAAGACGTAGAAAACTGGATGTCCACATGCAAACTTCACCTTAAGTATATTAAAAAATTAACTCCAAAATGGATTAAAGACCTAAACATAAAAGCTAAAACTACAAAACTCTTAGAAGAAAATATAAGGGGGACTTCTTGGCATTGGATGTGGCGAGGATTTCTTGGATATGACACCGAAAGCAACAAAACAAAAAATGGACTTCATTAAAATTAAGAAGTTTTGGGGGTCCAGCGTGGTGGCTCACGCCTGTAATCCCAGCACTTCGAGAGGCCAAGGTGGGTGGATCACTTGAGGTCAAGAGTTTGAGACCAGCCTGGCCAACATGGTGAAACCTCATTTCTACTAAAAATACAAAAATTTGCCAGGTGTGGTGGTGGGCGCCTGTAAGCCCAGCTACTCAGGAGGCTGAGGCAAGAGAATTGCTTGAACCTGGGAGGCAGAGGATGCAGTGAGCCAAGATCCAGCTACAGCATTCCAGCCTGGGCGACAGAGTCTCAAAAAATAAAAAAAGGACACAATTTCCCATTAAATGGTAAAAAATATTTGCAAATCATGTATCTGATAAGGGATTAATATCTAGGATTATATTTTGGTTTTTTGTTGTTGTTTTTGAGACAGGGTCTCACTCTGTCACCCAGGCTGGAGTGTGGTCACATAATCTTGGCTACTGCAACCTTTGCCTCCCGGGTTCCAGTGGTTCTCCCACCTCAGCCTCCCAGGTAGCTCGGACTGCAGACGTGCGCCACCATGCCTGGCTAAGTTTTGTATTTCTAGTAGGGACAGGGTTTCGCCATGTTGGCCAGGCTGGTCTCGAACCCCTGACCTCAAGTGATCTGCCCGCCTTGGCCTCCCAAAGTGCTGGGATTACAGGCATGAACCACCACACCTGGCCAATATCTAGGATATATTTTTAAAACTCCTACAACTCAACAACAACAACAACAACAACAACAAAACAATTTGAAGTCCATTCTGTGGCTGCAGAGAGCTGAGATCTCACCACTGCACTCCAGCCTGGGCAACAGAGGGAGAGCCTATCTCAAGAAAAAAAAATTTGATTAAATAGGCAAAGGACTTGAAAATTCATTTTTCACTTATTCAATTATTCATGCAATTATTCATTGTTGAAAAGACATTTCTCCAAAGAAGATATACAAGTGGTCAATTAGCACATGAAAAGATGATCAACATCACTTACCATTAGAGAAATGCAAATCAAACCACAGTGAAATACCACTTCACACTCATTAGGATGGCTATTATTAAGAAACAAAACAAAACAGAAAATAGCAAGTGTTGACAAGGATATGAAGAAATTGCAACCCTTGTACATTGCTTCTGGGAATGTAAAAGGTGCAGCCACTGTGGAAGACAGTGTGACAATGCCTCAAAAAATTAAACACAGAATTACTATACGAGCCAGAAATTTCACTTCTGGGCATATACCCAAAAGAGTTAAAAGCAGGGACTTGGCCAGGCGCGGGCTCACACCTGTAATCCCAGCATTTTGGGAGGCCGAGGTGGGTGGATCACCTGAGGTCAGTAGTTCCAGGCCAGCCTGACCAACATGGAGAAACCCTGTCTTTACCAAAAACACAAAATTAGCTGGGTGTGGTGGCGCATGTCTGTAATCCCAGCTACTTGGGAGGCTGAGGCAGGAGAATCGCTTGAACCCAGGAGGTAGAGGTTGCGGTGAGCCGAGATCGTGCCATTGCACTTCAGCCTGGGCAACAAGAGCGAAACTCCATCTTAAAAAAAAAAAAAAAAGCAGGGACTCAAACAAATATATTTGTACACCAGTGTTGATAGCAGCATTAGTCACAGTAGCCAAAAGGTGGAAACAACCCAAATGTTCATCAGTGAATTAATGAATAGAGTAGTATACACAAAATGTACGATCACATATACAATAGACTGTTATTTTGTCTTAAAAAGGAAGGAAATTCTGACACATATTACAACATGGATGAACTTTGAAGACATTAGGCTAAGTGAACTAAGCCAGACACAAAATAACAAATCTTACATTATCCCACTTATATGCAGTACCTAGAGTAGGCAAATTTATAGAGACAGAAAATAGAACGGTGATTGCTGGGGGCTGGAGGAAGGAGATAATGGGGAGTTAGTGTTTGGTGTGTAGAGGTTTGGTTTGGGAAGAGGAACAAGTTCTGTTGATGGACAGTGGTGATGGTGACAATGCTGTGAATGTTCATACTTAATGCCACTGAACTGGACACTTAAACATGGGTAAGATGGTAAATTTTATGTTCTATATTTTACCACAGTAACAACCACCACCACAAAAACAGGAATTCTTAAATTGGCCAGGAGTACGGTGACAAAGGAAAAATCGTGTCTGGAGGGAGCCTTCACAACCCAGACCACTTGAGCCACCATGAGAAAAAAAAAATTACGACTTTAGCTCCCAATCAGAAAGTATCAAATGCATCAGGAACTGAGTCACCATGAGCAACAGACAGACAGCATACATCACAACAGGAGAATTTCTGTCCCTGAAACTTGAGATAATAGAACAATCTGAAAAAGACTTCAAATAACTGTATTTACAATGAATATGGAAATAAATGGGTAGCTGAAAAGGGGAGAAGAAAGACTTAGGGGGTAGAGGGGAACAAGATGTGGAAGAGAATCAGAAGAATTCAGGAAAATGGGTTAGTCTGGGGAGAAAGGGATGCTATTTGAGAGAAATCCGAGTGGAGGAAAGAAGACTGACCAGATTAGACTACAGCCCAGACCCCTGGGCAGCTGTCCCAGGGTGTTCAGGTGGCAAAGCTGTGAGATGGATCTCTTTCCTTCATAGATGGGAGAACTCAGTGAGTTCCTGACAACTTGGGCTTGAGATAGAAATAAGGGGACTTAGTGGCCGGGCGTGGTGGCTCAAGCCTGTAATTCTTTAAGCACTTTGGGACGCCAAGGTGGGCGGATCATCTGAGGTCAGGAATTGGAAACCAGCCTGGCCAACATGACGAAACCCCATCTTCACAAAAAATACGAAATATTAGCACAGGCATGTTGGTGTGTGCCTGTAGGCCCAGTTACTTGGCAGGCTGAGGCAGGAGAATCACTTGAACCCGGGAGGCGGAGGTTGCAGAGATCACGCCACTGCATTCCAGCCTGGGCGACAGAGCAAGACTCCAGTGAGAAGAAAGAAAGAGAGGGAGAGAGAGAAAAGAGAAGAGAGGTGAGAGAGAAAAAGAAAAGAAGGCCGGGCGCGGTGGCTCACACCTGTAATCCCAGTACTTTGGAGGCGGATCACAAGGTCAAGAGATTGAGACTATCCTGGCCAACATGGTGAAACCCCGTCTCTACTAAAAATACAAAAATTAGCTGGGCATAGTGGCACACGCCTGCAGTCCCAGCTACTCGGGAGGCTGAGGCAGGAGAATTGCTTGAACTCAGGAGGCGGAGGTTGCAGGGAGCCGAGATCGCGCCACTGCACTCCAGCCCAGGTGACAGAGTGAGACTCTATCTCAAAAAAAAAAAAAAGAAAAAGAAAGAAAGGGAAGGGAGAGAAGGAAGGGGAGAGAGAGCGAGAGAGAGAGAAAGGGAGACAGGAAGGGAGGGAGGGAGGGAGGAAGGGAGGAAGGAAGGAAGGAAGGAAAGAAAAAAAAAGAAAGAAACACAGGGCTGGGTGTAGTGGCTCAGGCTTGTAATCCCAGCACTCTGGAAGGCGGAGGTGGGCGATTGCTTGAGCCCAGAACTTTGAGACCAGCCTAGGCAACAAAGTGAGACCCTTTCTCTATTTCTAAAAACTTTTAAAAAATTAAAATGAATAAAATAAAATAAACACAGACTTCCCAAGGAATTAAAGTGCTGACCTGGCCTGGGAAGTGCTGGACTCAGGAGTGGAAGGATACAGTTCTCAGATGCCCCCCGGGTGGAACCAGGCACTGGCACTACAGGTTGCCCTGGTGTGGTCACCTCTGTGGACTCTGCCTCCAGTCATGCCCCTTCAATAGCAGGGAAAACAGCTCTGTAGGTGCAGGACAATGGGCACCATTCATTCACTCAACAAAGGCTTACAGAGCTTCTCACTGTGCCTGGCGCTGTGAACAAGAGCAGGAAACCCACCAGCAACCACGGGCAGTGTTGTGGATGAGAGTGTGGGGCTTACCAGCTGGGTAGCCTGGGGCAGGTGATTTCTCTGCTCACTGGCCTGTTTCCACATCTGTACACTGGGGCTTAGAACAGAACCTACCTCCTAGGATGGTTGTGAGCATTAAATGAGTTAGTACATGGGTAGGGCCTGTGATCATCCGTGGAACATAGTAAGTGCTCATTGAGTTAGCCAGTATTCACATACAGCAGGCCCTTGAATAACATCATTTCATTCCATGTCTTTTCGTCATGACAGTGGTAAGAGAAAAATTCGATTCCTGCAGGGGCCACTGTCTGCATGGTGTTTGCATTCTCCCCATGTCTGCGTGGGTTTTCTCCCATGTCCCAAAGCTGTGCATGCTAGGCTCATTGGCGAGTCTGCATGGTCCCAGCGCAAGTGAGTGTGGGTGTGTGAGCACCGTGACCTGTCCAGGGTAGGTTCCCACTTGGTGTCCTGAGCTGCCAGGATGGGCTCCAGCCACCCACGACCCTGAACTGGAATAATTAGGTAAACAATTAACTTGTTTGTCTTTTCTTTCTTTCTTTCTTTCTTTCTTTCTTTCTTTCTTTCTTTCCTTTCTTCTTTCTTCTTTTTTTTTTGAGATGGTGCCTCACTCTGTCACTCAGGCTGGAGTGCAGTGGCATAATCTCAGCTCACTGCAACGTCCACCTCCTGGGTTCAAGTGATTCTTGTGCCTCAGCCTCCCGAGTAGCTGGGATTACAGGTGCCCGCCACCACACTCAGCTAACTTTTGTATTTTTAGTAGAGATGAGGTTTCACCCAGATGGCCAGGCCGGTCTCGAACTCCTGACCGCAGGTGATCCGCCCACCTGGGCCTCGCAAAGTGCTGGGATTACAGGCGTAAGCCAGTACACCTGGCCTAATTATCTTGTTTTTCTTAATTTTTCTTAAATGTATGTATAGCTCACATTCATTTCAGTGTTTAATATTAGAAGTGTTTTGATCTTTAGAAGTTTGGTGATGTTTTTGTCACCAGAAATATATCACAGGAATTCTATTCATTTATATCAGTTAGCCTATGGTAAAATTGGTTCTGTTTCCCTTAAAGTTGCAGTTTCCAAGAATCTATCAGCAACTTAAGTGAGAACTTACTGTATTCATTGTTATATATCTTCCACCTGTTGTATGTAACAGGTGGAAAAGTCTGCATAGACTGAAGCTACAGCAAAGAAAAAAAAATACAGCAACCTGACTTGGCTTTTCCCCTGGGGGGGAGCCGCCTTGGCCTGGGGGAGCTCCTAGTTAGAAAGGGGGGACACACCCCTCTTTGAGGGACAGGGGCACTTGTGTGAGTGGTTCCAGGATGTGGGCTGGGGAGGCCTCCTGGGAAGGGCATTTGGTTGGAAGCAGAGACACCTGGCTTGCCTGAGAGGGGAGGGTGAGATGGGAATGAAGACTGGGAGGCTGACCAGAGCCAGCCAGCGCATTTGGGGACCCAGGTGTGCAGACAGAGTCCACTCTGCGTGTGCACACTTATACATGGCTCACAGAGCTTCTCCCACTTGAGTGACCTCACCCACTCCTTACAGGATAGCTCTCCAAGGTGGGTCTCACTGTCACCCTGCATAAGGAAGCTGATGCTCAGAAAGGTAAGTGATTTCCCCAGTGTAGGTCGGGGAGGGTCTGGAACAGTGACAAAGTGGTGGGACCAGAGCCAGGGACCTGCCACTAGGAAAAGAGGGCGGTTAAGGCAAGCAGGTGGAGGAGAGGAATGGAGGAGGTGAAGTTAGGGGAGGGTGAGAGGGAGCAAGAGAAGACAGCATCAGAGTAGATGGTGTGTTTTATCCGTAAACCCAGACTTGGGGAAAATAGATTTTCTTCTGTATTATTATTTCTGTATATTTTAAATCAAGTTTTATTTTGAATAGCAGTATAACTCCATAACAAAAAAATAAGCCAAAAAGGAAAAAAAATAATTCCACCTCTGGCATTTGCTTCTAGTCTTTGAGCAGTTGGTCCACAGCCACTCAAAGTGTGGTCCACAGCCTGGTGCTGGTCTGCCAGAGATTCGCCGCTGTTTTTCAAAACAACAGGCCCAGAAAATGAGAGTGAATGTTTAGAAACTCTTACAGCAATTGGACATGGTTGTTTTCTGCCTGTTGAATCTGTGATTTAAAAGTTGGGCTTGTATTTCATGTATCTGCTTTTCATTTCATTTTTATTTTTTATTTTATTATTATTATTTTTTTGAGACCGAGTCTTGCTCTGTCACCCAGGCTAGAGTGCAGTGTCACAATCTCTGCTCACTGCAACCTCCGCCTCCCAGGTTCAAGCGATTCTCCTGCCTCAGCCTCCCGAGTAGCTAGGATTACAGGGGTGTATCACAACACCCAGCTAATTTTTGTATTTTTAGTAGAGACGGGGTTTCACCACGCTGGCCAGGCTGTTCTTGAACTCCTGACATCAGGTGATCTGCACCTGCACTGTCTTAGCCTCCCAAAGTGCTGGGATTACAGGCATGAGCCACCAAGCCTGGCCTGATAACTTTTTATTTTGAGATAATAATAGACTCACAGGAAATCACGAAAAAAGTACCTAAAATCCCATGAGCCCTTTACCCAGATTCTTCCAGTGGTGACATCTTATGTAACAATATAACAATAATACAACACCCAAACCAGGAAACGGACCTTCATTTTCCTAATGGATAATGATAGTGAATATCTTTTCCTGTGTTTTCTGCAACCCACATATCCTCTTTGGTGGACCGTCTGTTCATGTCTTCTAGTTCTATTTGGATTTTTTTTCTGTTGAGTTTTGAGAGTTCTTTATGTATTTTAGATACAAGTCCTTTGATGGATATGCATTTAATCATTTATTTTTACGATATTTTACAAAACTTTACATTTGGGATGGATTGGAAATTTTATAAAATCAAACTGGTCAATCACAACTGATAGTTTGAAAAGCAATCTTAGCGTCTTCTTACCTTAATGAAACAATCGCACCTGCACCATATTGAGTCCTCACATTTTTCCCCAGATAATTTATTATAAATAATTTCTCCAACTTGCTCCATATCTTTATAACCACCACTTACAAGGTTTGCAAACCTTCCATAGAGCAGCTGTACTGAGATTTACTCAGCCAATTCCCAAGGTTAGACATGACGTTATCACCCATTTCAGGGTGTTAGAGAAACTCTGCGTCACTCACCTTTGAGGCTTTTTCAAACATTTTGATAGAATGTTCTTAGTTTCCATTCCCACCATTGTAGTTCAACTTGCTCTTTCATTAGAATTTAGGCATCAAGGTCAGACCAGATTGCTGGTTGGCCACATTCTGTGTTCTCATGGAAACAAAAGGTCAGTGGCACTGAATCCAAACCACCCGAGCAACCCGGCTTTTCCAGTCCCAGATGCTTGACGGCGTGGCAACAGCGGAGTCACTGAGAAATTTTACTTTAGTTCTATCACAGCAAACTCCAAACCAGGAGTGGCAGTCATTTGAAAAATGCAGAGACTATTTTAAAGGACAGACAAGTGCCTCAGATAGCATCAGAGAACAATGCCTAAGGTGCATGGATGGAAGCCAGTCTGCACAAAATGCTGAAAATAGGTCGTTCTGAGCAAGGGGGTCATGGAGAAGAAAGTACCAGCCTTCCATTCCTTACACCCACTAGGCAGGTGCCTCTTCCCCTGCACCCAGGCTGACCCCTCACCTGGAAACTGCCCCCTTCTCGGGTTTTCACACCTGTCTTGTCCTTCCTCTTCTCCCTCCCTCTTTCCCCCTTTCTTTCTTTTCTTTCTTTCTCTTTCTTCTCTTTCTTTCCTTTTTTTTTTTTTTTGAGATGGAGTCTCACTCTGTCGCCAGGCTGCGGTGCAGTGGTGTGATCTCGGCCCACTGCAATCTCCACCTCCCGGGTTCAAGCGATTCTCCTGCCTCAGCCTCCCGAGTAGCTAGGACTACAGGCTCACATCACCACGTCCAGCTAATTTTTGTATTTTTAGTGACAGACAGGATTTCACCATGTTGGCCAGGATGGCCTCGATCTCTTGACCTCGTGATCCGCGCGCCTCAGCCTCCCAAAGTGCTGGGATTACAGGCATAAGCCACTGCGCCTGGCTCTTCTCTTTCTTTTCTTTTCCTTCCTTCCTTCCTTCCTCTTTTCTTTCTTTCTTTTTTTTTTTTTTTTTTTTTTTTGAGACGGAGTCTCGCTCTGTCACCCAGGCTGGAGTGCAGGGGCACGATCTCGGCTCACTGCAAGCTCCGCCTCCCGGGTTCATGCCGTTCTCCCACCTCAGCCTCTCCAAGTAGCTGGGACTACAGGCGCCCGCCACCACGCCCGGCTAATTTTTTGTATTTTTAGTAGAGACGGGGTTTCACAGTGGTCTCGATCTCCTGACCTCGTGATCCACCCGCCTCGGCCTCCCAAAGTGCTGGGATTACAAGCGTGAGCCACTGCGCCCGGCCCTTCCTTCCTTCCTTCCTTCCTTCCTTCTCTTTCTTCTTTTCCTTCTTTCCTTTCTCTTTCTTTCCTTCTTTTTCTCCTCTTTCTCTCTCTCACTGTTTCCTTCTTTCTCTCTGTTTTCTTTTTCTCTCTTTTTTTTTTCTCTCTCTCTCCTTCTTTCTTTGGTTTGTTCTTTCTTTCTTTTGCTCTTTTGGCAGGGTTTTGCTCTGTTGCCTGGGCTGGAGTGCTTTCGTGCAGTCTCAGCTCACTGCAGCCTTGTCTTCCCCGGCTCAAGCGATTCGCCTGCCTGAGCTTCCCAAATGGCTGGGTCTACAGATGTGTACCACACCCAACTAATTTTTGTATTTTTTGAAGAGATGGGGTTTTGCAGGCTGATCTGGAACTCCTGGGCTCAAGTGATTCTCCTGCCTCGGGCTCCCAAAGTGCTGGGATTACAGGTGTGAGGCACCATGCCCGGTCTCACACCTGTATTTCTGAGACAGCTGCGCCCGCCCCGCCTCCTTTTCTTTTCTCTCTCTCCTGAATTGCTCCTGTGGTCTCGATCTGAATTGCGGTATTGCTCCTCCTCTGGTTTCTCTGCTTCTGCTTCTCTGCCCTTCTCCTTAGCCCTCACGTTGTTTGAGGCAAGCCCTCGATGTGAGGTCTGCAGCTTGTCATGGACCAACCACCTGGGCAGGTCTGACTGACCCTTTCCAAGACTCCTTTTGCCCAGCCTTGTTGGGAAGTAATCGTGAGGGGGACAATTTGGGAATGGCCCCACTAAAGGCTAGTCTTTGCTATCATTACAGGGCTTATGTCTGGGATCCTCACAGAGACTAGAAGCGTCTCCCATCCCCCTCGCAGTGCCTGGCACTTCCAGGATTGTTGAGCGGCTCCCTGCCTCTACCCTTTTGCATTCCAAGCTACAGCCTTGCCTCCCCTGTTCCCATCACCCTGACCACCCAACACCATCCCGCTGTCAGCTCCGCCACCAACTGAGGTGACACCTGTTCATGGAAACCCTGTGAGCCTCTTCTGTATCCGTACACAATATGTGATGTTGTTTTGTGTGTTTCAAAACACCAGTGCTGTCCAACAGAACACTCTGTGATGCTGGAAATGTTCTCTCTCTGTGCCGTCCGATACAGCAGCCACAGATGGCACATGGCTTTTGAGCACTTGAAATGTAGCTAGTGTGACTGAAGAATTGCATTTTGAATTTTAGTTAAAATTGAAATAGCCACATGTAGCTAGTGGCTACCACATTGAACAGCACAGCCTAGATCCTTCTAAACCTTGTTTTTCTTTCTTCGTTTTTGAGATTTGTTGAGGTCGAGGCATGCAGATGTACGCCACTCATTCTCCCTGCTGTGCGGTCCATCGTATCAATATACGGCCGCCTATTTATCCATTTTCCTACTGATGGACATACGGGCTCTTCCTTTTCCTTGTTTCTGTTATTTTGCTGACACAAATGATGCTGCAGCAGTCTTTTTGTATATATCTCCACGCGCCTCTCCTAACGTCTTCATTTCCCACCATGGTGGACGGTCCCATGACCCCATACCCAGGTGACTCGGTAGCCTCCTAGGTGCCTACCCAGCCCAAGTCTCTTGTGCCACCAGCCCTGACCCCACACCCGCTCCTCCCCTGGCACCCGTCAGCCCAGCCAGCTGGGCTGATGACTCTGGAATATCACTTTCATCCTGTGTCTTTCCCACTCAGGAACCGAGTACGGCTCCCATTGCCTGGAGCATCTGACCTCAGCCCCTTCCTGGGCCTCAGGCCCCCACCATCGGGCCCCACCTTATGACTGCCTGTGTTTCCCAGCATCCTCCCTCAGCCTCCAGTGAGCCAGCCTCCTTCTGGTCCTCTGCACACATCCCGCTCTTCCTACCTCTGTGCCTTCATTTTTGACGAGAAGCCCCCATTCAGATGTTCAAATTCCAGCCCCTCATTCTGGAATGTTTTTGCTTCCTGCCCCTCCTCCACATACTTCAATCCACTCAGATCCTTCAGGGCCCAGCTCAGGCCTCGCCTCCTCTGGGTGGATTTTCATTCTGCAGCATTCATTCAGGAAGCACTCATGAAGAGCCTACCAGGTGCCGGTCCTGGCCTGGGGCTGGGCCTAGAGCCGGGGCAGGATGGCCACAGCATCTGCTCCATGGAGCTCACAGCCCAGCCTTGGCTGGCAACTCCAGTCTGCCCCAGTTTCCAGTTCTTTCCATTCCCCTTGCAGCTCAGCATGGATGAAGCTTTGGAATCCAGAGAGGAAGATCAGGGTTGGGATTATGGCTGGGGTTCAACAGGAGTGGGGGGCTGGGGGTGGCTGGTTTCCAGGAGGCCTGAAAAGGGGGCTTGGAAGTGGGAAGATCAACCCCAGTGCAGGGCTGGCCCTTGTGTCACAGGATCACTGCTGAGAGCCTGGAGGTGCATGATCCTGTCAGCACCATCATGCAAGAGACTGACTCAGGCCTGGCATGTCGGGGCGCAGATTACACTTCTCTCCCAGAGGCACACTATGTGGGAAGCCAACTGTTATAGTCTAAATGTTTGCATCCCTCCATAATTCATATGTTGAAACCTCATCTCCAAGGTGATGGTACTAAGAGGAGGGGCCCTAGGGAGGTGATTAAGTCATGAGGGCAGAGCCCCCATAGATGGGATTCGTGCCTTTATGAAAGGGACCCCAGAGAGCTGCCACTCCCCTTCTGTCATGTGAGGACACAGTGAGGAGACTGCCATCTATCAACCAGAACGCAGGCCCTCACCAGACATTGCATCTGCCGGTGCCTGGATCTCTGGCTTCCAGAACTGTGAGAAATAAATTTATGTTGTTTGTAAGTAATTAGTTTATGGAATTTTGTTATAGCAGCCCAAACAGACAAGACACCAACTTATTAGAAGGTTGCCTGGTGAGCAGGAAGGCAGAGGAAAGTTCTGCTTGCTATAGAATCTGAGGCTTGTTGAATCTGAGGCTTGCTATAGAATCTGAGCCATCGCCGCTTGTGGCACCATCCATGCAACAAGAGTTTAGGCCTGGCCAGGGCCAGGACACTGATGCCAACCACCCCGGGGCACTGTCACCCGATCAGATGGCCACTGCCAGCCTCTGCCCATGAGGTTTCCCCTTTCTGGGCTTCCCTTTGTGGCCACCGTCCCCCTCTTCTGATGGGCACCGCCTTTAACATTCCTCTGTGCTGTAGCTCCATTCTGACCACCTGAATCTTGGAATCATATCTTAAGGTGACTTTCTATATCTCTGTTGTGAATAATTTTGTATCGTTTTTTGGTTTCTTAGCATCTTACTTCCCAATGTGTAGCTCTTACAATGCACCTTACACTTGCCCCTGTGTCTCAAGATTATAAAACCTTAGGGAGCCGGGACCATCTTCCTTTCTGGCCCAAAGTTGGACATCTGGACAAAAGCCCAACATACCCAGCCCTTGATGCTTTGCTCTGCTCTGGACTTGGATGCCTGCAGACTGGAAGGCACAGAGGGTATGGGGTGGCTGGGAGCTGAGCAGTATCTTCTGGGCCAGGACAGTTCTCTCTGAGGCCTCCTGAGCATGCAGTCAGGGCTGTACAGCCTTAGTTTTGTCCTCAGCCAAAAAGGGATCTGTGTTAGTGGAAGGAGAATGTGGCTGCCTCCACTCCTGTGAGCTGCCTGAGGGAACCAGAGGGCAGGAGGGAAACAGAGCACCTCCAGAGAGCACCTCAAGGCCCAGCCCCTAGAAGGAACTAGGCATGGGTGCAACCGAACAAATGAGCTGTGTCTTCATCCCTCAAACCTAGGCCAGACAGGTGAAGAAAAGCATTGAATGCTGGGAGTTGCCAGCAAAGAGGTTAAGGGTTAAGCTTGGGACTGTGTGGATATCCTCTGGGTGATTTTTACAGAGGGTTCAGGATAGAATGGGGCAAGGAGAGAACTATGAGGGGGTCAGGCAGCAGACACGGATGGTGTTGCCACACACTGAAGAGAACTGGGTGAGTTCTCATTCAGCCACCAGCTATGGGCCTCAGCTTCTTCCCTATTCATAAGGAAGGACGGGGTGGTCAGAGAATCTTCTGGGTCTAGTCCAGCTCCGCCATTGGTGGCTTGGAGGAAGGCTGTCCACAGAGGAGGGCAGAAGCAAACACTGGGGGATGGAGGCTGATGATAAGAGGGAAAGGGGACAGCAGCCCGGCGTCAAGTATCTGCTCTGTGCTAGGACAGAGCTGGGCACTTCGCACACACCGTCTCGGGTATCTTTGTGCTGACCCCTTGAAGATGGCATTTATTTGCTGCATTGATTTAGGGGTGAGGAAACCAAGGAGCAGAGGGATTGGCAGAACCCTCCAAAGTCACTCTGCTGGTATGCCAGAGCTGGGATTTGTACTGAGGCTTCGGGTTCCCAAGTCCCCAGGCCTCCACGTTGGTGGGTGGGCTCCTGAAGGGCGAGTGGCTCTGTGTCTGGGTATGTGCCTGAGTGGGTGAAAAGGAAGGGTTTATCAAGTTGGTTTTTAGATTAGTGCTGTGTTTCTTATATTTGCTAGGTTTTTTGTTTTTTTTTTTTTTGAGATGGAGTTTCGCCCTTGTTGCCCAGGCTGGAGTGCAATGGAGCGATCTCGGCTCTCCACAACCTCCGCCTCCCGGGTTCACACAATTCTCCTGCCTCAGCCTCCCGAGCAGCTGGGATTACAGGCGTGCTCCACCACACCCGGCTACTTTTGTATTTTTAGTAGACATGGGGTTTCTCCATGTTAGTCAGGCTGGTCTCGAACTCTCAACCTCAGGTGATCCACCTGCCTCAGCCTCCCAAAGTCCTGGGATTACAGGCGTGAGCCACCGAGCCCAGCCCATTTGCTAGGTTTTTGCTAACTTGGTTCTCAGTAATTTTCCTTAGTGGGGGTGAAAAATAAGGATTAAAAAAAAAAAAAGGACAAAAAAGTGAAGATAGAAAATGGTAGGTGGTTAAGAAAATCTTAGCTCCTGATTAGCACAGAGTGAAGAAAGGGAAAGTCAACTGGAGGTCAGGAAGGGAAGTACAGTTTCAGTTGTTTACCTGTTGAGGAGATGCCTCCGTACGAAAGAGTAAAGATGGGGGCGTTTCATGGCAAGTACTAAATGGGTTGCATGAAGCAATACTTTTAAAATACAGTAAAATGTTAACATTTGTTAAATCTAAGTAGTGGCTACAGATACTTTTGGAATTAGGAATGTACCCATATTTTACAGAAGCAAACAAAACGTCTGGCCAGAGCCAGAAATACGAAACATATAAAAAAAAATGACATGGCAGATACACAAACATATGAAAGGAAAACAGTGAAAGGAAGGAACGTGCATGTGATTGATGAGAACCAAGTCCAGAAGAAAATGTAATCCAAGGAACAGGAAAAAAAATTCCCAGTAGTAGTCTGAGCTATAGAAAAATGTAAAAACAAGATGAATTCAAGAAAGTAGGCACTCAAAGCAGAAACAGATGAAATAACAAGGAAAAAACTGACGGCACTTCTTCAAAACTCATACATGAGAAATAGCAAGAAAATGAACAGATACGGCTAAAAATCAATCTGATATCGAGGAAAGGCCTGAGATAATCATGGTGAATGAAAGAAAAAAAAGACACGCATTAAAAAGAGAGTTAGCTATGAAAGGTATAAAAAATATCAAGACAATGAAAAAGAATAAAAATAGAATTTAAAACAGAAAACCTAACACATGGAAAAGAAAAAGTATTCATAAAGAAAATACAAGACATCTTCCCTAGAATGAAGATAGAATTGCAACTCTAAAAAGCACACTTTGTTCCAGGAAAAACTGATAAAGAACAAGAAAGAATTATTCCGACATATAGATTTAAAAAGAGAACGAGAAAGGAAGAAAAGAAAGAAAAAAGAAAAAGCCAAGGGAATATCTTGTTAGAGGATACGCTCTTAGAGGGGACTCTTCAGCTGGCCTCAGTGTTGTCCCTACCAACAGTCAACACCAGATGACAATGGAGAAACGTATCCAGATTCTGAGCAAAAGAAGGTGTGATGCAAACATATTTTACTCAGCCAAGCTGTGCACAGCTATAAAGACCACAGAAACATTCCCTAACGCAGAAAATACAGAATTCATGAGCCATCCCTGAGTCATTCTTAACGGTGCAATTCAACCAATCGAGTTTGTTTGTTTGTTTATTGAGATGGAGTCTCGCTCTGTTGCCCAGGCTGGAGTGCAGTGGTGTGATCTCTGCTCTCTGCCACCTCCGCTTCCTGGGTTCAAGCTATTCTCCTACCTCAGTCTCCGGAGTAGCTGGGATTACAGGCGCCCGCCACCACGCCCAGCTAATTTTTGTATTTTTTGTAGAGACAGGGTTTCGCCATGTTGACCAGGTTGGTCTCGAACTCCTGAACTTAAATGATCTGCCTACCCAGACCTCCCAAAGTGCTGGGATTACAGGCATGAGCCACTGTGGCTGGACATCAATCAAGAGTTTAAAAATAACAACTCAGAAATGAAGAAGCAATGGCAAAAATACTGGTGGTGAGCCACAAAATCAGTTTAAATATAAAATGAAGGCCGGGCGGGGTGGCTCACGCCTGTAATCCCAGCACTTTGGGAGGCTGAGGTGGGCAGATCACCTGAGCTCAGGAGTTCCAGACCAGCCTGGCCAACAGGGTGAAACCCCGTCTCTACTAAAAATACAAAAATTAGCCAGGTGCGATGGTGTTTGCCTGTAATCCCAGCTACTCAGGAGACTGAGGCGTGAGAATCACTCAAACCCAGGAGGCAGAAGCTGCAGTGAGTTGAGATTGCGCCATTGCACTCCAGCCTAGGCGACAGAGTGAGATTCTACCTCAAAAAAATAAAAATAAAATAAAATGAAGTCCCAGCTACTTGAGAAACTAAGGCTGGAGGATTCTTTGAGGCTGGCATGAACAACACAGTGAGACCTTGTTTCAAAGAAAAAAAAAGACTAACTGTGGTGACAATTAAGGTTTCAGAGCAGAAGGAAATGCATAGACTTTAAAAACAAAATGAATATAGGAATAAACAAATTGAGGAGAAAGAGCAAGCTATTTCCTCATCTTCAGAGCCTTGAATTATGCCATCTAAAAAGGAAACCTTATTAAGAACAATTCTAGTTTCTTAATGTTTCTCATAATATTAACTTCAGGGAGATCTTTTAGGAACTACTAATTTTTGTGGGGAAGAAACACCTACTTCAGTTTCTTTTTCTCCCGTTAGATTCACATAAAATTAGATTCAGAACTTTTCTTTTTAAAATAGCATTTTAATATAAGCATTTCTATTTAGCCTTCTACCTAGAAATACCTTAGACAGACCTAGAATGCTGTTCACCTAATGTTAGTAGTTATCTCTGGGTGGTTTTTGGTTTTTTGTTTTTAAGAGATAAGGTCTTGCTCTGTTGCCTGGGCTGGAGTGCAGTGTTGCAATCATGGCTCACTGCAGTCTCAACCTCCTGGGCTCCAGCGATGAGGCTGAGGCTGGGACTACAGGTGTGCATCACCACACCCGGCTCATTACATTTTTTTTTTTGCACAGACGGGGTCTTACTATGTTGCCCAGGTGGGTCTCAAACTCTTGGTCTCTCCCCTTGGCCTCCCAAAGCACTGGAATTTCAGCTGTAAGCTACCGCACCTGGCACTGAGTGGAGGTTTTCATAAGGTCACCCAAACTGTCTTCAGTTCTTTAAATAAGAATGTATCATTTTTACAAAAATAATAGAGTCATTATTCGGAAAAAATAAGATTGGTGAAATGTCTGTCTTCAGCATGGTGTCTAGAGGCTTGTCAGTTTGATTTAGTAAGAAAGCCTAAAGGACATGTGTCATGTCACAGGAATGTGCAGTAATAAGATGGAATTCAAACTAAGCAAAAATTCATACTGAATTTCAAAAACATCATGGGCTAGGAATTATAACTTCTAATTAAAACCACCTGGATGCAATTCGATCTATGGATTCAATGCAATACCAATCAAAATCAAACACAAGCTATTTTGTGGATATCAACAAACTGATTCTAACGTTTAAATGAAGACGCAAAAGACTCAGAATATCCAGCTTAATATTGAAGGAGAAGAACAAGGTAGAAGATGGACACCACTCTGACTGCAAGACTTACTATAAAGCTATAGTGATCGAGACAGCATCCTATCAGCAAAAGAATAGACAAATACATCAAAAGACCACGAAAGAGAGAGCCTAGAAACAGATCCACATAAAGATACTGATTTTTTTTTCTTCTTTGAGATGGAGTCTCGCCATGTTGCCCAGGCTGGAGTGCAATGGCTCGATCTCAGCTCACTGCAACCTCCGCCTCCCGAGTTCAAATGACTCTCCTGCCTCAGCCTCCCGAGTAGCTGGGATTACAGGCGCCACCACCACGCCCGGCTAATGTTTGTATTTTTAGTAGATATGGGGTTTCACCATGTTGGCCAGGCTGGTCTCCAACTCCTGACTTCATGATCCGTCCACCTTGGCCTCCCAAAGTGCTGGGGTTACAGGTGTGAGCCACCGCACCCGGCCAAAGATGTGATTTTTGACAGAGGAGCAAAGGCAATATGCTAGAACAACTGGACATCAACATGCAAAAAATGAATCTAGACATAGACCTTATACCTTCCACAAAACTTCGCTCAGAATGAATCTAAATGTGAGTATAAAATGTAAACGTATCAAACTCTTAGAAGTTAACACAGGAGAAGGCCCTAGATGACCCTGGTTATAGAGGTGACCTTTTAGATACAACACCAAAGGCATCATCCATGAAGAAACCAGTGATAAGCTGGACTTTGCTGAAATTAAAAACTTCTGCTCTGGAAAAGACAACGTCAAGAAATGAGAAGACAAGCCACAGAATTCTTAAAACTCAATAGTAAGAAAACAACCAACCAGATTATAATTTAAAAAATGAGCAAAAGATCTGGAATCCTCACCAAAAAAGATATATAGATGGTAAATAAGAAAACATGTTCAACATCGTATGTCATTAGGGAATTGCAAATTAAAGCAGTAAGGTGTTACAAACCTATTAGAATGGCCCAAATCCAAAACACTGACACATGCTGGTGAGGCTGTGGAGCAACAGGGACTCTCATTGCTGGTAGGACTGTAAAATGGTGCAGCCACTACGGAAGACAATTCAATGGTTTCATAAAAAGCTAAACATACTTAGGCCGGGCACGGTGGCTCACACCTGTAATCCCAGCACTTTGGGAGGCCAAGGTGGGCAGATCACGAGGTCAGGAGATCGAGACCATCCTGGCTAACACGGTGAAACCCCGTCTCTACTAAAAATACAAAAAATTAGCCAGGCGTGGTGGCAGGTGCCTGTAGTCCCAACTACTCGGGAGGCTGAGGCAGAAGAATGGTGTGAACCCAGGAGGTGGAGCTTGCAGTGAACTGAGATTGCACCGCTGCACTCCAGCCTGGGTGACAGAGCAAGATTCCATTCCCCCCGCCCCCCAAAAAAAGGTAAACATACGCTTACCATATGATCCAATTATTGTACTCCTTTGTATTTACCTATATGAACTGAAAACTTATGTCCACACAAAAGCCTGCATATGAATGGTTTTAGTAGCTTTATTTACAATTGCCAAAACGTGGGAAACAAACAATATGTCCTTCAGGAGATGGATACATAAATTCTGATATATCCAGACCGTGGACTATTCTTTGGCACTAAAAAGAAATGAAGTATTGAGCCATGAAAAGATGTTGAGGAAACTTATGTGCCTATTACTAAGTGGAAGAAGCCAGTCTAAAAAGGCTACAGGCTGTATGATTCCAACTATTTGAACATTCTGGAAAAGGCAAAACTATGGAGACAGTAAAAGATTTGTGGTTGCCAGGGGTTAGCGGGGAGAGGGATGATCAGATAGAGCAGAGAGGATTTTTAGGGCAGTGAAACTACTCTGTATGATACTCTAATGGCAGACATGTAACACAGGACAACATACATTTGTCCAAACCCATATAGGATGTAAAACACCAAGAGTGAAGTGAACCTAATATAAACTATGGACTTCAGGTGATAATGAGCTGTCAATGTAGGTTCATTGACTGTAACAAATGCACCACTCTGGTAGGGGTGCTGATAGTGGGGGAGGCTGTGCACATGTGGGAACAGGGGATATATGGGAACTCGCCATACTTTCCATTCGATTTTGCTATGAACCTAGAACTGCTCCGAAAATTAAAAAACAAACAACAAAAACCCCAGCCTGGACGTTTCCGGGAATTAGGATGGTCCAGTAGAGGAGGGGCACAGGAGATGAGAAGGGGAAGCAAACGAGATGAGACTGGAGTGGTGGCCAGGACTTCTCCTGTGGGCAATGGAGAGTCACTGAGGAGCAAGGAAGGGAGGTGACCAGACATCAGGGCAGCTACATGGATGGTGAATTGGGATGGGGAATGTGCGGCGAGAAACCAATGAGGTAATTACTGGCAGAGTCTAAGAGTGAAGCAAGCTCCTAGACGGAGACAGCAGCAGTGGAGCTCGATATGTGACAAGGAGGCAGGATTGTCCTGAGCTTGGTCCTGGTCAGAAGTAGAGGCTGAGAAAAAAGAGAGGAACCCCTTGCGGTTGCCGTAGACTTTTTGGACATGGTGATATAGAGGTGCTTTGGAGTTGGCAGAGATGACCTCCTGACACGTAGATGCACAGGGCTACTGCTCAAGTGAGAGGTGTGGGCCGAGCATAGACTGGAGGTGACCTGCCCATGGCTGGAAGGTGAAGCATGGAGTTGAGATATCCCAGGGAGAAACCGCGGGCAGAACCATAGGAGAGACCAAAGTTTCGGAGACAGGCAGAAGAGGACGATCCTACAAAGGAGACAGAATAGGAAGAAGAGGTCCAGGAAGGGGTAGTGAGTACCACAGAGGCCAAGGGAGGGAGGGACGGGTTCTCCACAAGTCAGTGTCTAATGCTATAGTGGGGTGAAGAAAGAAGGGGATTGAAAACAGGTTTTCTCACCACGTTCTAACAGGGAATCAAGCCCTTACCACCCGCCCCGTTTTTGGGGAGGGCTCAATTCCGGTTTTCAAGCAGGTAAATGAACAGAATTGTGGAAAGGAATAATACATCTTATTCCTGAATAAGATATATTAGGGTTGGAACAAACAAGAATGGACATTTTGTAAAAACAAGTATTTTAAAGTGGACTCCAGACTTCTTGACTTATAGCCCGAATAATCATTTAACAGGATGTGACTTACCATCAATAAGACAACAGCAGAATAAATGACAGCACACCCACGCCATGGAGTATTAACCATTAAGAAGAAGGGACTGGAGCTCTACCAGCTGACCTGAAGAGAACTCTGTGAGGAGTTGAGTGAGAAAAGCAGGACACAGAAAGGGCCTGTAATATGATCCCATTTTCGGTAAAGCAGTAACAAAACCTTGTTTATGATTAGAGAGCATGGAGGAAATTATGGAAAAATACACAACAGGGTATGGCTGTGTATATATCACAGTTACCTGACTAGGAAAAGGGGTGGGGTAACATGGGGAAGAGGAAGGGGCAGCAAGTAACAGAGAAAAATTAAACAGGAGGACACTTAACAGCATATAAAAAATGGTCGTATTTATGCATTTATATGAAAGTATATATATACTTACATATTTATATGAAAGCATATACTTATATATTTATATGAAAGTATATATATATATATATAAAATGGCAAAAAATGAACACACATGCAAATGTCTTGACTCAAATCCGAGTTAACTGAGTGCTGAGAGCAGCCTGTCATCTGGGGGCAGCTGGAGCGAGCCAGCAAGGGGCCTGGAGTCCCGCACACATGCCTGGCCGTCCTGCGAGAACCAAGGACGCCATGGGTGAGGCATCACTGGGAGGGCATCTGGGCTGTGTGCAGCAAGCTGGTGAGAAAGAAAAAGGCGTCCAGGGGCTCACCTGCATTCTGGGTGAAGTGCACGGACAGGGAAGGGTATTAACAGGAGGACTGAGATTTGAGAATTCATGGGAATAGCAGATGAGAAGCCGCTGTGGGTAACGTCTGGGGTGCAGAGAAAGTGGAGGCTGTGAATGCAAGGACAGTGCTGGGTGCAAACGTTAGAGACCAAAGCCAGGCGGGCACAGAGGAGCCCCACAGGCCGGCCTCACGAGCAGGATATGGCTAGAAGTTTCTCATGTCATGGGAGAAGAGGAAACAAGAGAAAACTGGAAATTAAAGAACGACACCAACAAGAGGAAAGTTCTTATCAACCAACACTTTTAATTGCAAAAGTAAAAACCTTCATTACAATAGACTTTAATTTACATACATTCTTCACATGGTGGAAGTCTTTACCAGTTTGCAGTATCCTGCACTTGACCACATAGTACAAGCTCAAGCCATTCAGAGCTGCTGTGGCTGTGACAGCTGCCTGCCTCCCTCTGCTCCCTGGGACCATCCAGCGCCACCACACCCTGCTCCCTGAAGGAGAGCTGCAGCTGACCCTGGCACCCGTCCCCGATGATGGCAGGGAGCACTGCGCTGAGTCCCTGGCTTGCCTCTGCGTCTTCCTTCCCCGACCCTTGGCACTGGTTACTGACCCTTCCCCAGGGTGGAGGTGAAGGAAGGGAAGACTGTAGCCAGCATTTTTCTGAGGGTAAAACTGTGGAAAGAAGTATGGAGGGAAGCCTGTCTGGCATAAGACAGGGCTCTCTGGGAATGTCGTGTGTCTGCTGGCTCCTGTCACCTTCCTGGAAGTGCTGAGGGGTTGCAGTGTGAAGAATGGGATGCTACTGTACGGGTGGCTGCATAGGTGACCCCCCTGCCCCAAGGAGCTGCCGTGGGGAGCGACGGTGTCAATGAAGCCTGGCACAGAGAAGATGTCCCAACTCCCCAGTTTCTGTCTGAAACTCAGACCTCGGCTGGGTTCCTTTCTCCACACAGTGCTTGCCGCCGTGGCTCATTCTTGGACTGATGGCTGCTGCCTGCCTGACAGACACACTAGGCAGAGGCGGAACAGTCTCTGGTCCAGCCCTATCAAATCCTGACAGTTCCAGGCCTCCACTTAGTTATGTAACATTCCTTCCATCCACTAGTCTGAAAAAGTCTGGACATTTCACAGTCTCCAGGGAGAGGAAAATGACAGATGTATTTAGCACTAATGCTTAAATTATGCAGGGCAGGGAAACCAGAGACACCGAGGGACCTGGAGAACAGACGCGCTGGCTGAGGGCTTCTCTTCAAGGCCAGCATTTGGTCACACTGCTCCCACGGTGGGTGGACTTGGACGTGGTGCACGAGAAGGAGAGCACCCGTCCGCCTCCCTGACATGCTTCTGGAAGAGGCCGCTGCGGATGTGGAGACTGGGGGTGGGGAGGACAGGGAAACGCCTGCGGCTGGTGACACAGACCCATTCCCGGAGGCTCCCGTGTTTCATTTGCTGCAGGGCTGTCTCCACAAGCGCCTTCACCCTCCCAGCTTCCTGACCCTGACATGCGTCGGTTCTGTACACATCTGCAGGTCCAAATATGGAGAGACTTTCAGCCTAAAGTACAATTTTAAAGCACATCTCTGACACTCCCTTCCTTCAACAAATTGTAGTGGGTGATGGGTCACCACTGAAAGGTAATGAGTGTGGAACTTGTACACTCAAGAGAGCTTTTCCTTCGTTGTTAGGAGAGCTCAAAATCCTAAGAGGCCCTTCTGTTTAATAACTGATTCTCGAAAGGTAGACAAAATTGCCTCTCTCTGTGCAAACAGACATGGCGCCTTTCTCTCTTTCTCCTATAACCTGGCTTTCTCCTTTATGGACAAGGAGATGCAAACATTTGCTTTGGGGTTTGAACATTCACTATGAAAGTGACTGGGTAATAAGCAAATTCATTCCAGGCTGTATTAAAATGACTGAGGCCATCACCTGCAGCTACGAAATGTGAGTTTTTGTTTTAAAATAAGTGTACACTGAGGCCTATGCTGGGTTTTGGTAGCAGGGAACAGAAAACCAAGAATTGAAAAACAAGTGATGTAAACTCCAAGGGGACCCACAACTGGAATTGGGCAGAGTCCCTCCTCTGTCACACATCTGGAAGAATGTGGAGACAGGAAAATGGCTGGACACAGTTGTGTTTCAGCTACATTCACTCTTAAAAAGAGTTTTCAAATGGGGAGGGGAAAAGTGAAAGGATTTTTATAAAAGTCATATGGTTAGATTCTTTCCTCCTCCACTTCTGTCCAGCAGAGTTTTAAAAACAAACCCTGTGGAGTTCCTGGCTTGCTGATCCCCATCCCTGGGTTCTCCCACCCCAACGGGGGCACATCTGAGTCAACGACATCCACAGCTGTCTTCTTCGGCACCATGCTGTGATGCAGCAGGAACATGACGTGCTATGGAACCAGCTACCTGGTACCTGCCGGCAGTTAACTGCTCTAAGCCTCCGCTTACTTGTGAAATGGGGGTCTAACACCTATGTTACAGGATTGGGTGAGGATTAAAGGAGATCATGTGTGTCAGGCACTTTGTAGACTGGAATGTACTAGACAAATGTTATTATTCCTTTCTCTCAGAACATGAGCCCCCCAGTCTGCTCTCCTCTCCTCCCCTCCCGTCCCTTCCCCTCCCCTCCCCTCTCGTCCCTTTCCCTCCCCTCTCCTCTTTTCTCTTTTCTTTTTCTTTCCTTTCCTTTGACAGAGTTTTGCTCTGTCGCCCAGGCTGGAGTGAAGTGGCACAATCTTGGCTCACTGCAATCATCTCCGCCTCCCCGTTTCAAGCAATTTTCCTGCCTCAGCTTCCCGAGTAGCTGGGATTACAGGCGCCCACCATCACGCCTGGGTAATTTTTGTATTTTTAGTAGAGATGGGGTTTCACCCTGTTGGCCAGGCTGGTCTTGAACTCCTGACCTCAAGTGATCTGCCTGCCTCAGCCTCCCAAAGTGCTGCGATTACAGGTGTGAGCCACCGTGCCCAGCTTGAACCACTTTTATTTTATTCCCTCTCTTCCCTAAAAAAAAAATGAGGATAAGCTCTGCCTCTTTTCATCAACCATAATAAGTATGGTATCCATTCACTACTTGACTGCTGGAGAGCTCAGGACATTTGGACAGAAATGCTTCAAACTGGGGCCAAAGTAGCCTGTCTCCTCAGAGAGCTGACTGCTGGGCACACACATCTCTGTAGTGGGGGGCCACATGAAAGTGAACCTAACTCATGTACAGAGGTCATCGCCATGTCACCTCCTAGTAAATGCTCAATAAATTTGTAAACCACCCCCTCCTTAGAGCCCTACAGTTTTGTTCTTATTGTGGTGGTGGAGGTGGGGAG
The DNA here is from genome assembly GCF_009828535.3 of Hylobates moloch. Lineage (NCBI taxonomy): Eukaryota > Metazoa > Chordata > Mammalia > Primates > Hylobatidae > Hylobates > Hylobates moloch. The sequence continues at coordinate 35,535,272 of NW_026652295.1, read as the reverse complement.
TTGCTTAGGTGGTCTTATTGTCACCCTGCAACCCCGCTTTCTCATCCTGACAACCCTCTTCCCCACACGGGTCATACAGAGGGACTTTTGATGCTTCCAGCTAGATGGCAGGGGCATCCTGTGGCATCCTGCTGAGCAGGGCCTTGATCATCAGAAAGGGACTGGCTGGCAACCCCTAGCCACTCCTGTCGCTCTGGCCAGTAGTGGATTCTGCTTATCAAAATTAACTTGAGAAGCTGAACTGCTTCTGTGTATGTTGAAAACCCTCTTTAGAGAATTCTCCCCTAATACAAGTTTACATTCAAGTCTGAACGGGGTAGATTTTAAGTAAAATGAGTAGTATATGCATAAAAGTATCCACTTATCTTCTGCTACAGTCATTTTTTTGTTGAAGTACAAAATGGGACTTAGGGGACTTTCCCAGAGGATGCCTCAGAATACCAACACATGCAAGGGTTTCTTAGTTTTCAAAGTTTTGAGCTGAAGTGGGTATTTTATGGACATTTAAGATGTGAAGGGCAAGAGTGAAATGGGGAAAGGAACACAGAGTAACTCAGAGAAACAAAACAGAGATCTCAATAATCAAAATAGTTGCTTTGTTCCTCTAAGAAACCTCTCTTTTGTTAACGGGTTTGATTTTTAAAAACTCTCAGAGGCCTCTAGAGCACTTGTTTACACATAGCCCTTCCCCATGTGCAGCCAGGGTAAGGACACGGCAGAAGGCTGTAAAAGCTTGCACAAAGCCGGCCTCTAGATGATCCCTCTGACTTAAAACCTCTTAAATCATAACTGCTTAACAGCATGACTTTTATATGTACACAAGTTTTGTTTTTCCTGTATTCATCCACACAAGGGGTTGATTAAGAAAAAATTCCCTCAGGTACAGTTCATCGTAGTTTCACTGAAGCCCGTGGAGGCTGCTCAGATGTTTCTATCCTGAGCTCTGTGAACTCTGCTTGTCCTTTGCAAGCCCACAGACAAACAGGCCATTCAAGTGCTCAATGGTCTCCACTGCTGTTCATGAGACCCACAGAGAAAGAGGGCCTGAGAGATGAGATGCAGGCTCCTCCAGGAATGAAGAGGGCTTCACAACCGTCTCCACTGGTCATTGTCTGCCTCTGATCCATAACTCTGACATAGACACCTACTGTATCCATTTGATTTCTGCAATTCAGAACCAGACGCCAAAGTGTAGTTTGCTTTTTCTTCATCTTGGCAATGGCATGACCAGTGGCCAGCTATCTAGTGGTGTCAATAAAAGAATAATGAGAGAAAAAAATAAAAGGAACAGGAAAAGAACATCCTTATTTACACCATTTGATTGCTACCTACTAAAAGCACTTGGGAGAAAACAATGCACATAGTGAATCATCCAATCAGAAACACACAGCTTTGTATTATTACAAAAAAGAAAAACACCTCACCTTGTCTTTGTTTCCCAGCACAGACAGAAATCATTTTAAGACAGAGGATCACATAGGCAGTTGCACACCCAGCTGACAAACACTTTGGGTCTGGATTTCCTCCCCCAACCACATTACATCAGCTTTGACACATCTGTAAAACATCTTCTCTGCAGAAAGTCAGACCCTAAAGATCAAACCCAGGGAGGCACCCTCTCCCCAGGCCAGCTACTTTAACTCATAACCCTCTGAAGACACTTGGTAAAGGCGACACAGCTGACAAGAGCACTGCTGCCTCAGCAGTAGTGGGCTCTGGCCCCGCCAAGGCAGGGAGGACTAGAGCCGAGCTTCTGAGAAGCCATCCAGACAGGCAAGGGAGAAGGGGAGGGAGTGCAGTGGCGATATAAGAGCCTGATGAAATGGAAGAAAGCATTACCTTGGGAGTTACCCTTTTGAATTATTATACAATCAGACTCTAGCCTGGCATCACAGAGACTCCAAGAGCCACGGACAATGGGAAAGAAGTGTACTTCTTGAATGCAATTCAAAGTTATCTGAGCTTTTTTCACTGGTTCTAGATTCCACTTTGCTTGGGAAACTACAAGAACTTCTTTAATCAGCCATGGCCTTCCAAAAAGTAGAGTGATGTGACAGGGAAGACGGGGACAGGCAGGCCCACCCGGTAAAGGATGGCTCTGACATTAGAACCTGTTGGCTGCCCTCTCCACTGCCAGGGAAGGAAGCTGGCCATGCAGGTGAAGGAAGGCACCAGCCCTGTTTCCTGCCTCAAGGGCAGCATCAAGGTCATAGTGCCCAAAGGCCCGGGAGAGGTCAGTCTCAGATGGGTGCTGGCAGAGTCCTAGCCAAGTGGCCAGGCTGAATCCTTCCTGAGCCATCTGCAGGAAGAGTCAGGAGGGCTAGGCTCTGGCCACTGCCTTGCAGCTCACAGCTGGTTCACACATGCATGCAAAGGGCAGGTAACTAAGTAACCAACTCCCAGAAAGCAGTTTCATAGTTTTTGTTTTTATTTTTCCCCTTTCAACCTGGTTTTCGGCTCTGGAAGCTGTTCCTGTGCACAGTTCTATTTCCTACAGTTCTGAGAAAGCGGTTCCATCGCAGATGACCAAAGGCTGGACCCCTCTGGCTATAATGTAGACCTTCCAGTGGGTGGTGTCGACATAGCCTTGAGGGGAAATAGCAAGAGGAAAGCATGTGAATGTCAGAAGGTGGGCACGAGCAAGGCAGGTCTGCCAGAGCTGGCCCTCAGGGTGCACTGCAGAGTCAAAGACAAATCTTTTTCTATTTAATTTAGTTTCCTTTTTCTTCTTTTTTATTTTTTAAGAGATGGGGTCTCACTATATTGCCCAGGCTGGTCTTGAACTCCTGGGCTCAAGCGATCCTCCTGCTTCAGCCTCCCAGAGTGCTGAGATTACGGGTGTGGGCCACCACACCTGGCTTAAAGACAAATTGCTCTGAAAGTCTTCTAGCACTTCCTAGCATAAGTATTCCTAGTTATTATCAGTCCTCTTTAAATGCTTTATCACTGCCCCTCACCCAGGGAACTGTGAATCACAATTCAGCAGGCTTACAAAGGTAAGGTGCTCTAGATGAGGCTGCTGTTGGGCATCAAGTCTCAGCTTTTACAGCAAGAAGACAATGGATTCTGAGGGGGCACAAGACCTACTAGCCAATTTTCCTGTGTCTATCTATAATGCAGTTTCATTACAGAACATCCAGATTAACCTAAACCTAAACCAGCATTGCCCAAATTGGGTTCGGCAAACAGTAGTGTCCTGTAAGATATTCCAAAGAAAATAGGTTCCATGGCCAAGTAAGCCTGAGAAACACTAGGTTTCTCCAAGGCTTTTCAACATCTTTGATACACTAATAACGCACTATGCATCAACAAGACAGGCATTTCCCAAAGTCGACTGACTCAAGACCCTATTTGCCAAGGGTCTTTTCAAGGGGCTTCTGGTCCCACCTGTGGGGTCATGAGTAATCTGAAGAATTGTTTAGGAAACACTGACCTATCATTTGAGTGGGCTATGAAGGTAAACCTAAAAACTTTAACCTTTCAATAATCCTCAATGATGCTGAACATCATTGTGCCTGTAGTTTACAATACTTTTAGAAATTCTTTTTTTCTTTTTTTTTTTTTTGAGACGGAGTTTCACTCTTGTTGCCCAAGCTGGAGTGCAACGGCACAATCTTGGCTCACTGCAATCTCCATCTCCCAGGTTCAAGCGATTCTCCTGCCTCAGCCTCCCGAGTAGCTGGGATTACAGGTGCACACCACCATGCCTGGCTAATTTTTTCTAGTTTTAGTAGAGACGGGGTTTCATCATCTCTTGGCCAGGCTGGTCTCGAACTCCTGACCTCAGGTGATCTGCCCGCCTTGGCCTCCCAAAGTGCTGGGATTACAGGCATGAGCCATCGCGCGTGGCTTTAAAAAATATTTAATTCACTGATTTTAGAGACAGAGTCTCGCTTCATTGCCCAGGCTGTAGTGCAGTGGTGCAGTCATAGCTCACTGCAGCCTCAAATTCCTGGGCTCAAGAGAACCTCCCAACTCAGCTTCCTGAGTAGCTGGAACTACAGGCGCATGCCACCAAGCCTGGCTAATCTTATAATTTTGGGTAGATACAAGGTCTATCTTGCCCAGACTGGTCTTGAACTCCTGGGCTCAAGCAATCCTCCTGCCTTGGCCTCCCAAAGTGCTGGGATTATAGGTGTGAGCCACCCTGCTTGGCCCTAACAATGCTGTCTTGTACACTTAAAAATTCATTGAGAGGGTAGATGTCATGTTAAGTGTTTTTACCATAAGAAAATAAAATTTTTAACAAAAAACATCTCTTGATGGGAAATTTATTCTAGAGTACTATGGGCCCTGCTCATCTTTAAACGAAGAGCACTGAGTAGAATTCAGCTTTTACTTGGTGACTCCGGAATGGTCATGATGGGCAATGACTATCCTGTACAGTGACTGCAGATGTTGTACCTGACCCCCAAAAGGTTTTCTGGTGATCTGGAACCCCTCTCCCGTCCATCTCCACAGGAAAATGTACATTTTGTCAAAAATCACAGAACTTGCATGTCATGGTGCCATTCTTAAGGGTCCCTAAGGTAGAGGAACCGCCATCTGTCCTGTAACACTGAATGATTCTTCTTGGTCAGGGTCTGCTTTCCTGTCCTCATTGTTAACCGTGGCAGCGACAGCCATCATGCCTATTTCTGTCGCTGCTTCAGGTGCTCGCTGGCTTCCCCACCCCTCCCTGCCCCCATTCTTCTCCAAGACTTGCTCTCCTCTTCTTCTCTTCAGCGCCCATCCCTCTCTGTGTTCTGCCATGTGACCGGCCTTTTATAGACACTGCCAACTACAGGGCTCCTTTCTCTCTAGACAACAAACCAGCCAGGCACAGCACAGCAGGTGTCATGCACCGGATATGAGGCTAACCCGGACTATCTGTACCAGCATTTGATGCTCAAGCTTTCTTGATCACTGCCAGACATTTTTTTTAATTTTTCCCCAATTCTGTAATTGGTATTCCGGTTGCTTGTGGGAGCCGGAAGTCTGGAATTCAGATAACTAAGGTGTTTCTGTAGCTGTCTGAATTGTTAGGCATTTGTAAAATATAAAACAGAAACTTGTTCAAGCACAACCACATGCTGCAAACCTAAATATGCCAGAGAGATTTTCGCAATAGTCATCTCTTGTGTTAAGAGTCACTCCATTACAGGAAAAAAGACTCAGAACAATTTCCATACAAGAATCCTCGTTTTTGTAGGAAGTTTCCCAAGAGCCAGGCCAGCTGTGCTCCATTATTAGTTAATGCTTGATTTGTACCTTATTTTTATTTTTCATTTCTAAATTGAAATAAAAGTTACATAACTTAAATTAAAACTTGGCATAGCTTGCAGTCCAATTCCTACCCTCATATGAGATGCAAGGTTTCTAGGAACTTGGGGGTCTTCTGAATGGGTAAAATTAAAAGAAATCAATTGGAAAACCAGCCTGGGCTCTGCCAGAGACTCCAGGTCTTGCCTAGGTTTTGTGAGGCAGGAAAAGCAAGGAGGTCAATGGTGACACTTGCTGATTTATTTGCTTCTTCCAAGAAAACTCGGCTGTCAAACTGATTGCTACTGACAGCAGTGGATTCAAACCTGTTTCTTTGGAACAGATTTTTAGGATATAAGGCACAGGACAAGTCACATTTGGGCAAACACTGAGCCAGGGTCAAGGGTGAGTCATCAATGTGAGGTTGTGACTTGGCTGTGACAGCCACACAGCAGGTAACATTTCCTTGTGTGACCATTGCCCTTATATACTGCTTGGTATTGTTTTATTTGCAAAATGGGTATATATTCCTGTAGTCCTTGATTGTCCCTCTCCTGGCTTGACTGTGTTCAAGCAGGCACTTAAGACCTGATGCTCTGCTCGACTGACAGTGGGGCCTTGGGGTGGTCACCTCTCCTCTCTGGGTCTCAACCTTTTCATCTATAAAACAAGGGATTGGTCTAAATATTTTCCAGAATCCTTCCTAACTTGAAGTGTCTATGATCAGCAGACACATGCATTCTATATGTTGTATGTACAAGACATTTCTTTCTGCTATGTTTTCGCATTAAGTTGTTTAATTTCTAAGCATAAATGTTGAGCCTGTTAATAGGAGAATGTTATTTTTGATTCTACTAAATACAACTTTTGTGAAGGCAGTATGTGATTCTTAAAATAGCTTTTGAGTTAAAAACTAAAAAGACACATGGCTGACCCTGCCCTCCCGGGGCCCTACATACCGATATCCCCCGGCTCTACTGGCATGGCCACAGACTGACAATGTCTTCGGCACTGGAAGGGAGGGATGAGCTGCAACATGGCCTCACCGCTGCCAATGATAAATAGGTCAGGCATCTTATGCATCTGGAGGAAAGAACGAGGAGGGGAGGAAAAGGAAGGCAAAGAAAACAAAATAAAACCAGGGGGTTTAGTAAATAAAAATGCTTTCACATATGGCTCTGAGTTTCCTAGCCTAAGCAAAGAGGAAATAGAACCAATAACAAAAATTTGCAATTATGTCCAAAAGACAAAAACAAACTACTTTCTCCTAAGAATGGCATCTCTTGGTACTAAGACCAGAGTAAAATCTCTTCTGTGGGTTCTCCTAAAGAGTCACTATGTGATTTAGTGGGCAATACCCTCAACGAGAGCCCCAGAGTAGATCCTGCATGAGCTTCATAATTTGCAACTATTTTTAGCCACAGCTTCAAAGTAAGCCAAAGAAAAATAACTAATTGCAATTTAACAAAGGTAGTTCTAGCAGAAACCAACACATGGTGGCTGAAGTATACAACATTCTGAGATTCTGGTTTGATGAAAACTTTTTAGATAAATAGATAATCAGCATATCCTTTGGGCACTCTTCCATGGAATGTTATTTCTTACTACCAGGGCTCTGATAAGAATTGCACAGCAGCAAGTTTAAGTTTACACTGCCTGGCAAGACCCAGGGGAGCAGACATACCATGCTACTGATTAAAAACTACTGACACTAAGACTGGCCTCTGATTTTGAAAACTAAGGAGACAACCAGCATATGCACCTGCAAAGGTAACTACTGCCCCTCTGAGGGCATGCTACTGCCAGCAACAGGCATTAAATGCAACCTGCTGTGTGCCAGGGAAGGAGCTGTGAACCCTGGGGTGGGGCTGGGACCAGGGCAGGGAATAGGGATAAAGAGAGAGATGGGTCTTGCTGGGACATTTCTCCTTACCTTGATGATGACAGAAAACCCCTAGGGCCTCTTCTCTCATCTCTTCCCCCTAGCTCTTGCCCTTCAGAGAAACCCTTTACATGCCCATATAAAGTGGGAGCCAGAAGTCTGACTCCCTGGACCATGTCTTGGTTTTCTCTTCACCACTCAGGGCCTCCAGAGTCTTGGGTTTTGGCCCTATCTTCCCCTGTCCCCAACCCTGGTCTCTCCGCTGCTGCCACAGGCCTTGCCCATAATGTTTTCATGGCAACACTAGAGCCATTTCACCTGCTAATGTGGTGACAGGGACAAGCCTGGTGTCTTCAGCCAGCCTTCAGTTGACTGGTACTAATAATGGCAGAAGCCTTAACATCTGTAGTCCTCAAAACAATCTCAGAAGGACCAAAACAAGCGGCTGTATCCCTTCTTCACACAGGCCTAAAGCGGGCAGAGTCATGTTCATCCGTTCCCAGGATGGGAAGAAACAGACAACAGGGTGGCACAGGCCAGCCTAGGCCACACTGTGAGTGGGTGAAGTGTGCCTTGGAGCCCCTCACCTTCTCCCCGAGTGCCACTTAACAACCAGCTCCTCACTTCTGTCCCAAGGCTGCCTTTGGACACTGGGCCCACAGACACGTGACTTTCACAGGGCCCAGGGCCCAGGGATGTGGACAACAGGGTGGGGAAACAGATGCTCTAAGAAACTGGGCTCTCAGGAGTTTTGCCTGTCTGGTCGCTGCCCTTCCCAAAACATCCTCGAGAACCGCAGTATGACTCTGGTAAGCATTTGAGTAACTCTGTATTTACTCCTTTGGCTGGGCTCCTTGGTGTTGCACACGCTGGTGGAATTAACTTTGGTATTCAAGTGGTAAAACCAAGAGAAAGATAAAGGCCGTGTCCCAGAATTATATTTATGAGGATGAAATCATACAAAGGCCTGGAATTCTAGCCGGCGACAGCAGGATAAACTTCTTTAAAATCTGAGGCAAGAGCCCAGCATCTCCACCCCAGTGCTGGCAGACAGAACTTCTTACTTCTAGACAAAATGATTGTTTTTATAGGCTTTTAAATTCCTTTAACACAATTCAGCAAATTTGGAGCCAAGCGATAGTATCAGGAGGTGGAAGCCACGGTCCAGAGTTGGTAGGGAGCCACGATTTGGGAAATTTATTTTTCTACGAAGGAAAATGCATGCTTTTAATTCTCCCAAACTGATCCAGGCTCAAAAACCTTCCTTAGGAATGAGACTCGACAAAAGGAGCAATTCAGAGAAAAGTAAACAGACACAAATGCAGAACAGCTTCTCCCAGTCCACTGGCCCCAGAGAGGTAACTTTGGCTCTGAGCACCTGGCCCCAGACTGAAGTGGGAAATGATGGGGGCAGAGTGGGCTTTTCTACCCCAGCTGGGCTGCCTGCCTATCAAATCCTTCCCAGGCTCCCACACTTTTTGCCTTTCGAGTTCTCTATCTGAAATCTCTTGTTTATTTCTGGCAAAAACCATCCTGGGGGTGAGAGGGTAAAGGGTGTGTCCTTGGGCAACTCACTTAATCTCTCTGGGGCTCAGTTTCCTTATCCACAAGATGAAGCAGTTATTCTATTCATCTACATACTATTCCTTTATAGCTTTCTTTTCTTTCTTTTTTTAAAAAATAGAGATAGGGTCTCCCTATATTGCCCAGGCTGGTCTGAAACTCCTAGGCTCAAGCAATCCTCTTGCCTCAGCCTCCCCAAGTGCTGGATTACAGGCGTGAGTGACCACCGATCATGGCTGCTTCCCTACTTTCTAATTTAAGGTAGGAAAGCCAGACTAATTACACACTCAAGTCCTTCAAATTTTAAGATTTCACTTCTTTTAACATAGAAAAGTAGCTTGCCTCAGGTGTTAAGGGCAGGAGACAGATTTGCAAGGTAACTAGACTTTCTGGAAACCTGCCTTCATGACAAGGTGGGTCCCTCCAAGTCTCCTGGCTAGCAGCAGGAGGGGAGAACTAGACTGTGTGGGTGTCCCCTCAATTCACCCTCTAAGCCAATATGCAGGGAAGGCCTTGGTTATGACATCAGTCCAGGTCCCAAATAAAGAAAATTCTAGATCCAAGTCCTCTCAAAATTTCCTACCTTACTCCCCACAACAGGTTCCGGGTGAAGAAAAGAGCACTTGTTTAAAGAGGCATCTTTTGGAAATGGCAGGTGAGTGAAAACAGGAAAAAGCTCATGTAACATTTGTGATCTGTTCAGAGGTCTTCTCCTGTAGAAGTTTGAAACAGAAAAAAAGTAATTAAACTGGTCAAGCCAGCCCATGACTAAGAGAGAGCCAAGTAAGGGTGGGAAAACTGTGGGCGGTGGGTAAAGAGGGAAAAATATGAGTACAGTATCTTAAGTACTAGGTCCCTGAAGAATAGTTGCACAGAGTCAATGAACTGTAACATGTACACACACAGGCATAAACTCAACAGCCATGATTTGAATATGTGGGTGGAGTGTTTCTAAATTGCAGCTAAAACAATATATAGAGGAAGGAAAGAAACAATCTATTCATTCTATCTTGGAGAAGACGGAAGTAACAGCAGGTCAGGCGGGGGAAGAGGAGAAGACAGAAGGAGGAAGGGACAAAAAGCATGATCCTTCTTCTGAGGCACAGGGAGACGCAGGGGGAAGGCTGCTCAGCTTGTTCAGCTTGCACGCAAACAGCACATTTAAAGAAAGATAGAAGCATTAAGAAATTAATAAAAAGCCTGAAAAAGCCATTTTAATTCTCTCAGATGGAAACTGGCTTTCTTTTCTTACTAGATGGCAACCTTAACCACAAGGAATGAACCATGTCTTCCGCAGGGCACAGGAAGGAACAGCAGGACAAACTGGGGTTTCGATCCTGGCTGGGTAACCTTAGGCAAGTTATTTAACCACTGTTTCCTATTTTTCTTTCTTTCTCCCTCCCCCCACTTTTTTTTTTTTTTTGAGACAGGGTCTCGCTTTGTCACCCAGGCTGGAGTGCAGTGGTGTGATCATGGCTCACTGCAGCCTCAACCTCCCAGGCTCAAGCCATCCTCCCACTTCAGCCTCCCAAGTAGCTTGGATATTTTTTGTAGAGATGGGGTCTCCCTATGTTGCCTGGGCTGGTCTCGAACTCCTGGGCCCAAGTGATCAACCCACCTCAGACTCCCAAAGTGTTGGGATTATAGGCATGAGCCACCATGCCTAGCTACTGATTCCCACTTGTCTGATCTGAAGAATGACAACAATCATTCCTACTTTCCAGAGTTATTATCAGTGTCCCCAGTGAGCCACAGACACTAAGCACCAAGGCACACTGCCTGGCAGAAACAAGTGCCAAAAAATGCAATTCTCCTTCTATTATTTGCACTCTCTCTTCAGCCCCCCGCATAAGGCCCCATTCTACATAAAATGCTAAATGCATACTTAGAAATAAATTATGACGCTATTAGACAAACTTGCTGTCCCCCCCATGGTGGCACCCCTCCTTCTGACACACCTCTTCATCCAACCCCTTTATCTCTCATCATTGGTTTATCAGTGGGATGCCAGCATTGGATTTGTAAAGTGCTGGGCCTGCGGTAGTGGCTCAGTGATAGCTATTACTGTTTTGCGGGTATTTCTGGTCTGCCCCTTTCCTACTTGCAAGCTAAGTGCCCCCATAGCCCCCCCATTTTTTTGAGACAGAGTCTCACTCTGTCACCCAAGCTGGAGTGCAATGGCGCGATCTCAGCTCACGGCAACCTCTGCCTCCCAGGTTCAAGCGATTCTCATGCCTCAGCCTCCAGAGTAGCTGGGATTACGGGCATGCACCACCACACCTGGCTAATTTTTGTATTTTTAGTAGAGATGGGGTTTTGCCATGTTGGCCAGGCTGGTCTGCAACTCCTAGGCTCAAGTGATCTGCCTGCCTCGGCCTCCCAAAGTGCTGGGATCACAGGCATGAGCCACGGTGCCCAGCCCTTTTCCCACTCACCATGGATAAGGAAATGGGAACCACCGTTCAGGAAAGCAGCGCCACCACTTGGCAAAAAACCCTTCAGAGAAGCCTTCTGCCGCCTCAGGGTACTGGCACAAAAAATGCTGAATCTCCTCCGACAACAGGGGCTTTCCCGTCTTGGCAAGGCAGGAAACAAAGTAAAACAAAACAACACAGAGTTACTTGTCAGAAATTTCCTAGAGCTTGACCTGGCCTTTAAGCAAGCAGCCAATCAGTGGGAGACTCAGGCTTCTGCTCACCTTGATCACCAGTGGATGGAGCCTCTCCAATTTCCTTGGGGCGTCTTCCAGAAGCATCACCTTCAGGTGTTTCTGGGCACAGCCAGTGCAGTTGGCAGGAATGGGCTCTGACTCATTCTGCTCACAGTCTTTTGTCCACCAGGGGTCAAAGTCTGAGAGAGGAAGGGATATGGAGAAAACAGATGCTGAAAGAGCATAGCTGGTACATCCAGTAGCTCCAGCAATGAAACAAGAAAGGAAAGACATCATAACGACTTTTATTTATTTATTTATTTTGAGACAGAGTCTCGCTCTGTCACCCAGGCTGCAGTGTAGTGGCACTGTCCAGCTCACTGTAACCCCTGCCTTCTAGGTTCAAGGGATTCTCCTGCCACAGCCTTCCGAGTAGCTGGAACTACAGGCGCATGCCACCACACCTGGCTAATTTTTGTATTTTTAGTTGAAACGGGGTCTCGCCATGTCACCCAGGCTGGTCTTGAATTCCTGGGCTCACGTGATCTGCCCACATTGGCCTCCCAAAGTGCTGGGATTACAGGTGCAAGCCACCGCATCCAGCCCATAATAATTTTTAAAAACAAACAATGATAAGCACTGGAGACCGCTGAAAAGGTAAGGTATATATGAAGCAGCCTCTGAGGAGGGAGCAGAGGACGGGCAGGAAGGAGAGGTACTCTTCTCTGTATACCTTTTTACACTTTGTGGAAAATATCTTTTAACCTGCCATGCATTTCCTAAATCAAATCAACAAATAAAGCATAACAGCTAGGAAAAACATTCAGCAGTGTGGAGCTAAAGAAGTAGTTCCCCCAACAACATTTTCTAACCTATGACCCATATGGCTGAAATGTCTACAGCACGGGGGGCTGGTGTGGACAGAAGGGTGACCCCACCATCATCGCTGTGCCCTAATGCACTTCTCACACATGCTGGATGTGTGCCTAGACCCTTGGTTCACAAGTACACATGGGAGCCAGGACTCTGGGAAGGAAGAGTGAGAAAAGGGCACAGAAGAGGAAAGGGATGGAGAGGGTAGATAAGACTTTTCTGGAGCCATCTTTGGACTAAAGTGAATTGCATCTGTCCATAAGACAGACAGCCCTCTATCCCAGCTCAGGAGGGGGTGGGTGGGGCCGCCAGCCATAGTTTCCAGCCCCACATGCTGATCAGAAATGGAAGACCCCCAACCCAGACACTGCTGTGAGTGACAGCGGCTCCCTGACATGCCTGTCTGGTTTGGCTCCTTCTCTGAGGGGCTCTTGTTTCTGCACAGCCTTTCCCAGCTTCCCTCTGTTGCCATGCTGTTTATAATGTTATTTCATTATTTCTTGTTTACTTTCTGTTCCACTTTGGATTTCATCTGTATTCTCTGAGAGATGTGTTTGTTTTAAACTCTGCTTTGAGTCTAAAATGTTTCAGAAGATGGTTCTGATTAAAACCCAATGGAAACCAAATCAGGAGAGAGCCTACGACAAATGATAACAGACAACCAAATGTGGCTGAAACGAAGTCAATTTTTTAAACCAATAAACATACTTGGAAACTGACCCTTAACCACAAAACATTTTCTGTGGTTGGCAGTAAGCGCTACATCCTTGTTTTCTCTGAGGTAGTAGTAGTGGGGCATAGTAAATCCTCACTGGGGAAGGACCGTGTTTGTTCTTGGCTGGTCTGCTGAGCATCCTCCATCTCTTGCAGATAGTATCTGTGCTTCCTGGAGGCAACTGCCACCTACCTTTCTCAGCTAGTCTCAACCTGCAGGAAGATTATTAGCCAGAGGATTACCGCTACACCCTGCTCCTGGAAGGGCGCCTCTCCTCCCACAGTACTCTGGGGGTAGCTGAAAACCCTTTAGTACCACCTGTTTCAGTGGCACACTGAGGCTGCAAAGTCGCATTTTTTCTTCTCCAATATTTTCAAATGTTTCTTATTCAGGGTCAAATATGATAAATTCTTGCCAATATGCAAAAAATCTGGATAATGGACACACCATGAGGCATAATCATAACAACATGTTACAATTATACAGCACTTCAGTTTCCAAAGTACTTGCGATGGAAGGGGAAGGAGAAAGCAAGCTAGCGCACTGAGTGCTTGCCCTATGTTAGTCACTTTCCCATGTTACAGCATTTAATTTTCACTGTGTAATTACTGAGGAGGAATCACTATTCTCATTCTGTGGATGAACTAACTGAAAGTTAGAGGTGATAGGAAGTTCCTGAGGTGCCAGAGTGTGGCAGGAAGAACACAGCAGATGCCGGGCGTGCAGTGGGGGTTTGGGTAAGGAAACAGGCTGCAGAGGAAGATGTGGTGAGGGCTTCCAGGGCTTGAAGCATGTCTGGCTCTACTCAAAACAAAAAGAGGAACTGCTGGAGGCTTCTGAGCAGGAATTTCTCGATGTTCTAGGAAGATTATTCTGGATTGTGACTAGGGTGCCCTAGGAGAGAGAGGCTGGGAAAAGGAAGACCTGGTTATATTTTGGTTTTGCCCTTTTTAGGGAAAAGGGGGGGGGTTCCACCGTGATGAGAAGTGAAATATGATGGATGAGGCAGTGGGAATGGAAAAAAGGGGTGGTGGATTCAAGAAGCGGTGAGGATGAAATCTACAGCCCCAAGGAGCACTACTGTGAATGTGTGACTATACTGTCCTCTTGGTCAGTGTCATAATAAACCTGCAGATCTCTGGTATCGCCCATGTCACTAGTGCTCATCTAGGGAATGTCATCTGCAGATTTATTATTGACACTTTTCTGTAGTAGTGTGTCATATTCCAACAGAATCAGTTAATTATGACAGTCTTCCCAGGAGATGAGAGTGAAGCACCAGGAGAAAGGGGCACCTTCCTCGAATTTGTACAAAGGTGCTGCATGGGCTAGCAGCGAGCAGCTCTTAACCTAAGAGTTAGGAGAATTATTTTAAATATAACTTATTTAATTTTTTTTTTTTTTTTTGGAGATGGAGTCTCGCTCTGTCGCCCAAGCTGGAGTGTAGTGGTGCGATCTCGGCTCACTGCAACCTCCGCCTCCTGGAGTCAAGCGATTCCCCTGCCTCAGCCTCCTGAGTAGCTGGGATTACAGGTGCCCGCCACGAAGCCCGGCTCATTTTTGTATTTTTAGTAGAGACAGGGTTTCACCATGTTGGCCAGGCTGGTCTCAAACTCCTGACCTCAGATGATCCACCAACCTCAGCCTCGCAAAGTGCTGGGATTACAGGCGTGAGCCACCACGCCCAGCCCAGCCTTATTTAATTTTAATTTTATTCAGAGCTTTAGATATTCTTGGGATTTCCAGGTGGAGATGCCTTTAAAAAGCAGGTAGAAGAAAACCCAGTAAAGGGAAATCAAGAAAGAAACAGAAAGTAGGAATAGCAAACTAAAAGAAAAACTTGGAGGTGGTGTTCCTTGAGGGACTAAGAACACAAGTAAAAAACTGTTAGTACTAAAAAGAGAATTTAATAAGGTGACAGAATACAAGATACAGACTTTCAGATACATGAAAACTAACAGCTTTCTTACTCTACTGGCCACAATCAGTTACAAACTGGAATGGAAAATGATCTCATTCATAATAACTAGCAATAAATTTAACAAGATAAAACAGTTATGGGTGGTGGCTGACGCTTGTAACCCCAACACTTTGGGAGGCCGAGGTGGGATGGCTTGAGCCCAGGAGTTTGAGACCAGCCCCCTTTTTTTTTGAGACAGGGTCTTGCTCTGTCGCCCAGGCTGGAGTGCAGTGGCGCGATCTCAGCTCACTGTAGCCCTGACCTTCCAGGTTCAAGTCATCCTCCCACCTTAGCCTCCCAAGTAGCTGGGACTACCAGTGTGTGCCATCACACCCAGCTAGTTTTTATATTTTTTGTAGAGACAGGGTTTCATCATGTTGCTCAGGCTAGTTTTGAACTCCTGAGCTCAAGCAATCCACCCGCCTTGGCCTCCCAAAGTGCTGGGATTACAGGTGTCAGCCACCATGCCTGGCCGATAAAGGATAAACATAGATTTTTAATTAAGTGAGGAAAGGATAGATTCAATAAATCAAATTGGGACAAGTGACCATCTATATGGAAGAAAATAAAGTTAGATTCCTACCCTTTCACCATATACTGAATTAAATTCTAGATTGATTTAAGATACAAATAGATAACACAAAATTTTAAAAATAATAAAGGAGCTGGACATGGTGGCACTTTAGTCCCAGCTACTCAGGAGGCTGAGGCAGGATAATCTCTTGAACCCAGGAGTTCAAGGCCAGCCTGGGAACACAGTGAGATCCTGTCTCAAAAAAAAAAAAGCTGGAGGAACTAGAGGAACTACTCCAAACCGTAGAGAGTTCATATACTTTCATGAGTTCTCATCTGTGTAAGAACGTGTCCGTAAATGGGAGACTTCAGATAAATTAGTCAATCCCTTGGCACAGCAGTTTCCTCATCTTTGAAATGGCTATAAAAACAGTATCTACCCTAAGTGACTGTTGTGAGGACTGAGAAATGAGTGTTTTTATAATCTTGGGGAAAAGGAAGGCCTCCTAGAGGCTACAAAGGAAAAATGGACAGATTTGACCAATATTTGCACATACGAGACAAATAATCAGTATTTCTAGTACATAAGCTTCTGTTTGAATTAACAAAAAATTTCTTTTTTTTTTTTTTGAGACAGGCTCTCATTCTGTCACCCAGGCTGAAGTGCAGTGGTGCAATCACAGCTCACTGTGGCCTTGACCTCCCCGGGCTCAGGTGATCCTCCCACCTCAGCCGCCAGAGTAGCTGGGACTACAGCTGTGCACCACCATATATGGCTAATGTTTTGTATTTTTTGTAGAGCTAGGGTTTCTCCATGTTGCCCAGGCTAGATAAAAAAATTTTTAATGGGGAAAGAATATGAACAAGTAATTCACAGAAAAGTATTATAAATATAAATGGCCTATAAACCATTTGAAAAGACATGCAATTTGACTAATAATCAACGAAATGCAACTTGAAATGAGATACTATTATTTAGTTTTCTAACTGGCAAAACATTGACAACATCCAGTGTCAATGATCAACATATGCTATTAATGAAAGTATAAGCTGGTATAAGTTTATGAAGACAATTTGGTTGCATTTATTAAAATTTAAAACGCACATGCCCTTTGACTCAGCTAGTCCATTTCCAAGAATATATCTTACAGAAAAAACAGTATATCTATATAAAGATATGTGTATATGAATCTCTCAGGTAGATATTTTTATAATAGCAAAAAAAAAAAAAAAACTCACAACAACCCTAGAAAATGGTTAAATTATAGAAGAGTTACAGAATCAACTAATATGAAATCCTCAAAAATATATATACAGGGTTTAATTATGTTTTCCCAAAATCCACATCTTTTCTAGAACCTCAGAACATGACCTTGGAGATAGGGTGGCCACAAATGTAGTCAGTTAAGATGAGTCATACTGAAGTAGGATGAGCCCTGAATCCAATCTGAATGATGTCCTTAGAAGAAAACAGAAGACACAAAGACACACACAGAAAGCAGATAGCCACGTGAAGGTAAAGGCAGAGGCTGAAGTTATGCTGACACAGCCAAGGAACGCCAAGGGACTGCTGAAAACCACCGGAAATTGGAAGAGGCCAGGAAGGATTCTTCCCTAGAGCCTTTGAGAGGGGGTGTGGCCCTATCAACCTGGATTTCTAACTTCTGGACTCCACAACTGTGAGGTACTGGATTTCTGTTGTTTTAAGCTGCTCGGCCTGTGATGCTTTGTTTTGGCAGCCTTAGAAACTAATACAATGTGTCTAGCCAAAAATACGTACATGAGATCTTTTGTATGTGTGTGAACAAAAAAGTATTTCTATTTATATATATTAAGTATATCTATTTGTATAGACATGGAAAAACTCAGAAGGATGTATACCAAGTTATTACTAGCAGTTGCTTGAGTAGAAAAGTTAAAAGGATAGAGATGAGAAATATTACTTTGTTATAAGTATTTTTTAAATATCAAAATATTACACCTCTTACTGTCTTTGTATGCATGTATTTTATACACTTTCCAAGTCAAAATGTCTTTGGAGATCATGAAAACTGAAGCCGAGAATTCAATGCTGAAGTGTAGAGGTAAATCATCTCAGAAGGCTGGCCCCAGAGAGGCACCTGACAGGAGCAGAGGTGGCCAAGCTGGTGGCCCGCAAAGAAGGAAGGGAAGTAACAAGAAAAAAAGATCACTGGAATGGGGTAGCCTGTGCCATCCACCTGAACTAAGGGAGTCCAAACTTTAAAAGAAAGAACTACGTTTGATTTCTCTGTAGTCCTGGGATCACCAAGGTGGATAAAGCATATGAGCTTAGACAGAGGAATAGGCAAACGGCGAACTAGGGGTGGGGGTCGGGTGCAGGCTCCTCCTCCTCTCCCCACAGAGTCCCTGACAACAGAAAGAGATGTGGCCAGACTCCAGCTTGGCCTCCGTCCATCTGAAAAGGTTTTGTCTGACGTGTTCTCTATACAACTGGCTGGAGCCATCATGCCACAAAGTGAACAAAATTCCATCCTGGGAAACAGCCAACAGCACACAGCCAGCCGAGTCCATGTAACCCTAGTTTACGGCTTTTGACTACCTAATATGCTGCATCTCACTTCTTTCCAGCCCTCCTGTTTCTAACCACTTTTCCTGACGCACCAGACAGAATAGTCAGTGTAAATTATATAGCAACTTCCTACTTTTCTTTTAATTTCTAAGGCTTCTTTACTGCAGATATCCCTCATACCAGATATTTTAAACATTTTTTTAAAGGTATGACAGAGAAATCCTACATATAAAAGTTCAATAAAGCTTGTAACTTGTATTTCAAGTTTTCACTATGATTTGGAATCATTTCACTGTTGGAGATGTCAAAAACAGTCTCTCAGACAAAACACAGCCATGAAGTCAACGTGCAGAGACCATAACTACCCAGCCTTCTTTACAAGTTGGGCACTGGGCAGAAAAATGGATGGGCCAATGTCTCACCCATCACAGAGCCTCCTGGTGCCTGAGAGTTATTTACAAGAAAACTCACTTAGGCTGGTTCACTGCAGACAACCATAACATCCTGGAATTCTGCGTGGGGAGAGTCCTGTTACACAGATTATTTACCTGGCAAAAACAAAACAAAACAAAATATTTCTTTCCAGGACAAAAAACTCCCTCTGGATAAAAAGGATAGGGAAGAAAGAAAAGAACAAAGCCAATACTAGCTCTACAAGAGCAGTGGTTTTGTCTGTTTTGTTCACTGCTTTGTTGAGAACAGTGCCTGGCATATATAGCAGGGTCTCCATAAACATTTATTGAATGAGTGAATGAAGTTGGGGAGAGGGAGGAAGGGATGGAAGGAGGGAGGAAGGCAGGCAGAAAGGCTGATTTTTCAGAAGCTTTAACAATAGAATTAAGTCCATGGGGAGAAAAATCAAATGAGCAATCTGGATTCACAGAAACCTCAAAATAAAGATTAAATAAACATAACCTCATGATTTCTTACGTTATAAATGTACCCAAGAAAAACCTGCAAAGCCCATGACAAAGTTCCCATGACTTTCACTAGTGTGTGCTCAATATTTAATCAGGCTGCTCTCCAGAAGCTTGTTTTTGCATAGCACCTCTTCTAGTACCCTGGGCATGAGGCAGGGGTGAAGCCTTGATAGTGAAGGAGGCTTTTGCCAGGTCCCTGCATGTGTGGCACCATGCCCAGAGCCATTTTCACACACCGTAGAGGGAAAGAGCCCAAGAAATCATTTCACCAACAGCCTTGCCTCCAGGAAGCAATGCATTGGAACCACTCCAAACCATAGAGAAAGTCTGAGTTCTCACTTGTACAAAAATTTGTTTCTAAATGTGAAAATTTATTATCAAAAACACAGCAAAAGAAAAAATCATAAATAAGTAAATAAATGTGAGACTTTAGACAAGTCAGTCAATCCCCTTGCACATCAGTTTCCTCATCTTTGAAATGAACATAAAAACAATATCTACCTTATGTGACTGCTGTGAAGACTGAGAAATAAATATAAAGTGCATGGCACAGTACCTGGTATACAGTAAGTGCTTGACAGAGCTGTTATTATCACAGAAGGTAAGCTTATTTTGCAAATAAAAGAGTAAGGTTTTCCTTGAGGTCTAAGCAGTTCATCTTTGAGCACAGGTCTGGACTAAGTCTTACTAGATTCTGAGTTTGAGGCCAATAAATGATTTGCTATTTCCAAAACTTCTTGATTTTGCTGAATCTACTTCATCCTTCCTTTGAAGGTTACGGGATGCATCAAGTTCCAAATGTGTGCCTTTTCACTGTATGTGAGAACTATCCCAGGCTTCCTCAGTAGAAATGAATATGTTATTTTTAAATTGGCCAGAAAATGACCAAAGTAAACAAAATAATTGGCCGAACATGCTAGCGCCTGGCTTGACTGAGGGCAGAGATGGCAGGCCGTAAGTGTGGTATCTTGGACAGAATGCTAGAGGGAGTTAAGAAACTAGGGTTCAAGTGTGATTTTGCCACTTTTAGCTGGGTAAGCAAGTTCCTTTACCTCCCCTGGCCTCAGTTACCTCTTTTATAAAATGGGGTATGTACTAGATTAACTCTAAAATTCTTTTTTAGCTTTAAGACTCAATGATTCCATGGAAATGGTAAAAACCAAGGGGATGGTTGGCAGGAGTAAAGTGACTATAAAGATGTGAAGCCAGGAGGAGAGAAAAACACTAAGAATGTGAATGTAAAGAGAAAACTCTGGGTCAGTAAGAGGAAAGATTAAGTAAGTCAAATATTATCCATAAGGGTGCAGACTAGGGAGGATGAACTGGGCTGAATGTCTAAGACAAGATCAGGTCGGGAAAATTCTAAAAGGTCAGTAGCTTGGAAGACCACTTATCTTTGGAACAGCCAGAAAGAATATCGTCTCTTCAGGGACTAGGGAGTTAAGAGAAAGTAACTGATGATCTGAGAGAGAGAGTGTAGAACTCCAACATCAGACTTAAAGCTAGACTCTTTAGGTCTACTGCATGGCTACAGACTACTCACATCAGAGGTGAAGGGCTCAGTCTCTGAAGACTGGCTGCCTGGGTTCCAATCATGGCTCCGTGACTAGACTTGGGACCTTGAGCAAGTGACCTAACCATACTGTGCCTCAGTGTCCTCATCTGTAAAATGGGCATAAAACCTGAAGCTACCCTATAGGGATGTTGTCAAGATTAAATAAGCCGATATATGGAAAGCCCCCTGAACAGGGTCTGGCAGCTGGTAAGTAATAAACAACTGTCAGTTTATTTACTTATTTTTTGCTGCAGAGTGGGATGTTTCCATGACTCGCTGCAAAGTCACTTCATTCTTCTTATTGAGAGCATTTAGGGGAAGGATTTCCTATCTAAGGCTGAAATCTAGAAAAAGAACCCCACTTCTGTCACCTTTTTGTTCCCTGGGTGGGGTCGGGGGAAACTTCCAGTCATTGGTGGTGGTGCCTCTTGTACATCACCAAGGCTGCAGCTGCCCTCCATCACTCCCGAGGTGCACTGCAAGGAGCACCAGATGACCCCGGGAGTGTGAGACAGGCCAGCACTTCAGGAAACCATATGGGGTTTCCTTTGGGGAATCTGTCACACCATTCTCCCCTTGCATTTACTTTAAATGTACGGCTAAGTAATCCTAACTTTAAGGTAGTTGTTTTTTGATACCAGGACATTAAAAATGATGTACTTTTACTTTCCCTGCCCTATTACAGGCCCAGATTAAGTTGCACTTAATTCTCCCTCGTGTTTCTGTTTACTCTTCATATAATTACGCATTTTTAACTTTTCTTCCAAATGCTATGCAAAATGCTGTTAGTTTCACATATCTACAGCTTCCCAGAATTAGCATACATAGGAAAATATGGTGCTTCCACATCCACATTTACAAGTAAAAACAGCACTTTAATAGAATCAACAACATTAAAGAGCTAAAGCCACACCCTTCCAATGCTCACTCGCTCTCTCTACAACTGAGCTCCAAGGACTTGTTTTATTTCCATCTGCAAGGCAAAATATTGATTTGAAGTAGTCCAAATAATCCGGCTTGTTGACAAGACACTAATGTTTCTGGAATGTTTAAACTATGATTTAGAGAAGAAGCAAGCAGTGTTCATTGACGATGCCCCATTTCTCAGTTCAACTGTGTATGGAGATTTACTTTATAGGGCTGGGGAAGAAGATAATGCTATCAAGCAGGTCGGGAAAACTCACCAGGAGTTGCCGTTAGGGAGGCTGTCGGGGGAGGACAGTCAGGAAAGGAGACTGGTGTGTCTGAGGAAGAGGCACAGACTGGCCTAACTGACAAGTTTCTCTCGCTGTTTTCCTCCAAACGCTTTGAACCGTTCTGATAGGAGTTTGAGACTGCATTTTTTTTTTTTTTTTTTAGCTCTGTTAGTGACATTTCAAAAGCAACCTTCCCAATAAATACAAGGAAGTTATAGCTGGAATTTTCAAATGAAATATCTGAGCTGTTGATTTTTTAATGAGGTGGAATTCTTGTCTTACAATGTCCCCTTCCTCTGATTTTGATACAATTTTGGAAACCTTCCCATGACTTCCTCAAGTATACAAAAATAGCTTTCAATGGAGACCCAATCCAAGGGGTGATTTTTATGACTCATTAGATCTTAAAGAATGACATTATGAGACCATCCTGGCTAACACGGTGAAACCCCATCTCTACTAAAAATATAAAAAATTAGCCAGGCGTGGTGGCGGGCGCCTATAGTCTCAGCTACTCAGGAGGCTGAGGCAGGAGAATGGCGTGAACCCAGGAGGCGGAGCTTGCAGTGAGCCAAGATCGCGCCACTGCACTCCAGCCTGGGTGATACAGCAAGACTCCAACTCAAAAAAAAAAAAAAAAAAAGAATGAACATTATGATTATAAAGCTTAAATACATTTTTTCTGAAAGCATTTTTCCTAAAAGTTATGATGCATTCTAAAAGTTTCAAAACATGGTTACACAATAAATTCTATAATCCATTTGTGATATTAATATACATGTTATTCTACATTGCCAAATAAGATAAACATCATCAAAAAAATCCCAAAATAATATCCCCCTTTCTCAAAAAGTAAATTTCTTTATACACACATACGCACACACACACACACACACAAAATTGGGGCAGGGTCTCGCTATGTTGCCTAGGCTGGTCTTGAACTCCTGGGCTCAAACCAATCCTTTTGTCTCAGCTTCCCAAATTGCTAGGATTATAGTTGTAAACCACCACACCCAGCCTGAAAAAGTAAATTTCAACTCTTATTACATGTTACACTATCCTCAAAAGGAAACCCCTCAAATAGTCTATCGGACTATGAATTCTTATGCCACTGATACACCGTTACTAAATTTATGTGTTTTTAAAATTCTACTTACTGGCAAAATTGATATACTTTTGAGCACTAAATTAAATGAGCTGTGACAGAGAGAGAAGGGCTAAAATGAAAGAGTGGGATATACCTAGACAAAAACCTAGCCCAATAGGCCAAGGACTGTTAGAGGACCTTTAGAAGCAAGCTGAACTCGGTTGCTTTCAATAAACCAATACCTATGTATTAAATATGCATTAAGGACAGGAATCACAGGAGAGAAAAGGATGAGATACAATCAAATCCTTTTTATGGGCAAAGACATTCATCCCCATCATGTGTGTTCTGGAATTTGGGGGTGTGAATTTGGCTCTACCAGATGTTCCTCTAGCAAGTTTCTTAATCTCTCTGAGCCTTGGTTTCTTCATCTGTCAAATGGGGATAATAAACCCCATCTCATAGAGTTTTAGTGGGGACTGAATTAAAGGAGACAATATAGAGAGCGTGCCTCTCATCAGGTATCAATAAATGTTACTTCCTTTCCTATCATATACTGTCAAGAAAACTGTATCTAATAAGTAGTAAATGTTGCATTTTACCTGGAAAGGGTCTGTCTTCATCACCCCCATGCAGAGGAACTCCCTTATTTTCTGACATGTACTTCTTGGCAATGGGCAAGGACATCAGCCTAATGTGATGGATGAGTGAGCGCCAGGTGTGAGCTCCAGAAAGCACTGGCTCAGGTGCCAATGGGCTGAAAGGTTGAATCACAAAGTAGGCAGTGAGCAAGATTAATCCCAAGGTTGCGAGAACCTACAAGGAAAGATAGAAAAGGCATTAATAATCGTCCCAGCAAACAAATACCTTAATACCAAGAAAAACAAAACAAAACAAAACAGGCTTCTTTTGCTACTTCCAATATGCCTTAAGAACTACTCCATTTTCATAAACAAGCCACTTACATTTACTTCTGGAAGAATTTAGAATTTGAGAACTACAGGGACTGCAAGGCTTACCAAGCTGCTACCATATAATCAGTGTATTTTAAAATTCACCATTTAAAAATACACAGGCCGGGCACAGTGGCTCTTGCCTGTAATCCCAGCACTTTGGGAGGCCGAGGCGGGCAGATCACGAGGTCAGGAAATCGAGACCATCCTGGCTAGCATGGTGAAACCCCGTCTCTACTAAAAATACAAAAAAATTAGCCGGGCGTGGTGGCGGGCGCCTGTAGTCCCAGCTACCCGGGAGGCTGAGGCCAGAGGATGGAGGGAACCCGGGAGATGGAGCTTGCAGTGAGCCGAGATCGCACCACTGCACTCCAGCCTGGGCGACAGAGCGAGACTCCGTCTCAAAAAAAAATAATAATAATAATAATACACAAAGGGGCAGGGCGCAGTGGATCACACCTGTAATTCCAGCACTTTGGGAGGCCAAGGTGGGTGGATCACCTGAGGTCAGGAGTTCGAGACCAGCTTGGCCAACATGGTGAAACCCCACCTCTACTAAAAATACAAATATTAGGCCAGGCACAGTGGCTCATGCCTGTAATCCCAGCACTTTGGGAGGCTGAGGTGAGTGGATCACCTGAGGTCAGGAGCTCGAGACCAGCTGACCAACACAGTGAAACCCCCATCTCTACTAAAAATACAAAATTAGCCAGGCATGGTTGCGCATGCCTGTAATCCCAGCTACTTGGGAGGCTGAGGCAGGAGAATTGCTTGAACCTGGGAGGCGGGGGTTGCAGTGAGCCAAGATCACGCCATTGCACTCCAGCCTGGGCAACAAGAGTGAAACTCTGTCTCAAAAAATAAATAAATACATACATAATGGCTGGTTGCAGTGGCTCACGCCTGTAACCCCAGCACTTTGGGAGACTGAGGCGGGCAGTCTCTAACTCAGTCTGAGAGTGACTGACTGGACTAAAGTCACTTGAGCCCAGGAGTTCCAGATCAGCCTGGACAACACGGAAAACCCCATCTCCACAAAAAATAGAAAAATTAGCCAGGTGTGGTGGTGCATGCCTGTGGTCCTAGGTACTTGGGAGGCTGAGATTGGAGGATCACCTGAGTCTGGGAGTTCGAGGCTGCAGTGAGCCATGATGGCACCACTGCACTCCAGCCTGGGCAACAGAGTGTAACCTTGACTAGAAAAATAAAAAATCTGTCCAGGTGCGATGGCTCAGGCCTGTAATCCCAGCACTTTGGGAAGCCGAGGTGGGCAGATCACCTGAGGTCAGGAGTTCAGGACCAGCCTGACCAACATGGAGAAACCCTGTCTCTACTAAAAATACAGACCAGCCTGACCAACATGGAGAAACCCTGTCTCTACTAAAAATACAAAATTAGCTGGGCGTGGTGGCGCATGCCTGTAATCGCAGCTACTTGGGAGCCTGAGGCAGGAGAATCACTTGAACCCAGGAGGCAGAGGCTGCGGTGAGCCGAGATTGCGCCATTGCACTCCAGCCTAGGCGACAAGAGTGAGACTCCGTCTCAAAACACACACACACACACACACACACACACACACACACCCCAAACAAATAATAAAAAATTAAATAACAATATTACACAAATATAATTTAACTATAAATATGCAGCTTTCATCTAGGACCTTTAACAACACAGTCAAATTTCCTAGTAACACATGGTAACAAGAGCAAAGGCCAATTTATTCATGGAAAAACCAAGGCTCAGTGGTGGGATTAATCAAAAATAGCATTTGTGAAGAATGTTGAACAGTTTGTGCTCTGTTGAAGCAATTACCAACTCAGGAAACATTTTACCTTATACACAACTATAAGGAGAGGATACTGGGGGGGCGGCCTCTGAGGTTCATTCTTTTCCAGCAGCTGTCTGATAAATTTTTCAATTGCCTTCTCTGACATGCCACACTGATGGCCGGTCTGTCTCACCAAATCAACAGTCTCTGAAAGTTTGTCATAAATGCTGATCTCATTGGCAGCAAGATCCATGTCTTCCAGTATAAAATCCCTGACACAGACGGGGAGAAAATAAATGTAAGAAGAAGGGTGGTTTCTTCAGGTACCTCCTCTTCAAAGACCGTCTGTAAAGAAGGACTAGTTTTGTGCTTTCCTCAATCCTCTGCAGACCAACACTTTTATGAAACACAATGAATACATACAGACAATGTCAGATTGCCATACAAGTTTTAAAATAGTCATTAACTGTGGGCCAGGAACAGTTTACAGACGTGCACTAGTTCCCAAACACTGAAGAGCACTGGTCTAGAGCACAATATATCCTAATGGGACTCTGAAGCACTAATGACATCCAAAAAAGATTTCTGACACCAATGATGGGAGATCTGCTACTGGTGATTTCCTAAAATTAAAAACATGGATTATGCACAGTGTTGTTGATCAATTATTTCTTTCCAATTATACCAGAAAGATCTTTTAGCAACACAAGAGGAAGAACTGATCACTGAAGATTACTGAAGGTGATTTACTGAGAGCAATAGGCTGAAAAGCTTTGTTCTTGGCAGAGCAAACATTTCAGACAATACAAAAACCATGGCATGCGGCTTGCAGTCCTCACACTTTTCTTTCTTCTTCTTTTTTTTTATTTCTTCTAGAGCAACCAGAGTCCTCATGCTTTTCTACAAATACAATTTTAGAAAATAAAGGGCATTTTATTTGTATTTTATATACTTAAAATACCTAAGATTTTTAACTAATTTAAAAATTCAATTTGTGTTCTTATAGTTATTTTAAAGACAGATTGTTTCATCATGCCCAGAGAACAAAAGGTAAAAACTAATGGGGCAAAGTAGAGTTCTCTCTGTATCATTTGTAAAATGAAATTAAATAGTTCCAAGGCTGGGCGCAATAGCTCGTGCCTGTAATCCCAGCACTTCGGGAGGCTGAGGCAGGCAGATCACCTGAGGTCGGGCGTTTAAGACCAGCCTGACTAACACGGAGAAACCCCGTCTCTACTAAAAATACTAAATCAGCCTGGCATGGTGGTGGGTGCCTGTAATCCCAGCTACTCGGGAGGCTGAGGCAGAAGAATCTCTTGAACTCGGGAGGCGGAGGTTGTGGTGAGCCGAGATCACGCCATTGCACTCCAGCCTGGGCAACAAGAGCGAAACTCCATCTCAAAAAAAAAAAAAAGAAAAGAAAAGAAAAGAAAAACAAATTTTAAAAATCAGCTTGGCCTGGTGGCACACACCTGTAGTCCCAGCTACTTGGGAGGCTGAGGTGAGAGGACTGCTTGAGCCCAGGAGTTTGAGGCTGCAGTGAGCTATGATCATACCACTGCACTCCAGCCTGGGAGACAGAACGAGATCCCATCTCTAGAGAAATAAAATAAGATAAAATAATTAAATGGCTATTTAAAAAAGTGTTTAAGTTACAGAACAATAATATTTTTCTTCATTTACAGGAGGAAGAAGAGTGCTTCTTCGGGTTTGTGCTCTCTTCTACGGGGCTTTATTTATTTATTTTTAATACAGAGGGTCCTTTTATTTTGCATACTTCATTCTTACAGTGCTTCTAGCTTCAAAAAGTACTGACATAGTACATGTGTATTCTCTCAGTAAGGAGATGCTGCCACCTGTAGGGGGGAGGACATAGTCATGTTGTTACAACACAACCCAGCACACACCAGCACATCTCCTCTTCCAGCAGTGTGCCTCCCAATCACTCCTGTTTGGTCCTCTTTATGACTATTAAGTGTTTAGCTCATTAGGTCTTAACCTGGCTTGCACATTAGAATCACCTAGAGAGCGTTTCATAAATGCTCATACCTGGGCATCGACTCAGACCAATTAGATCAGAATCAGAAGACTTCTAATGGTAGATTACAAGGCATGCAATCTAGACTTTGAGGAACTGGGGGAACGAGAGAAGAGCCCACCACACTATACCCCCCACATTCAGATAAAAAGACGGTACAAACTACAGTTGAGACTTGAACAACATGGGTTTGAACTATGTGGGTACACTTAAAAGCTGATTTTTTTCTACCAACACAGGATTGAAAATACAATATTTTCAGGATGCAAAAACTGCATATACATTTACAGAGGGATGATTTTTTGTATAAACAGGTTCCACAGAATCAACTGTGAAACTTGAATATGCAAGGATTTGGGTGTATATGGAGATTCTGGAACCAATACCTCACATATACCAAGAGACAGCTATATGTATTATTTTCAATACATGATGCTAGGATCACTGGATATCCACACATGAAAAAATGAACTTGGACCTTTCTTTTTTTTTTTTTTTTTTTTTTTTGAGACAGAGTATCGCTCTGGTTGCCCAGGCTGGAGTGCAGTGGCGCGATCTTGGCTCACTGCCACTTCTGCCTCCTGAGTTCAAGTGATTCTCCTGCCTCAGCCTCCCAAGTAGCTGGGATTACAGGTACCCGCCACCATGCCCGGCGAATTTTTTTGTATTTTTAGTAGAGATGGGGTTTCACCATGTTGGCCAGGCTGGTCTCAAACTCCTGACCTCAGGCAATCCGCCTGCCTCAGCCTCCCAAAGTGCTGGGATTATAGGTGTGAGCCACCACACCTGGCCCTTTCTTTATACTATACACAAAAATTAACTCAAAATTGATCAAATACCTAAATTTATAAGCTAAAACGATAAAACTTCAAAGAAAACACAGGGAGGGAGGCTTCACGATTCTGGGATTTGGCAATGGTTTCTTAGATATACCAAAAGAACAAGTAGCAAAAGAAAAAATAAATTGGACTTCATCAAAATTAAAATTTTTTTGCAGAAGACAAGGGGAGGGGAAAAACTTTAAAAATTCTGTGTCTCAATACCATCAAGAAAGTAAAATGACAACCCACAGAATGGGAGAAAATTTTTGCAAATTATGTATCTGATAAGGGGGTGGTCTATATAGAATATATCAAGAATTATTACAAATCAGTAATAAAAAGCCAACCAAATAAAAAAATAGACAAAGGATCTGAATAGCCATTTCTCCAGAAAAGATATACAAATGGGCTGGGTGCAGTGGCTCAGGTCTGTAATCCCAGCACTTTGGGAGGCCAAGGTGGCGGATCACTTGAGGTCAGGAGTTCGAGATCAGCCTGGTCAACATGGTGAAACGCTGTCTCTACTAAAAATACAAAAATTAGCCGGGTGTGGTGGCCGGCACCTGTAATCCCAGCTACTTGGGAGGCTGAGGCAGGAGAATCACTTGAACTCGGGAGGCAGAAGTGGCAGTGAGCCAAGATCGTGCCACTGCACTCCAGCCTGGGTGACCAGAGCGAGACTCTGTCTCAAAAAAAGATATACAAATGACCAATAAACACACAAAAAGATACTCAACATTATTAACCATCAGAGAAATGCAGATCAAAATCACAATGAGATACCATTTCACATCCCCTGACATAGCTACAATCAAGAAGTCAGACAAAAAGTGTTGGGAAGGACATGGAGGAATTGAAACTCTTGTAGACTGCTGGTAGGAACATAAAATGCTACAGCCACTATGGAAAACAATCTGGCAGTTCCGCAAAATGTTAAACACAGTTACCATATGACCCAGCAATTCCACCCCTAGGTATGTACCTAAGAGAACTGAAAACATATGTCCACACAAAAACTTGTGCACAAATGTGAACAGCAACATTATTCATAACAGCCCCCAAATGGAAGCAATTCAAATGTCCATGAACTGATGAAGGATAATCACAATGCGGTGGATCCATATAATGCAAAATCACTGGACAATAAAAAGGAATGTGGTACTGATACATGATACAATATGGATGAACCTTGAAAACATTATGCTAGGTGAAAGGAAGACAGTCACGAAAATCTACAGATTATATAGCTGCATTTAGATGAGAAGTCAGGAACACACATGTCTTTTTTTTTCTTAATACCTTTTTAACAAACCTGCAAGGAATAGGCAAATCTATAGAGATATAAAGTAGATTTCCAGATGGGAAGTGACTTATCTGAGACCACCCAGTCAGTTGTCACCTGAGCCTCATCTGGACCTAACATTCTTTTCACTAAGCCATTTTTGATTAGCAGCCAGGAGGATGGATTACAAAGCATTAAGAGCCATACTAACAATAACACCAAAAAACCCCCAGAAATTAAGATGTAGCATTTCCAATGAAAAATAAGTCAGGAGTAGATGATCTCTAGAAAATGAGATCACAGCTGATTTTTATTTTCTGTGTGATTTTCATATTTCCCAAACTTTTCCTGTATCAATTTTGTAATCACAAAATTCTCACAGTCACTTCTAAGGAACATCATTGGGCACAAAATGAGTCAGAGATGTACAGCAATGCATGACCGTGGCACCACAGGCAAGAAGCAAGGCATGATTTGCCATGCCAATGATTTTTTGGTTTCTCTATAGAGTTGTATTCAAATATTACAGCTGGAAAAATGAAACAGCATTGAACTTGGAGACAAGCTTTGCCAATTGCTAGTGAGATGATTTCAGTTAAATTACTTGGTCTATTTCTGCATCCAAAAAATAAGAGGATTGGACCACAAATTTTAGAGTCTCACTCTAAAATTCTAAGAATCTATGAACACTTCAAGCAGGAGAAAAATTCAATTTATTAGAAACTAAAGACTCATATTCAGTTGCATTCCTATTCCTGTTCCCACCCTATATGCCAGGTGCCTTGCTAAACACTCTAGAAACATTATCTCAGTGAATCACCACTGTGATCCCATAAGGTAGGTGTGATTGATCCCATTTCATACACGTTCAAGGCTTGGAAAGGTTTCATAACTTGCCAGGATGTGAACCCAAGTGTCCTCACTTCAGGGTTGGTGCATGCTGCCTCCCTTACCAAGTTATTTTCCTATTCTGAGCTGGCAGTTCGGAAACCACGTGTCCCTTGATCACAACTGAGCGGCTGAGAACTGGAAAATGATTGACTACAATGATTCCTGCAAATAGAGTAAAGTGATAACTTATTATAACATTTTTCACATCTTGGTTTTCTGATCAGTGATTCTGAGATGCCATTTTCCTGTCTAAATTAACAAAGACATTCTATGAAAGCAAGTAGGAATAATATTCATTTAAATACATTACAATTCATTATCTAACAATACCCAGTCAAAACCCATTAAAACTCAGTAGAGGACCAGAATGGAAAGGATCTAGAAAGGACTGCTAGAAACAAATTCCAGTGAAAAACTAATGTGGATGTTGGGAGGTGGGGTCACATGCAGGTATCCCTGAGGCAGAAGAGAACATCACATTGGTGTGCCGGTAGGAGAATCCTGAAGGGGACAGAAGTACAGGTGAGGAAAACAGGATTAATCATCATCATTTTTGATGGCTGTTTTGCAACCTTTGTAAGCCTCCTCACGTCTTTTTTTTTCTTTTTTCTTTTTCTTTTTCTTTTTTTTTTTGAGACAGAGTCTTACTGTGTTGCCCAGGCTGGAGTGCAGTGGTGCAATCTTGGCTCACTGCAAACTCCGCCTCCTGGGTTCAAGTGATTCTCATGCCTCAGCCTCCTGAGCAGCTGGAATTACAGGCTGGGATTAAAGGATGATATTTTTTGTTGTTGTTTAATTACTATCATATCCAACCAAATGCCAATAGTGTCCCTCTAGCAAGACAATAAAAAATGGCACACGCTACCACACCCAGCTGGTTTTTGTATTTTCAGTAGAGACAGGGTTTCACCATATTGGGTAGGCTGGTCTCCAACTCTTGGCCTAAAGTAATCCACTCACCTTGGACTCCCAAAGTGTTGGGATTACAGGCATGAGCCACCGCGCCTGGCCTGTAAACCCTTTTGATACACATAAAAATCTTATTAAACTCCCAGTTTGTATCACACACAAAAAATAGGTTTCTTTTCTTGTTGGGTAATTCAAGTTAGAATCATATTACAACACTGAATATATTTTTGCAAGCCGTGCATCCTTTTCCCAGAAATTATGACACATTTCTCAAGTTATCAGAAAGGTAGTTAATAGCAACTTAGCAATGTTTCTAAGAACACCTGTGGATTTTGATAAGCTCTCTTTTTGGCTTTGGTTATATCAGTCGTCCTAAACTGGAAAAGATTCTGTCCCCGGGGATGCCCGGAGACATTTTTTATTGTCTTGCTAGAGGGACACTATTGGGATTTGGTTGGATACGATGGTAATTAAACAACAACAAAAAATCTCATCCCCTAAAAAAAAAAAAAAATCAAGGCTGGGCATGGTGGCTCACGCCTGTAGTCCCAGCACTTTGGGAGGCCAAGGTGGGCAGATCACGAGGTCAGGAGATCGAGACCATCCTGGCTAACACGGTGAAACCCCATCTCTACTAAAAATACAAAAAATTAGCTGGACGTGGTGGCTGAGGCCTGTAATCCCAGCTACTTGAGAGGCTGAGGCAGGAGAATGGCGTGACCCCAGGAGACAGAGCTTGCAGTGAGCAGAGATCGTGCCACTGCACTCCAGCCTGGGCGACAGAGTGAGACTCCGTCTCAAAAAAAAAAAAAAAAAAAAAAAAATCAAACATAAGGTCATTGCTATGCATCAATCATGAGAGGATTGAGTGAAATCGGCTGAGGCTTGATGACAATCCACTTACCTGCAGAAAGTAGTTCCAACTCTGGCCAAAGTGAGCTTTGCCACAGGGGGATGTTCTGAAGAGTTAGCCTGATTCTAACAGTGGCATAGACCTGCAAGGGCACAGGCAGGATCACTAGTGGAGTTATTAGGATCAAAGTATCATGCACCACCTCAGATATACTAAGTTGCCAGAACTGTTAGGAGTGGAGCTCAGGTGCAGAAGTTTTCAAGCCACTTCTCTGCTGATTAAAGGCACACCCCCCAATTAAGAGACACTACTTTAGAACAATAGTTCTCAGGGTAATTCTGCTCCAAAGGGGACATTGGCAATGTCTGAAGACATTTTTGATTATCAAAACTGGACAGGAGTTGGACATAGCAGCACATGCCCATAGTTTCAGCTACTCGGGAGGCTGAGGCAGGAGGATCACTTGAGGCCAGCAGTTAGAGGCTGCAGTGAGTTATGATCACGCCTGTGAACAGCTACTGCACTCCAGCCTGGGCAACATAGGGAGGCTCCAGCTCTTTTAAAAAAAATTAAAAATCAACAAACTAGAGGAGTACTATTAGCATCTGGTGGGTAAAAACTAAACATCCTGCAATGACAGGAGAGCTTCCTCCCACCCCTCCTCAAAATGAGGTCGAGAAACCTTGCTTTCAGGAGAGGCCTGTGGGAGGTAAGCCAGGGAGTTGTTTCACTTCTGGAGTACTTCAGAAATAGGAGGAGACAACTGAGAGCTCTGATGAGATGTTCTCCACAATTCCTTCTGGGTCTGTCTATGAAGAAGCAGGGTAGAGGCATATCTGACAGAAAAACTCTGATAGAACTTACCAATACAAATGTTTGTTTAAAGCAGAAAACAAGTTAAGGGAAATGTAAACTTCTCTTTTGCCCTGTTTAACAGAGAACTAATTCCTCTATGGAGATAAGTAAGTCCTGAACACTGACATGCCATTACCCTGGAGGTTCTGTTTTCTGAAGAGCTATGCCAGCGAGGCAACTCTAGGATAGAAAACTGATTCACCTAGTTAAAGCACAAAAGGGGCAACAGTACAGTTCAAAAGAAAGTTTCAAAAGTCCATCAAGATACATCCCAATCTTCGACATTAGGAGCTATATCCAGAGTAAATTAAATTTTCTTTTTTCTCTACTTGGCTCTTTAATATTACACTACCCATGAAGTATAGCATCCATTCTTTAGTGTTATGAATATATTCCATTCTATTTTATCCAGTGATTCCCATTAATTAAATATATGTTCTAGTAAAGAAAAAGTGCTCCTTCAACCATTGTGGAAGGCAGTGTGGTGATTCCTCAAGGATCTAGAACTAGAAATATCATTTGACCCAGCCATCCCATTACTGGGTATATACCCAAAGGATTATAAATCATGCTGCTATGAAGACACATGCACACATATGTTTACTGCGGCACTATTCACAAATAGCAACGACTTGGAACCAACCCAAATGTCCATCAATGATAGACTGGATTAATAAAATGTGGCACATATACACCATGGAATACTATGCAGACACAAAAAAGGATGAGTTCATGTCCTTTATAGGGACATGGATGAAGCTGGAAAGCATCATTTTGAGAAAACTATCGCAAGGACAGAAAACCAAACACCGTATGTTCTCACTCATAGGTGGGAACTGAACAATGAGAACACTTGGACATAGGAAGGGCAAAATCACACACCAGGGCCTGTAGTAGGGTGGGGGAGTGGGGAGGGACAGCATTAGGAGATATACCTAATGTAAATGACAAGTTAATAGGTGCAGCACACCAACATGGCACACATACACATATGTAACAAACCTGTACGTTGTGCACATGTACCCTAGAACTTAAAGTATAATAATAAAAGAAAAAGTGCTCCTTAGATTATAATAAGAACCACTACAAAGAAACAAACATCAATTAAAAGGAAAAATAACTGATAAAACATTAAAATGATTAATATGATTTAAAAGAGTAATAACTTAAAACTACAATAAATGCTTAAAATTTACAATCCAGGTACAGGTAGGGCACAGTGGCTCACACTTGTAATCCCAATACTTTGGGAGGCTGAGGTGGGTGGATCACTTGGGGCCAGGAGTTTGAGATCAGCCTGGCCAATATAACACAGCAAAACCCTGTCTCTATTAAAAATACAAAAATTAGCCAGGCATGGTGACGCACGCCTGTAATCCCAGCTACTCGGGAGGCTGAGGCATGAGAATCACTTGAACCTGGGAGGTGGAGGTTGCAGTGAGCAGAGATCACACCATGGCACTCCAGCCTGAGCAACAGAGTGAGCCTCTGTGTCAAAAGAATAAAAAAATAAAAAAAAAATGTAGTATAGACATACAATGGAATATTATTCAGCCTTAAAAAAGAAAGAAATCCTGCTATTTGTAACAACACGGATGGACCTGGAGGACATTATGCTAAGTGAAGTAAGCCAGACACAGAAGGATAAATACTACATGATACCACTTGTGCGATTCATCTAAAATAGCTAAACTCATAGAAGCAAAGAACAGAATGGTGGTTGCAGGAGGCTGCAGGCAGGAGGAAACAGGGAGGTACTGGGCAAAGAATACGAAGTTTCAGTTATACAAGATGAATGACTCCTAGAGACCTACGATATAGCACAGTGCCTAGAGTTAACAATACTGTATTGTATATTTAAAAATATGCTAAGAAGGTAGGTCTTATGTTAAGTGTTCTTATTGCTAATAGTAATAATAAGTAAGAAGGCAGGAGGAAACTTGGAGGTGATGGATAGGTTGATGGCATGGATCATGGCAATGGTTTCACAAGGGCATACCTATGTCCAAATTCATCAAGTTGTACACATTAAATATGTAAAGCTTTTTGTACAAAAATAATACAATGAACATCTGGATATCCTTCATTTAGATTCACCAGTTGTTTACATTTGGCTATATTCTCTTTCCGTTTTTACCAGAACTACTTGAAAGTTACTTGCAACACATTATAAAATCATTTCTAAATATTTCAACATGCATCTCCTAAGAATAAGGACGTTATTCTATACAACCATTGGCATTATTGCCATACCCATTAAAATGAGTAATCTCTTAATATTACCTAATATTCAGTCTATAGTCAAATTTCCTTAACTATCAAATTTTTTTAAAAAGACCATATAGCTATTTAAAAAGCCAGGATCCAGCCAATGACCACACATTGAATTTGGCTGCCACACCTCTCTTTAATCTACTTAACTCCAGAACAAGTCTCCAGCATGTGTTTTTGTTTGTTTGTTTGTTTGTTTTTTGGTCTTTTAGGACATTGACATATTTGAAGAAGTCTCCACATTTTTAAGCTTACGTCTACGTGCTTCCATCCTCACCTTTTCCAGTTTCTACTATTAGAAAAATGCCATAATCCTTCCTTTCTAAGTTTCTGGTACTCTCTCCCTCCCTCCCTTCAGAGGCAAGCTCCTTTGGGGGTTGCGGGGAGAAAGTCACTCACTTCCTTGTTTCTCGGGTTTGCATTCATTTATTAACCTGTTGAAATCATACTTCTGCCTCCTCACTCCACTGACATTGCTTTCACTGAGGCCACAAATGGCTTTCTAAACGCCAAGTACGAAGGACGTTTATTTCAGTTATTACCTTATCTGACCTCTCTGCAGCAGCTGCTGTTGCTACCCCATTATCTATCTCCCTCAAGTGTACTCAAACATTAACGTAATTCTCTCCTTCTCTGCTGGTATCCACCAGTTTTCCTTGACCTTCTTATTCCCTCCAACGCTTTGACCACCAGCTATTAGTGATTCCCAAATCTCTTCTCCAGTCTACAACTCTCTCCAGGGTTCAAGACCCATTTATCTACCTGTCTACCAGACACGGTGATCCAAGTTTCCCATAGCTCCCTGTATGTAATGTGTCTATAACCCAACTTACAGTTTTTCCCCTTCAACCCATTCCTGCTACTGCACCCCTTGTCTTAATGGAAACATTAATCCTCCAAATTTAAAAACTGTTCTCCTACCTCATTCCCACCAATGAAACTATCACTAAGTCCTCTTGATTCAGTCTTCTATATAATTCTCACGTTCATCCCTTCCTCTCTACCTCTACATTAACGGCACAGTTAAGGCCTTCAACACCTCTCCTATGGACCATCATAAAGATGTAGTTAATCTCTATACTTCCAGTTCTCCTCTTCCCCAATCCATTCTCTACCTTGTCCAGTTTTTTATTTTTATTTTTTGAGACAAGGTCTCACTCTTTGCTCAGGCTGAAGTACAGTGACACGATCTCAGCTCACTGCAACCTCCGTCTCCTGGCTTCAAGAAATTCTCGTGCCTCAGCCTCTTGAGTAGCTGGGAGCACAGGCACGCGCCACCACACCCGGCTAATTTTTGTATTTTTCTGGTAGACACTGGGTTTCACCATGTTGGCCAGGCTGGTCTCGAACTCCTGACCTCAAGTGATTCACCCACCTTAGCCTCCCAAAGTGCAAGGATTACAGGCGTGAGCCGCTGCACTAGGCCACTTATTTTTTCGAAACACAAATTGGCTCATGCTAAGCACCTTCCAAGACTTCCCCATCCTCTGCAGGAGCAGTTTAGCATGGTGACTAGGAACACAGATACTGGAGTTGGAAAAAGCTGGATGCAAATGCTAGATTTTACCACTTACTGTGTGGCCATGAGACACTACTTATCCTCTCTAAGCCTTAGAGTTTTCATGTATAAAATGGGGATAATTATTTCTACCCCACAATGTTTTATTTAAGAGAATTATAAAATGATATAACACATTTGTTCCAATAGCCAGACAAATTAAATATCTAAAAACAATCATTTTAAGATAAAGTCCTAAGTCAAGCATGGTGGCTCATGCCTGTAATCCCAACACTGGGAGGCTGAGGTGGGAGGACTGCTTGAGCCCAGGAGTTCAAGACCAGCCTGGGCAACACAGCAAGACCTTGTATCTACAAAAAAAAAAAATAGAAATAAAAATTGGCTGAGTGTGGTGGTGCACACCTGTAGTCCCAGCTACTTGGGAAGCAGAGGTGGGGGGTAGCTTGAGCCCAGGAGTTTGAGGCTGCAGTGAACCATAATAGCACCACTGTACTCCAACCTGGGTGATGGAATGAGATCCTGTCTTTTTTAAAAGATAAAGTCCAAATTACTTACCATGGCCCTTTATGATCTGGTCACTGCCTACCTGTTCAGTTTCATGTCCCATCAATCCTTCTTCACATTCTATACTGTCGTACTGCTTCACATCTTTTTGCTTTTGCACACACAATTTCCTCTGCCTAAAAAGCCTAGCCTCCAGTGCTTTGTCCAATAAGTGAACTCTTTAAGACTCTGACCTCAGTTTTTGTCTATGCACCTCTAGGGCTTTGTATTACATCTATTTTCTTGTCTACCTCCCACCCTAGTGTTTCTTGAAAGCAGAGATAAATGGAGAAAACACAAAAAACTAAGAACGGACGTGGGAATTCACCTCAGATGTGGAATTAGATCAATGTTGAACAATTTATAGAAAGGACCTAAAGTTATCATTCCGAACTAATTGAATGTAACTCATGGCTCATGGTTTATTCATTTTATGTTTTATTATTTTATTCATTTTTAAAAATGCAGAGGTCGGGAGGCTGAGGCAGGACAATGTCGTGAACCGGGGAGGCGGAGCTTGCAGTGAGCCGAGATCACGCCACTGCACTCCAGTCTGGGCAACAGTGTGAGACTCCGTTTCAACAACAACAACAAAAAAAAGGCAGAGGTAGCATCAATGTGATGAGGGTTTAACGTTAGCAGGTTAGGAATCTAGCATTTGGACATTGTTTTTGGTGTGTGGAGTAGCTGTGTGGGAGCAGGTCTTGAAAAATGCTTCAGTCCAAGGCAGAAAAGGTCTGACAGAGAAACAGGACCTCTTTCTGGTATGCAAATTGGGCTATATGAACCTTTACTCAAAACTTCAATGTAGCAGAATTGAATTTATTAGTTACTAATTTAAAGGCATGTTATTCCCTAGAGGAAAATTTTGACAACTCAAATTCAAATAAACGAATTTGTTAAGGGAGAGACGTCTATAGAAGATTCCCTCACAGGAACTACCAAATGAGCAATCAGAAAAGTCAGAATACTAAGTATCTGGAAGTAGTCTCTATTATAAAGTGATTGATGACTAAATAAAAGAAACATACTTGCGAATACTAAGGCTATGAGGGCTCTGAGACTAGAAAAAGTGTGGCCTGCACGGTTAACAGTCTTAAAATACTACAAAACACGACGCAGGCAAATTTCCTTCTACTAAGAGGTGATTACAAACAACTATTTTACTTGTGTCAAGAAACCAAGTCATTTCTTTCTGAAATCCAAGATGCCAGGTTTATCACATACCAAGTACACATTTAAAGAAAAAAAAATTATTGCCCCCTAACGATTATTAGAAAAAGATCTTTCAGAAGGGGGTGGGAAATCTACTCTTAATTTCTTAAAAATTCCGTCAAAAGGGCAGAAATCTGGACTTCATTAGCAACGCTCAAGTTATGGACACTGCTGTGGTGCCTGAGAAACAAGTTCAAGCAAGGTCGACCTCGTTTTGCTCTTCCCGGCGGAGTCAAGGAAAGTGACAGATGCCTTAAGGGAGTCGACCCCTGGGGAGCTGCCTGGGGATGCTGTCAGCCCACAAAACTGGAGAGGCTAAGGGGTGGCAGCAGCGGCGAGGAGCGGCTGCGCGAGGATGTCAGAGACGGGCGCCGCGGCGAGGCTGTCACAGGGCGGCCTCCCCCCACCCAGCCTCGGGCCCCAGTCACTCACATGCGGGGCTCGCGCCCCCTCGGGCTCCTCCCGCCTCGGGGACAGCTGCCGCCGGGCGAGGAGGATGGTCAACTTCCTGTTTCCGGGAGCGCGACCCGGAAGCAACCCCCACTCCTGGGGCGAGGCCTTGTACCCTAGAGTAGTTCCTCCTCTCGCCCAGCGCTTCCGCCCAAAACAGAACACTCACTGTCGCGGCGAGCGCGGGATCTCTCGCGATATCTGGAGAGTGTCTGTTCTTGCTCCCCCTGGCGTCCTTTTCCCGCTCTGGCTCTTTTCGCCCCAGTCCTAAATGCTTGTCTCCCTTATTTACCTGGACTGAGTGACACAGACTTCATAGCTGAATTGATCCATTGAACAAGCATTTACTGAGTCCCCTACCATGTGCCAGGCAGGGTGTTAGGCATTAAGGGATGGGAGTGGAAGGGAAATGTAAATGGAGAGCAGCCCCTTCCTTCTGGAAGCTCCTACTCTTGAGAAAGACGAACAAATCCCTCCAATTTACACTCAGCCCACTCATTAGTGAGAGCTTACTCTGTTGATAAAAGAAAAACTTAAGCCGAATTAAGTTTAAAGGAGTTTAATTGAGCAATGAAAGATTCACGAATCAGGCAACCCCCAGAATCGCAGCAAATTCACAGACTCCCGGGGTGCCTCACGGTCAGAACAAATTTATAGACAAAAAAGGCAAAGTGAGGTACAGGAATCGGAAGTAAGGTACAGAAACAGTGAGGTGTCTGCCTTATTTGAACGCAGTTTGAACATTCAGCAGGCTGTGAGTGGTTGAAGTATGGCTGCTGGGATTGGCCACCACTCAGTTATTGTTACAGGTGTATACTATTAAGTTAGGTTTTCAATTTTGTTTGACTATTAAGCTATGTTACAGTTCATCCACAGGGACTCAAATATAGAAGGACAGAGTCCTTCTCAAGCCATATTTAGTTTGCCTTAACAATTCCCCCGTTTTGGTCGTTTTCTCAATTTTGAGAGATTGACCAAAACCTTAGTCATTGATGTTATTTTCACTGCCGTAAGTGTACCGATATGGTTTTGAAACTCACTAGGAAACAGTAGAACAGTAGGTTTTGCAGGAAGAGAATAGGACTGAGTAGAGGATACCTCCTTATTCTGGAACATCTGTTTACAGGAGAAAAACAAAACCTGGTCTGTTCTAGCATTTATGTGTTTTTTTAAAGCCTTAGTTTGATTATGTCACGTTTAGCATGAGTGACTCCATTTTAGTTTGGTTTGGTTTGTTGGGGCCTAGTGCATGAGCTCAGTCCAAAATAATGGCCTCCCATAATTTTGGTAAAAAAAAAAATTCCCCACTTTTGGCCAGGTTCTTACTTAGGTGACAGTGTGACCAGAACTTAGGGCCTTAGCGCCACTCTCAGTTACCATCATTTGGGGTTTCTGGTCTCAGTATGTCATTCATAGGTTACAGTGCCTTCATGGTCACACATTT
Organism: Hylobates moloch; assembly: GCF_009828535.3. Lineage (NCBI taxonomy): Eukaryota > Metazoa > Chordata > Mammalia > Primates > Hylobatidae > Hylobates > Hylobates moloch. The sequence continues at coordinate 35,494,751 of NW_026652295.1, read as the reverse complement.
CTTTCAGTTTTTGTTATTCCAGTTGAAAAGAGATCATTTGACGTTCTAGAGATGGCTGCATGCAAGCATTTAAAACCTTTGAGAGAATACAGCGCACCAGGGAGACTATTGTTATCATTATCGGGCAGATAATAGCAAGAGTTTGGAGTATGCTCCTTACGCAGGGTCCCCATAAGCCAAACCACCTAAAATTAAATCGATTAAAGAATGAGCTAGATGAAGACTCTCCTCGCTTGACTAAGTGGTCTTTTCACTAAATCCCTACAATTGAATATTTATTTTTATTGTATTTATTTTTTGAGAGGGTGTCTCGCTCTGTCACCAAGGCTGGAATGCAGCGGCGATCTCAGCTCACTGCAACCTCCGCGTCCTGGGTTCAAGTGACTCTCCCGCCTCAGTCTGTTGAGTAGCTGAGATTACAGGCACCTGCCACCATACCAGGTTAATTTTTGTATTTTTAGTAGAGACAGGGTTTTGCTATGTTGGCCAGGCTGGTCTCGAACTCCTGACCTCAGGGGATCCGCCCACCTCTGCCTCCCAAAGTGTTGAGGTTACAGGTGTGAGCCATTGCACCCAGCCAGAATTGTTTATAATTTACATTTGCTGTATTTCTCCATAGGCCACAAGTGTCAGCAGCTGCACAGGTACTTTTCTGTTTAGCCAATTCTATTATTTAGTATAACTTTCACAGGAGAATTTAAAGTCTGTTGTGTAACAATAGCCTTTAAAGTAGAATTTGCTGTAGAGCCTATTATGAGGGAGACATTTCAAATTATTGCCTCTTTTATTCTAAACCATGGAAAAAGGACCTAACAAATAGATATCTTTCTAGAAGAGTGAAGGCTCTTGTCAATGTTCTCTTTAATCCATGATGTGGGTTAAGAGGAGTTTTTTTTTTTTTTTTTTTGAGACGGAGTCTCGCTGTCGCCCAGGCTGGAGTGCAGTGGCGCGATCTCGGCTCACTGCAGGCTCCGCCCCCCGGGGTTCACGCCATTCTCCTGCCTCAGCCTCCCGAGTGGCTGGGACTACAGGCACCCGCCACCTCGCCTGGCTAATTTTTTGTATTTTTAGTAGAGATGGGGTTTCACTGTGTTAGCCAGGACGGTCTCGATCTCCTGACCTCATGATCTGCCTGCCTCAGCCTCCCAAAGTGCTGGGGATTACAGGCATGAGCCACCACGCCCGGCCAGTTAAGGGGAGTTTTGACTGATCATGAGGAAATGTATGTACCGCTAAAGTTTGTTACCTACATTGGGACTTCATCTTTTATCTATTGAAATATAAGGTTATTCATGTTTAAGGCTGGCTGCAAAATCCTTCACAAATAAAAGTATACCCTATAAGTGCATATAATAGACCCACTTTTAATTTCTATTGTTCACAGAGGCATAAACAAGGAAAAAATATTCAAAGATAAGAGTCTTGTGATAGTAGAAGTTTTGATCTATGATCTTGGGAAAAGCTATTCACATCAAGGATGCCATCTTCTGGGGAGAAACTTTTCTGGTTAGTTTTACCTTAAGGGTTCCAATGGATGTACAGTTCCAGGAGTGTGGAGGGACCCTTCTCAGTTGTGAGATTATGAACCCAAGGTTTAAAGCTCCAAAGTTTTGCTGTAGTGTGGATGGCAAGGACAGTCTTTCTCTTTCTCTGGTGTTCTCAGACGATCCAATCTGCAGGTTCTAGATTGTGAAGGGATTGTCCTCAGTGAATCATAAAAAGTTTTCTTTGCCTGGTGAAAATACACTATAATCTACTCTTATAACATTAGCCCTATTGCATGGGAAAGCTTTTATACAACCAGAAAACATGCAGTGAAAATGACAATTGAATGAAATCCCTTTATAAATGTTCAAATGGCCCATCAGGTAGCCAAATGCATCTGAAGCTTTGATCGTCTTTCCAGGAATATAGAACCAAACATTGGATTTAAACTACTGCTGCAATTTATAAGTCACCATATCAATATATTAAATTTGGATTATTTTCTCTTTTCCAGAACCTTTAACAACAAAAGCTTTAAGGACTCAAGAAGGACAAGGTGGCCATTCTGGTTCTTCATGAGTCCATGCTTAACACCGGACTTATGTCCTCTTGAATACCAGTTGTTTCTCCAATTTAGGTGCATAGCACTGATAACTAATGGGTTATCATAGGTAATTTGACTTGGACCATGGAGTTTATTCAAATTGTATATTTAAACAATTTTAGTATTGGCTTATTTAGCATGATAATCCAGAGCTTGATTTTGAAAGGTTTGTTAAATACCAAAGGTTTAAAACATTGGATATTACAAAATAGAATCTTAGGTTACCGTAAGTCATTCATTTAGCCAAAATGATAACTTAAAAAATTTTAAAGGAAAAAACAGTATTTTGATAGAAAGGAGACTCAGCTTTCCAAACAAGATCCAATGAGGATAGCATGAGGCCAACTGACTGTCTCCTTTCTTTCCTTCCTCCACCATTTTTTTTTGTAGTTTACTTAAAAGGTAAAAAAAAAAACCTTTCATTATCTTTTAATATTAAATAAAAATCCTTTCTAAAAGAGGAAACCAAATTTTATGTTTCCATTAGTGTATTTTTAATGTTAAAGCTAGTTTTTAATAACATTTTATAAATCTATTCCGTTTTAATTAGTTTGACCATAAGGTAAGATTTTTATAAACCTTTTATAACCCTTTACTATTTTTTTTTTTCTCAGAGCAGAACAATCGTCTAAGAAAACTCTGTTGTGCTTTTATTCCAATGTCCAATTTATGGAAAAAAAAACTGAATAATGCCATTTTAACTTTAGCCAATATGTTCACACATAGAATCCTTATAATTAATTTTTTTTTTTTTTGAGACAGAGTTTCGCTCTTGTTGCCCAAGCTGGAGTGTAATGGCGTGATCTTGGCTCGCTGCAACCTCCGCCTCCCAGGTTCAAGCAATTCTCCTGCCTCAGCCTCCCCAGTAGCTGGGATTACAGGCGTGCAACACCACGCCTGGCTAATTTTTTGTATTTTTAGTAGAAACGGCATTTCACCATGTTGGCCAGGCTGGTCTTGAATTCCTGACCTCAGGTGATCCGCCCACCTCGGCCTCCCAAAGTGCTGGGATTACAGGCATGAGCCAACGTGCCTGGCCCCTATAATTAATTTTTATAAACCTTCCACAACTTGTTCAAACCTTTAGCTTTATTTAATTTAAAACAATCCTTTAACCCTCTAACCTAGGCAAAAATTTACATTCCTGTATTTTCTTATAATCTCTTACAAAAAACACATTTCATTCTCCTTACGCACCTTGCATGTAAACCTATTTTTTCAGTAGTCTCAATTACATATTACAATGTTAACTCTTAGCAACTTTTACTTTTGGTGAAAACCTTGGTAAGTAAGGGATTTTAATTATGTACTAGGTGTGGAGCCCAGGACCCAGACAGAAATGCAGATAAAGGTCTGACTCTTTCTAGCATCTAATCCAGGTGTCCCAAGCATGCCAGCCTTCTGGGTTCCCTTTCCCTCAGCGGCCCCAGTGACCCAGCTTGCCACACCATCGCACTGGGGGCCAAGCCGCATCATAAAGGGAAAATGTTTTGTTGTTGTTCTGGCCAGAGCAAAATACATGTGATAAAACACAGACATTAGCCACTCTGCTTAGCACTCAATATCAAACTGGCAAGGTTTATATTTGCCCTCAGATGGGCCCCATCATCTTTAATCCAATCTCTGACTAGGGGTTTCAACACATGGTCTCTGGGCAAGCTGGTTGCCCTGAGTAATAGAAAAGACAAAAAAGGGAAAGGAGGCTGGGTGTGGTGGCTCACGCCTGTAATCCCAGCATTTTGGGAGGCCGAGGCGGGTGGATCACGAGGTCAGGAGATTGAGACCATCCTGGTTAACACGGTGAAACCCTGTCTCTACTAAAAATACAAAAAAAAATTCTCTGGGCGTGGTGGCGGGTGCCTGTAGTTCCAGCTACTCCGGAGGCTGAGGCAGGAGAATGGCATGAGCCTGGGAGGTGGAGCTTGCAGCGAGCAGAGATCGTGCCACTGCACTCCAGCCTGGGCGACAGAGAGAGACTCTGTCTCAAAAAAAAAAAAAAAAAGGAAAAGGAAAGAGAGATCCGAGAGGGAGCTTACCTGTGATCCCCAGCTGCTGTGAGAGATCAGTGGACACAAGTGGGTCCTGCAGGTACCTTGCATGTTCATTCAGTGCTCCTGGGGGTCGCTAGAAGCTCCACTTTGGATCCCACTCCTGACACCATCTGATAAAAGAAAAACTTCGGCCGAATTAAGTTTAAAGGAGTTTAATTGAGCAATGAACGATTCGCAAATCGGGCAACTCCCAGAATCACAGCAGATTCACAGAGATTCCAGGGGTGACTCGTGATCAGAACAAATTTATAGACAAAAAGGTAAAGTAACGTACAGCAATCAGAAGTGAGGTACAGGAACAGCGAGATTGGTTAAAGCTCAGTGTTTGCCTTATTTGAACGCAATTGGAACATTCAGCAGTCTATGAGTTGTTGAAGTATGGCCGCTGGGATTGGCCAACATTCAGCTATTGTTACAGGTATGTACTATTACGTTAGGTTTTCAAATTTGTCTGACTATAAAGCTAGGTTACAGTTCACCCACAATGACTCAAATATAGAAGTACAGAGCCCTTCTCAGGCCATATTTAGTTTGCTTTAACACTGTGACAGACTGTACTAAGCACTTTCAATTCATGGAGCCACTTCATCAACCCTATGGCATAAATAGCCCCATGACATCCTCATATAAACAAAACTGAAGTTTATGGAGAGGTTAACTTGCTCAAGATTTTACAGACAAGGAGTGGAAGGATCAGCACTTGAACCCAGACTCCTTATCCTGCCCTGTGTGTAGCACCAAAGCTCTTAACTGTTTTCTACAAGAAATCTGCAAACAAAATACTACTGGGTTCAGACTAATGCTATAGCTACAGAGGTAGTGTGACAGTGACGTAAATGTATGAAACCAATGAAACAGAATAGAGAGACCAAAACCAGAAAACACATATATGGACACTTGATATATGACAAAGAGGTGAAATAGAGGAGTGAGGAAAGGATAATGCTTTCAATCAATGGTGCTGGGTCAATTGTATATCCATATAGAAAAAAATGAAACTTGGCTCCTACCTCATACCATACACCAAAATAAGTTCTAGATGCATTGAAGATCTATATGATAAAAACAAAACAGAATTATAGAGCTGTGATATTGAGATGTCCAATAATGTCTGTCCAACACTGAGATGTTCTGTAAGAGACAAAATGCATATGTTGGACTACATTAAAATTAGAAACTTTCCAGTGTTATATTCTGTCCAGGATATATAAGGAACTTTATAAATAAGAAAACATAGCCAAATAGAAAAATAGGTAGAAGATTTGAACACAAAAAGATATCACAAAGAGGATATCTAAATGGCACACATATGGAAAAAGAATTCAACTTCATTTGTCATTAGTTGCTAGTGAAATTACTACTGAGATATTGTTATAGAGGCTTCAGGATTCCTTAAATGAAAAAGGCTGGCAATACTAAGAGTTGGCTCGGAAGCAGAGCAACAGCAATTCTCACAGGCTGCTGGTGCATACATAAATTGCTACAGCCACTGGCTGGGCATGGTGGCTCACGTCTGTATTCCCAGCAATTTGGGAGGCCGAGGTGGGCAGATCACAAGGTCAAGAGATCGAGACCATCCTGGTAAACATGGTGAAACCCTGTCTCTACTAAAAATACAAAAATTAGCTGGGTGTGATGGCGTGCGCCTGTAGTCCCAGCTACTCGGGAGACTGAAGCAGGAGAATCGCTTGAACCCGGGAGGTGGAGGTTACAGTGAGCCGAGATCGTGCCACTGCACTCCAGCCTGGTGACAGAGTGAGACTGTTTCTCAAAAAAAAAAAAAAAAATTGCTACAGGCACTTTGGTACAGTTTAGTGTTAACTATTAAATTATACATGTTACCTATGACCCAGCAATTTTGCTTCTAGGTATATACTCCCAAAAATTCATGCAAAAGTGCACCAAGATACATCCACAAATATCCACCACAGCACCATTATACATTGTGGTATGTTTCTACAACAGAATACTACACAGCAAGGAAAAATGAAAAATGGCCACTACATACAACATGAATACATCTCACAAACATATTGTTAAAGAAAGGAAGCCAGGCACAAAAAAAATACATACTTTATAACTCCATTTATATAAAATTCAAAAACAGGGAAAACCAATCTATGATATTAGAAGGCAGAAAGTGGTTTACCCTTTGGGAGGAAGGAATGGGTAATGATTGGTAGGGGGGCTTCTGAGGAATTGGAGACATTTTATTTCTTGATTTGATTTGACCCCTCATGGCTTCTGGCTAACTCCAATTTCTTTTCTGGATCTGAACCCAGGCTATCACTCCAGGGGAAATTTTTGACTGTCCAAACCTACTCTGGAGTAATTAGAGCTCAGGGAAAACTGTGTGTTTCTTCTTTTTCTTTTCTTTTTTTTTTTTTTTTTTTTGAGACAGAGTTTCACTCTTGTTGTCCAGAGTGGAGTGCAATGGCAAAATCTCTGCTCACTGCAGCCTCCACCTCCCATGTTCAAGTGATTCTCCTGCCTCAGCCTCCCAAGTAGCAGGGATTACAGGCATGCACCACCATGCACAGCTTATTTTGTATTTTTAGTAGAGACAGGGTTTCACCATGTTGGTCAGGGTGGTCTTGAACTCCTGATCTCAGATGATCTGCCCGCCTCGGCCTCCCAAACTACCGGATTACAGGTGTGAGCCACTGCACCCAACCTACTGTGTGCTTCTTATTACAGTCCTCATTCCACACTCCTACAGCTACGTATTTAGTTGCCCATCTCTCCTAGAATGTGAGTTTCTTTAGGGCAGGGCACTGTGTGTGTGTGAGACTCATCTCTGTCTCCTCAGTGCCTAGTGACTGGTAGGAGCTGCAGTAAAAGATTTAGGAAGAAAGTGATCATGATCTTGGGGGTGGCTTTTCAATATTCAGACATTGGAGCCTGGGAATGGCACATGCCTCCCAAGATATAGAGTAAGGAACTATATAAAGTCCAGAGAAAGGCAACTTAAATTAACAACAGACTAAACAGACCAAGGATTAAGACTTTTTCATCCAGCTCAAGGGCCACAAGGTGGGCATGCACTTGAGACTGCAGGAGGTGTAAAAATTATACTTTAGCATTTATCAGTATAAATGTAGTGTTCCGTTCATTATTCATTCAACAAAAGCTGAGCACCCTGTGCTCTGTACTGTGCAAGAAGAGCACAAAGATGAAGGAGGCCCAGCTCCTCTCTCAAGGAGCTGTCTAGTTTATCTTTACAACCTTGTACATCCTTATTCCTTGTTGACAATTAGGGACACTATAGTTGAACTGTCGTTAAGAGCACAAGTGCACCAGCTGTAGTAGTTTAAGCAAGTTATTTAATCTGTAAGGCTCAGCTTCCTCAAAGTAAAATGGGAATAGTAATATCTACCTTGTGGGGTTTTGAAGATTAAGCGTGAAAATACGCAATAAAATGCTTAGCTTGATGCCTGGCACATGGTAAACATTCAACCATCATTATTAAATGGTGTGCAAAGCATTTACAGCATAACTTTAGTTATTCTATTTCATTTTTGTCCTCTCTCCAAACATTATAGCTCCTCTAATTTGCTTCTCTTCCCCGGGCCCTGTGCAAATCCTCCTAACAACTTTCAGGTACCATCTATCCCATCCAATGTTAAGCCTTGTTCTTGCTCTGATCCCTTTGTCCTGCTTTCTCCTGTCTCTTCCTTTCTTTAGCTCCCATTTTCTTCCTGCCCCTTCCCTCTCTTTTCTCCTCAGACTCCTTGTCTTTGGATTCTGCAGGCTCAGATTTGCTTTATGACTATGGAAAAACAAGTATTTAACTGCCGAGCCTGTTTTCAGATCTGAAAAATGGTAATAATATTGTCTACTTATAGAATTGTTTTGTGGAGTAGATAAGAAAGTGCAAGCACTGTGTACATCGTACAGCGCCTTACAAAAATTCTTTACTGGCATCTCTAAACTATTCCCTTTCATCCTCTGCCTCTCCTTCCCGTCCCTGCCCAATTGTGAGACTAAGAAATTCTTCGAATTTAATGTTAGGACATAACTCCAACCAGAGCGCAGCTTTTCTGGTTGTTCCCGCCTTCCATGCCTAAACGAACCAATCAGATCACCCAGAGTGGCGCGGTATCGCTGCTTGGAGACCACCGCGAATGAAGTTTGCATTTTTCTCTGTTCTTGCGCCCAGCTTCTTCTCGTCTCCCACCGCAACTTCCCGGCATTGGAAGAAGGGACCGTCCTCTTCCTTGTCCTGGCCACCCAAATCCTGGTATCGAACGGCGGGGACCGGAAGTGTGCAGCAGCGGCGGGTCCCCAGCTAATCGACGCCGGAAGTAGCAACTGCTAGAGAAGCATTCCGCCGCCGGCTTCGCTATGGCGGCAATTCCCCCAGATTCCTGGCAGCCACCCAACGTTTACTTGGAGACCAGGTGAGGGGGTTCGGGCCTCTGGGGCTGGCCGAGGAGACGCGGAGCTGGAGCTTCACCACCGGTCTCCGTTCCTGGCGCATTCCTCCGGGAGGCCGGCCTCCACGTGGAGGGGCGTGGAGCCGCGGCCGAGACGGCCCCCCGAGGGCTGAGAGGGGACCGCCATCGCCCGCGTCCAAGCTCCGCGGGGTCTTGTGCTGAGGTCTCAGCAACAGCTGCCTGATTGTCCTCCTTCCTCCAGTCCGCTCATTCATTCATTCATTCATTCAACAAGCGTGTAATGAGTCCGCAAGCCAGGCACATAGGATATGAATTCTGAGGATACAGAGGTAGATAAAACACAGACAGCCCTGCCTTTAGGAGCTTACGGTATAATGAAAGAGACAGACATGTAAACATTACGTGATAAGTAGTACAGTTGTAGAAACAAATTCCAGTAAAATGCAGGAAGAAGCACATTTCCCCCACTATCAAAGAGCGATGTGATAACCAACCTGCTGGCGCCATGCCCCGCTGTATGTCATCTCATTTAGTTTAATCTTAGCAACCCAAATCATGAAGGTGTTATTTAACTTTCTCCCTTTCAATATTAGCAGGAGGAAACGCCGGAATTTACAGATTAAAGCCTTGACCAAAGCCACACAGCTAGTCACTGGAAGAACCTCGTTTGGAGCCTGGTGTGCCCGGCTCACCTTGCTAGATTCTTTAGCTCTATTCCTTCTATTGCCTCTTTGGAAAAAGCTCAAAGTGATCCTTACAAAGTAGGACAAGGAAGGGATCCTGCTCAAAAACCTTTAATAACATCTTGCTGCTATAACAGTATAAAGTAAAAACTTATTAATCCTGAAATTCAAGGTGATTTTTTTCATCTGTCCCTTGTCTACCTGCCATTCTCTCCTCAACAGCCAGGGAGCAGCCAAGGTCCTCTGCCTTTCTGTTCTTGCCCATTGCTGCTTTCAGCTAAAGCAGGATTCTGCCGGTCCTCTCTCTATTTGCTCATGCTGTTCATTTCATGCTCCCTGGCCATCTTCCCCACCTTCTTATATGGCAAAATTCTACATCTTCAGCCTCCAACCTGTAATTTCTGAATTCTCCTGTTGGTATTTTTTAAAGTTACAAAATAAATTGTTAAATCCAAGCAATGTAGACATACAGAGTAAGAAGTGAAAGCCACCTCCTTCCTGAAAACACTATCAACAGTTTGTTGGATGATTGTCCAGACCTTTTTCTATGTACATATAAACCTCTTATGTTTTTTTTTAACAAAAAAATGGGATCATATGATCATACTGTATGTATGTTTTTTCTGTAACTTGGTTTTCTTTCACTCAGTAATTCAGGTAGCTGCCCATAGTATGGATAGTTGATATTTTAGGCATTTCCTATTTCAAGGACATTTAAGTTGCTTCCTTTTTTTTTTTGGCTATGACAAATACTGAGATGAACATCCTTGCACATATTGTATCCTTAGGCACTTTTGTATATTTTCCTAGAGGATACTTGGAAGTTGAAATTGCTGAGGTATGCACATTTCAGAATTGTATATGTACTTCCTGAGTGTCTTTCCAAAAGGCTACTTTCTGTATTTTGTAAATATCCGGCCGGGCGCGGTGGCTCACGCTTGTAATCCCAGCACTTTGGGAGGCCGAGGCGGGTGGATCACGAGGTCAGGAGATCGAGACCACGGTGAAACCGCGTCTCTACTAAAAATACAAAAAAAATTAGCCGGGCGTGGTGGCGGGCGCCTGTAGTCCCAGCTACTCGGGGAGGCTGAGGCAGGAGAATAGCGTGAACCCGGGAGGCGGAGCTTGCAGTGAGCCGAGATTGCGCCACTGCACTCCAGCCTGGGTGACAGAGCGAGACTCTGTCTCAAAAAAAAAAAAAAAAGAAAATATCCACCAGAATGTAAGCTTCATGAGGGAAACAGTAGCACGCACAGAGTAACTGTCAATCTGTGTTGAATGGGAGCGGTGTGAAAGATGAATTGCAGGCAGAAAGGCTGTTAGCTATTTTCTAGCACATTCCTCATATACTTATAGAGTGTTTACACTGTGCAAGGCACTGGGTATCCAGACTATACAGAGTTGACTCACTTCTCACATCTCGCCAGGTGCCATAGCTCACATCTGTAATCCAGTACTTTGGGAGGCCAAGGCAGGCAGATTGCTTGAGCCCAGAAGTTCAAGACAAGCCCGGGCAACATGGCGAAACCCCATCTCTACAAAAAAATACAAAAAATTAGCTGAGCTTGGTGATGGGTGCCTGTAGTCCCAGCTACTCAGGAGGCTGAGGTGAGACGATCACTTGAGCCCGGGAGGCGGAGGTTGCGATAAGCTGAGATTGTGCCACTGCACTGTAACCTGGGTGACAGAGGAGACCCTTTCTCAAAAAAAAAAAAAAATTGTCACATCCTTGGAGCTTAAAGTCTAGGTATGTGCTGGAGTAGAGGGGAAGGCACTCGTCCTTTCTCTTGCCTCTTCCTTATCTTTTAGTAGTACTGGGGAGGAAAAAGCACTCATCCTATTGGGTAGGTGCAAAGATTCAAAGTTGCCAGGTTTTGCCTTTGTTATACTCCCTCCCAAACAAACACAAACTGTACGTTTTATTAAAATTTTTTGAATAAGTTATATATTTACATGGATCAAAAATACAAAAGTTTTTAAAAGGTATTCATTAAACATCTTCCTATTTTCCATCTGCCCAGTCCCTACTCCCACGCAGAAACTTCTAAATAAATATGAACTACTGATATTTTAATGTCTCTTTTTTAAAAAAATTAAAAATTAAGTGTAAGAATTTTTTTCCTAATTTAGGGGTTGGTTATATTGGTTTCAGATAATCAGATGTAGATATATATATATATATATATATACACATATATATAGTATTAGAATTTTAAGTTCTCTATGCTTGTTATTTTGCTGAAAAGAAGTACCCAGAACACCTGCGTGTTTTACTCAAAAAAGATCATTGGTGTTTATGTGGGGTTTTCCTTTGCTGAGCATGAAATCCAGTGGTTATCACAATTTCATGACTTACAAGCTTGAAAATCAAGAGTCCTGGAGCAATCCCATAATACTCCTGTCTGCCCTGACCTTGTTCTTTACTGGAGCTGTTGTCCTCTCCCTCTGCAGCATGGGAATCATTGTGCTGGAGCTGTACTGGAAGCATGCTCCAAAGACCTGTAAGAACTTTGCTGAGTTGGCTCGTCGAGGTTACTACAATGGCACAAAATTCCACAGAATTATCAAAGACTTCATGATCCAAGGAGGTGACCCAACAGGGACAGGTACAGTTAAGCCAACATTAGTTTATGTTTTCTTTTTTTTTCCCCTTTTCGTCTTTTCTTCTAAAGCCAACATTAGTTTCTGAAGTCTCTGTCATAAATAGGTGATAAGGCAGCCAGAGCTCTCTTTTCCACTTAACTAAGGTCTGTGTTGGTTGATTCTGGTGACAACGCCTGCCTTCATCGAACACACATGTGGAATTGACCGGAAACCAACCTTTACTCCTAGGCTTGGTAGAGTTTTTCATAACTTACATGTACTGCTCACTAAGAACAAATAATATTTGTCTGAATTATAGTGATGCAAGTAGTCTGATCAATAAGAAGGAAAGACTTTATAATATTTTCAGAATAATAAAATCCTGGGTTATTTTATCGATTCATTCATTTAACAAATATTGAGTATCTGTTTTGTGTCAGATAGTTTTTAAGCTCTAGGGAGATACCTATAAAGAAAGAGACAGAACTATTGCTTTCAATAAAGCAGAAAAAGGGTGTGGGGATGGAATTTTAGTAGAAAAGTCAGGGAACTCCTCTCTGACATTATTGGAGAAGAGATCTGAATGAAGTAAGAAAGTGAACCTTGTAACTGTGGGGAGAACATTTTGGATAGAAGGAACAGCAAACACAGAGGCCCTGAGGCAGGAACCTGTGCTGGAAATCATAAGATATGGTACTTTACAGGGCATGGTAGAGACTGGGTTTTATTCCGAGTAAGATGTGAGCCATTGGAGAGTTTTGAGCAAAGGAAAGACATGATCTGATCTATGCTTTAAAAGGATCACTCTAGGCTGGGCACGGTGGCTCCCGCCTGTAATCCCAGCACTTTGGGAGCCCAAGGCGATTGGATCATTTGAGGTCAGGAGTTCAAGACCAGCCTGACCAACATGGTGAAACGCTATGTCTACTAAAATACAAAAATTAGCCGGGCGGGGTGGTGGGCACCTGTAATCTCAGGTACTCGGGAGGCTGAGGCAGGAGAATTGCTTGAACCCAGGAGATAGAGGTTGCAGTGAGCCAAGATCGCACCACTGCAGTCCAGCCTGGGGAACAGATCGAGACTCCCTCTCAAATAAATAAATAAATAAAAGGATCACTCTAGCTGCTGTTTAGAGAATACATGTAGGGGCAAGATGTAAACACTCTATAAATAGTTGTTGTACTGTATTGTTTGGGGCGTAATGACAAGAAAAATAGTTCTATACATGTTCAGTACAGATGCTTCCCCCCCAGATATTTTCAATCGCGGTTAGTTGAATCCATGAATGTAGAACCCACATGTAGGGAGGGCCGACTGTGCTCATGAGTGAGTAGTTGGATAGGAATATGGGGTTCAGGGAAAGACCTGGTATGGAGGTATTAAATTGGGAGTTACTGGCATTTAGATGGGGTTTATTAGTGAACTGGTGGAACCCTTACTCATTTCAAGGGCCCTTGCTTCTCAGTCTGCTTTTTCTCTGCTAATTTCTGCTCATTTGCCTTTAAACAAGTTTGGTTTTCTCTGTAGCAGAGTCTTTTCTCAGTCTTGTTCTTTTTTGTCAATTGTCTCATGATTTATCATCTATGGTCAGAAGCATTCAGGTTTTTGGGTTTTTTTTTGTTTTTTTTTTTTTAATGTATATGGATGCCTTTCAAAATACAGAATATATAAGAAAGCAGAGAAAAGGGGAAAAATCATTCATAAGCATAGCTCCTAAAGATTTCTAACCATCATTAACTAATCCCTAAATATCCCACCTTTCAGAAAGGAACAGTGTTAACTTTTGGTGCCCATCATGTCTGGTTTAAGGGATGACAGGATAAATGGAAATAGTTTCAAAAAAATAGGATATATAAGCTATTGCTTCGCTTTTACCTTTGCAAGTGCTGGAGGGCAAGATTTCTTGTCTAGTGGTTTTTTGGTTTTTTATTTCAGAATGCTCAAGGATCACAATTGTCCAGTGGTTTTTTGTTACAAGAGCTGGAATGTGTTGTATTTTTAAGCTCGTTCATGTTTGAGAATTTCTGCCTGTTACTTTTATACTTTAAAAGAGATAGCGTGTTGGCACGTTCAGCCCCCTCACTGTGTGATGCACCGTGCCACTTTGGGACTTCACAGAGTCCCCACCAGCAAGAAGGCTCTCACCAAATGTGGCCACTTGACCTTGGACTTCTCAGCCTCCACAACTGTAAGAGATAAATTCCTTTTTTAAAATAAATTTTTTAGGCCAGGCATGGTGGCTCACACCTGTAATCCTAGCACTTTGGAGGATGAGGCAGGAGGGTCACTTGAGTTCAGGAGTTCAAGACCAGCCTGGGCAACATAGTGAGACCCCATCTCTACAAAAAATAAAAAATCAGCTGGGCATGGTAGCATATGCCTGTAATCCCAGCTACTGGGAGGCTGAGGGAGGAGCATCACTTGAACCTGGGAGGTTGAGACTGCAGTGAGCCATGATTGTGCCCACTGCACTCCAGCCTGAATGACAAAGTGAGACCCTATCTCTAAATAAATAAATTAAAATAAAAATGTTTAAAAGGAAGAAAAAAAGACCATAACTGGGTATAGCATTCTGAGATCTTTTTAGACATTTCTGATCAATTGCCTTCTGGTTTGGTTTTTTGTTGTTGTTTGTTGGAGACAGGATCTTGCTGTGTCACCTAGGCCCAGGCTCGAGTACAGTGGTACAATCATGGCTCACTGCAATCTCCATCCCCTGGGCTCAAGCATTTCTCCCACCTCAGCCTCCCGAGTAGCTAGGACTACAGGCATTCACCAGCATGCCTCGCTAATTTTTAAATTTTTTATAGAGTTGAGGTCTCACTATGTTGCTGAGGCCGGTCTCAAACTCCTGGGCCTAAGTGATCCTCCCGCCTCAGCCTCCCAAAATGTTGGGATTACAGGCATGAGACATCATGCCCGGCTGCCTTCTGGTTTTGGAATATGGTTTTGGAGAATACTGAGGCCAGATTTACTCCTTCACATCAGGGATAATTTTTTGATTTCTATTTCTGAATATTTTCTCTGTTATACTTACTGGATTTTCTATTTCAGGAAATATTGTTATTTGTTTCATCACCTTTGCCTTCCGTATCTATCATATTTCTTTTGATTGTGTGATATGATTTTTTTTCTTTTTTCCCTGCATTCGCTAAAATAATCTCAGACCTTTACTCTATGCCTTACTCAATTTTCAGTCATTTCTATTCTGTTCTTTACTGCTCTCATTTATCTACCAGCTCATTACTGATGCTATTTGAATCTAAATTTGTTTCCTTCGCTCTGCAGTCTTTTCATCTTATTCTGTGGTGTATTGTCTTGTCTTTGAGCTTTTGTTACATTAGATTTTTACTTCTCTTCCATCATCCACAGCTTGAGATAGCCGTGGAGAAGCCACTTTCTCCCAGGCTGAGTACCTGGGTTTTCTTTTCCTTTCTCCCCTCCTCCTTTCTGTCCTTCTGTTGGTTGTGGTCTGTTTGCCTAGTTTCCATGCCATTTGTTCTCATCTTATCCATGCTTGATGTCAGCACCCACATTATCCCCACCTTTTACTTGCTCAGATACAGTGTAAGTGGAGTCTCCTTGTCATTCTCCCCGCTTATGTGGAACTGGTTGTCTTCCCCACCTCCAATGTTAGTTTGCTTTCTCTCGCTTCTGTTCTAGCCTGAAGAGGTGTGGGAGAGAACTGGAGCTCAGCTCATGCTGAGGGAGCCCCTTGTGGGAGGGCTAGACTCTGTTCTGTCTTCCCAGACTCCCTTAAAGTCGTGTCCCAGAGCCCCCTCCACCAGCCAGTGGTGTCCCTCTGTCACCACTCCAGGCTCTGGGTAGTCCCCAAGTATGGCCCAGCACTCTGGAAGGTGGCCAGCCCTGTGTGCCTGCCCTGCCACTCCCGAGCCCCTGTGATATGTGTGGGCTTCTGCCCTCAAGGGCTTTCCTTTCAGAGCTGCTCACACACTCCCCTGTTGGCTTCTCAGAATTGGAGGGTATTTGTGAGAATCTCAGCATGACATTTCTTTCCTGGTTACTAGTTTCAGGGAATACAGATGGAAGAATTTTCTATTTTTTCCTCTTGGCTGACTCTTTTTACAATTTTAGCATGTTTGTTTCCCTTTTCTTATTTGGTTGATGCTGGTGAACTTTTGACTTTTTAATTTTTAATTTTTGTGTGTTCACTTTATTGGGTGTTGGGAGCGTATGGTAAACGTGCCTGAGAGCAATAACTGAAGCATACCCTTAGAATGACCCTGTATGGCAGACCCATCTGAATGTGTGTTCTGAGCTAGGGAATCCAGGAGTAGCCAACCTGGAGGTTCCTTCCTTGTCTATAAAGGGACATCTGAGCCCCTGGCTTGTCCTGTGAAACATGGGCCGCACACGGGTTGAGGCCCCGAGTTTTGAGTTGAATGAAGATTGCCAGGTGGAGATTGTTAGGGAGAAGGTGCTAAGGGGAAATGCTATATAAACTGCATGCTTCTTGCAAGCCATTGTGGTTCTCCACCACCACTGGACTCTCTCCCCTGTATGTAAGTCTCCAATAAAACCCCGTGTCTCATTTGCTGGCATTAGGTCTCTTCGGCCTATTGAACCTGATGCCATCCCCATTGGAGTCAATAGGGGTTCGGCACAACAGGGAGGCAAAGTCTAGTCCTGTTTCATTCTACTTTCTTTGTCTGAAAGCGTTCCGTCAGTACTTCGATGTACTTCTTTCCTGCCTTCTTCCTCTCTCCCCCTCATGTTGTTATGAAATAAATTTTAATTCTTAATACCAGTGAACTGAGAGTCCATGATTAGGGTACAAGTATTGGAAGTGACTCAGGTGTGAGTTGCTCATGCCAGAGCTTTTCTATATTTCTGTAGTTGGTTCATGATCCTTCATAATGTCACATTTCCATGGTGTAATTTTAATGAAATTGAATCACTCAAAAGATCTTCAAATAACTGCACCCAGCCTCAAGTATAATGAATGATTGAGCAGCCTGCTGGCAGGTCTGTGGTGGAAGGCAAGCAGGAGTTAGGCTCTCTTGGGTCACTAGTTCATATTTTCTAGCTGATTAGGTGACATGTTTTTTGCTAAACATCTCAGATGGGCAGCAATTGACATCCTGGGCTCTTCAGCAAGTTGATGTACCGCTTCCATTCCCAGCTGTCCCTCAGTCTGACTACTGTGGAACCATTCTTTCCACATGCTTTCTTGTAATACATCTTTGCCAGATGCCTTGTCAATTCAAATACCCTTTGACTTCCTGCTTCATTTCATTTTAAACCATTTTTCTACCTTCAACTTTCCCATATTATAATAACTATAGAGGCTCTTTCCTTATTTCCCCTCTGAGTGTCTTTTATCTGTTTCTACTAACCTTTCTCTCCTCTCTGTAAGACATAACATCCTGTCAAGTTCTTCCTTTAGCTCTTCCTGCTCTGCACTTGGCCTCACAGTGCTCACCAGCTGCTGTGATTGCTGTGATTAATTATATGCTGATTATCCTGTGCGTCACTCTCACTTTGATTTCATCTCTCCTCTTGGTAGCCCCAGGAACACCTGAAATTTAACGTGTGGAACAGCAAGCTTTGTTAATTTTATTCATTTGATGAGTATTTGCCAAGAGTCTGCTGGATATCCTGTGCTATTCTAAGGCCTGTGAGAAGCACTTAAGCATTAAAAGCCAAGGCATTTTCCTTTTCCTTGCAGTTCCCTGCCCTGCTAGGAAACAAACTATTCATTATAAGAAACATCTAGAATGGGATAATATAAATATGCAAATATATGATAGTATGGTGTGGATTATGTATATAATATAGGTTGGAGTAATTCATAATAAGGGAAAAAGTACAATGGAATGAGATTAGGATGGGAAGGAGGCGTATGGGAGATGGGTCTTGGGAAGTAGAGGGAAGGGCATTTTGGATTTAGGAAGAAGAGTGGGTACGGGGCACGAGTGACAGAGGCATGCAGGGGCAGGGAGGGAGCCCACCACCCCAGGTGTCACATCTTGCACTCCAGACTGGCTCTTGTGACATCACCCAGCCACCTCTCCACGCCCAGGACAAGTGCATCAAATGTGCTTCTGAGGCCCCTATAAAATTTACGGATCTCCGAACTGCCTGTTTAGGGGACAGTAAGGAGCAGTTTGGGGCCAGTTAATGGAGACTTCTAGACAGAGGAGTTCAGATTTGATTAAGCATGACTCAGGGACCATTTGGGACTCTTGAGTCTGGGATAAGACAAATCTGAGGAAATTTCGTCCAACTGTGGAGTATGGCAAGACAGTTTGGTGCAGGGTGGAGAGCAGGACTGTGGAGCTTGGGCTTGCCTTGTGCTTCACATGAACACTTACTAAATGTAGAGGAGTTGCGTTACCCTGCTGAGGCAGCTCACCTGTCGGGAGTGCGGTTACGTGCACCTCCTAGGCTGGTTGTGAGTAGTAAATGAGCTGATGTTGGTACAGTGGTTAGCATGGGCTTGACACAAAGTGGGAGCTCAAACGAATGTGACTGTTATTTATTTTGATTGTTAATTCATTTAATAAATACCTATTAGACTCCTGTAGGCCAGGCACTCTTCTAAAAGCTGGGGATACAACAGTGAATAAGAAAGCCCTTGCGGAGCTCTCATTCTGGTGAGAGACGGAGAATGAAAAAGTACATAATATACTCTCAGGGATGGCAGATGATATGGAAAAAAGAATGTACTGCTGGGATGGAACAGGATTTCTCAACCTAGGCACTACTGACATTTAGAGCTGGCTGATTCTTTGTTGGTGGGGGTGCTGTCCTGTGCATTGAAGGATGGTTAGCTTCATGCTGGCTTCTACCTACTTGATACTGATAGAACCACTCAGTGTGACAACCCAAATTGTCTCCAAACATTGCCCACTGTCGCCAGGGGTCAAAATCACCCTCTGTTGAGAACCACTAGGCTAGAGGGTGAGGAAGTGCTGGTTTGGAGAGTGTGATTAGGGAAACCTCTCTGACAAATTCGGAGCATTTGAACATAGCTCTGAATTAAATGAAGTGGTGATCCATGAGACCGTCCAGGCCAGGGGCACTCCAAAGAGAACAGCAGCCAGAGGCCTTAGACCAGAGTGTGCCTGGCAGGAAACGGCACAGGGGCAGTGTAGCTGGAACACCTGAGAGAGTGGCAGGAGATAGCTTAGAGAGTAGCAGAGTGCCCAGTCGTGGGGGGTCTTGTAAGCTGTGGTGAGGATTGTGGATTTTGTTCTCAGAGTGATGCAGTGCTGATGGAGGGTTTCAAGCAGGGGAGTGCTGTGATTAGGCTTGTTTGAAAAGGATCCCTCTGGCTACCATGTGAAGAATAGAGGGTGGGGAAAGAGGGAGGCAAGGCTGGAAGCAAGGAGACCAGTGGGAAAGTTTTATTCCTATTCAAGCTGGAAATGGTTGTCGTTTGAACTAGAGTGATAGCAGCTGTGTTAGTTCTGGTCCTCTGGGAAGCAAACACCAAGATAGAGGTTTATTGGGCTAACACCTGTGAAAGATAAAGGGGCAGGGAGCCGGGTTTGGAAGGGAAGGCCTTCACCCAGTAGCACAGGCCTGAGTAACACCTGTGAAAGCGGAGGGGCGGAGAAGGAGCAGCTGCTAGTGAGCAGTGAGGAACACCAGGAGAATGTGGAGTTATGGAAGCCAGAGGAAGACAGCAGCTCAAGCAGAAGGGTGACATCGAGTGTGGATCTAGTAAAGTGAGCGCTGAGGATTGACCACTGGGTATAGCCACGTGGAGGTCACTGGCGACCTTGACAAGAGCAGTGTCAGCGGAGCGGTGAGGGGCAGAAGTCTGAGTGGAACATGTTCAAGCGAGAATGGGGAGAAGTGGAGACACTGGGTGTTGACAGCTTTTTCAAGGAGTTTTTCTGTGAGGGGATGTAGATAAACAGGAGGATAGTTGGAAATAGAGTTTTGTTTTTTAAAATAGGAAATATCAATAACATGTTTAAATGCTGACAGGAATGATCCATTAGAAAGAAAAATTGGTCTACTAGAGGGGGAGGTTGTAGTTGCTGAGTTCTTTAAAGGTGAGTGGGATTGGGTACGTGGTGGTGGGATAATCATGGACAGCTTATTCACACAGTGTCTTAGGGAAGGGAGGTGGGTAGAGGTGTAGGAAGGGAAGGGGCTTTGGTGGTGAGAGCATGTGAAAGTTCTCTTCTGATAATTCCTTCTTCTCAGTGAAATAAGAAGCAAAGGTTCTCCTCAAGGAGTGAGCAGCAGCGAGGGAGTGGTGGAAATTCGAGGACAGAGGAACTGAGTTAACCCAGGCAGGCTGCCTCCCGAGGTGGCACTTTGAATCATGACCAGCAGCTTCTCAGAGAAAATGCTCGGGTTACCTCAGTTAAAGGGGCTCTTCATCACTGATGCTACTGTGTGTTTGCCTCATGTTTTACACTAGATGGCTTCCATATGCTGTCTCATTTAGTTCTCATAACAAGCCTGTGAGACATAGGTGTTACTGCTACTCCCATTTTGCAGACAGGGGAACGGAGGCTTGGAGAGAAAGTGTCTTGATTAAGGTTAAACAGTAATTGGTGGGGTCAGAACTGGAATCCAGATGTCTCTGACCCCAAAGGCAAGTGAGAAAGAGAAGACAGCATCTTCAGAACCACAAAGCCCCTTGGAGGACGCATTGTTCCTGTCTGGTATTATAACACAGTGCACATGTCAGATAGTAGTGCTTTTGGCTACAAGTAACAGAAAACGTAATCCCATGGGCTGTTTTTTCTTACACAACAGAACATCTGGAAGTGAGCGGCTATTGTCGTCTCTTCACCGGCCCAGAAGAGTTGTCAGGGATCTAGGCTTGCCATATCTTTCCACTTCATTTGTAATGTGTTGGCCTTTGGTCTTGAACTTGTTAGTCTTATGATTGCAAGATGGCTGCTGCTGTTCTGGCATCACCCTACTTTCAAAGAAGGAAGATGGGAAAGAGCTGTAGATGAAGGACAAAAGAGTGTGTTTGTCCCTTTTTATCAGGAAAGCTGTAGCTTTCTCAGAAGCTTGACTCAGCACTTCTGTTTGTATCAGTAAGTCACAGCTGGGTCATCTGGCCACGCCTGTCTGCAAAATGGACTTGTCAGCACCTGCCTTTTTTGTCTCTGAGGTTGAGGCAGGCTGTGGAGGAGGAGGCTGGGGATGCTCAGGAAACTACTGATGGACAGTGTCTGTTAGAGGCGCTTTTGCCAGAAGAGAGGCTTTGATTGGTCAGTTGCCCTCTGGTGTCAAGTGCCCCACTGGATCTCCTTATAGGCCACTGCCCATCTGTGGGGCTGGATATTAATCTATTGTCCCATCAACTGTGGGGTGGGAGGGGCGGGGACAAGTAGCACCAAGTATGGTCATCTTGGTGTAAGACACTGCACGCTCCATGCCATAGATATCATTTTGACAGGTTTCCACAGTGACTAAGAGGAGGAGGAAGGGACATCACAGGAGTCACAGGGATGAGAAAAGGGTTTTTTGTGTCTTGTTTTTAAGAAACAACACAGGCCAGTCGCGGTGGCTCACACCTATAATCCCAGCACTTTGGGAGGCCAAGGCAGGCGGATCACCTGAGGTCAGGAGTTTGAGGCCAGCCTGACCAACATGGAGAAACCCCATCTCTACTAAAAATACAAAATTAGCCAGGCATGATGGCGCATGCCTGTAATCCCAGCTACTCGGGAGGCTGAGGCACGAGAATTGCTTAAACCTGGGAGGTGGAGGGTGCAGTGAGCCAAGATGGTGCCATTGCACTCCAGCCTGGGTCACAAGAGCGAAACTATGTCTCAGGAACAACAACAAAAAGGAATAATAATAAAGAAAAAAAGAGCACAGATCATAAAGAAGAAGGTTAAGGAATTTTAACTGCAAAGGTTCTGTTCATTGGAAGATCCCATTAAAAGAGTGAAAAAAGCTAACTGGGAGAAGGTATTTGCAAAACATTCACCGACAGAGGATTAGTATCCATAGTATACAGTTGAACCTTGACCAACATGGGTTTGCACCATGGAGGTCCATACAGTTTTCTCAGGGCCCACAGCGGGACTTGAGCGTGCAGGGATTTTGGTGTCACAGGGATCCTGGAACCAATCCGCTGAGTATACCAAGGGATGACTGTATGTATCAATTCCAAAATGTCATACCACTGAGTGGCCGTTCACAGAGGGGACAAGCTAAATAAGCCAGTAAACATGAAATTATGCCAAACTTCAGAGAAATGCAGTTTAAAACACCACAAGAGGTCTCACACTTCTCAGACTGACAGAAGGACCTAGAGCAATAAGAGTGAGAGTGCTGCGGGGAGGGATGCATGTTGGTTCATCCTTTTCAATAAGGCATTTAGAAAAATCTAGCAATGATGAAATACTCAAACTATGACCCTATGTATCCCCTGTGAGGTATTGGCCCCCGAGAGCTCTTGCACTTGAGTTTCGGAGACAGTATAAGAATAGTTTTTATAGCATGGTCGATAATAGCCAAAACATTGGAAAGATCCTGAATATCAACACCAGAAAAGATAAGACAGAGCATTATGGTCATACAGTGAGGTGAACACTACAGAGACCTGCCTGGAACAAAGTGGATGAGTCTCTCAAACAGTGTTGAGAATATATAAAGTGTAATACCACTTATGTAAGCTTAAAAACATGCAAAACAGCAATACTTTTTTTTTTTTTTTTAGGGATACATGTATGTGTAGTAAAAAAGAAAATGCATGGAAATGCCAAATTCTTGTCAGAATAGTGGTTACCTGAGAGGAAAAGGTGATTCTTTGAATCAGCTGTTAACTCTTAGGAGAATGAGTGGTGGGGAGAGATGCAGTGGGGTGTGTGCATGGGGTCTTAGCTGGATTTGCAATAGTTTATTTCTTGGGGGCGGAGGTGGTCATAGATGTTGGTCGTATTATTCTTTGTATGTTTGCGTGTCTGAAATAAATACATTGGATAAATGATCCCAAGAGAGGACAGAGGACAGAAGAGGAAAAGAATCTCTTTTTTTTGGAGACAGATAGGAGTGCAATGGCGCAATCACAGCTCACTGTAGCCTTGACCTCCTGGGCTTGAGTGATCCTCCCACCTCAGCCACCTGAGTAGCTGTAGCTGGAACTACAGGCATGCACCACCACGCCTGGCTAATTTTTGTAGAGACGGGTTTCACCGTGTTGCTTAGGCTGGTCTCAACTCCTGGGCTTAAGAGATCCGCCCCCTTCAGCCTCCTAAAGTGTTGGGATTATAGGTGTGAGCCACTTGCACCTGGCCAGTAAAGAATCTTGAAGGTTCTTTTCTAACCTGTAATCAAAGGTTAGAAAACAGGTCTTGGCCGGGCGCAGTGGCTCACGCCTGTAATCCCAGCACTTTGGGAGGCCGAGGCTGGCAGATCACGAGGTCAAGACTGAGACCATCCTGGCCAACATGGTGAAACCCTGTCTCTACTAAAAATACAAAAATTAGCTGGGCATGGTGGCGGGCGCCTGTAGTCCCAGCTATTCAGGAGGCTGAGGCAGGAGAACCACTTGAACCCGGGAGGCGGAAGTTGCAGTGAGCCGAGATTGCACCACTGCACTCCAGCCTGGAGATAGAGTGAGATTCTGTCTCAAAAAAAAAAAAAAAACCACACACACACACACACAATAGAAAACAGGTCTGTGCCTATCTTCATTGTGTCTGTACTAGACCAGGCACAGAACCTGCAAAGCTTCCAAATTGTTGGCTTTCTAACTGATAATTGACATCTGAGTAGCATGCTCTGCGCTGGAGAACTCTTTAATCATTCTCTGTCCCTCTGCCACCTCTCACTTATTCCGTGTGCCCAGGGGACTGTTTGAATTAGAATGATTTGTCTTTCTGATACTTTGCTGCAAACCCTACTGAGTTGAATTGGGTTATGAAAAGAAAACATATTATGAGTAAGATACTATGAAAACTCTGCCTGTTGAGTAAAGGTGATCTCCGTGCTCTTTCCTCCTGTGTCCTCTGAGGCCCACTTCATCTGTGACTCTTTTTTTTTTTTTTTTTTTTTTTTTTTTTGAGACAGAGTCTCACTCTGTCACCTAGGCTGGAGTGCAGTGGCACGATCTCAGCTCACTGCAACCTCTGCCTCCCCAGTTCAAGCGCTTCTCCTGCCTCAGCCTCCCAAGTAGCTGGGATAACAGGCACGTGCCACCACGCCTGGCTAATTTTTGTATTTTTATTAGCGATGGGGTTTCACCATGTTGGTCAGGCTGGTCTCAAACTCCTGACCTCATGATCTGCCTGCCTCGGCCTCCCAAAGTGCTGAAATTACAGGTGTGAGCCATCCCGCCCAGCCCATCTGTGACTCTTGACTGACCTATTCCTTAATGCACTTCTTGTTTGTGGTGATGTTTATGTGATAGTTTTCCATTCCTAGAGGGCAGAGTCCTGGGGGTTTTGTTCTGGCAGCCCTCAGGTTGCAGGATCACACTTTGAAGGCTCAGGCCACAGATTGACAGCGTACTACTGAACTGAATCCTTAGCTTGCTCACTCAAGTCCTGCACGCAGAGCCTGGCCTCTGTGGCGTCTGGCCCCACAGCCCTCTCCCTCTCTCTAGTGTCTGGTAACCCCAGCCAGGAACCTTGACTCTAGTGGTTGCCAAAGGACCAAGCAAAGGGGAGGATCAAGTCAGAGGGAACGTATCGGTTATGTAATTGCTGTTTGGAAGTATACTGACGGGTTGGAATTTTTGGAATGAGTTTTACACAGTTTAGTATGGTTCAGTATTTTTCCAGAAGCATGGTAGCCTGGGCCAAGTGGGAGATTTCCCCTAGTCTGTTAGGATTCACCCCCATTCCTCTTTGCATGAGAACAGTGTTTTCTTCCGGAAGGAAACGGGGGCTGTGACAGGCTCCCTGTGGTGACGCTCACTAAAAGGTAAAGCAAAGGATTTTTACCGTGGAAACACCTTAGCCATGCCCAGGGGCCTTGGGGGTGGACTTGGTGCTACTTTTATAGCAGGCAGTAGAGGAAGTGAGCTGCCAGCACTGGCTGCGGGGCAAGCAGAGTACCAATCCAGTGTTTACTTTGTTCTAGGCTGTTTTGTCGTGACTGTTCGACTTGGAGAAACCAATGTAGTTCAATAAGGCATATGATTGACTACATAATTGATTAGTATTGGTTAGGAAAGTTGCCTCCTGTTTTGACATGTTTTCCTGTGAGAAAACCATGTTTAACTTACAACCTTTTTTTTTTGGAGACAGTCTCTGTCACCCAGGCTGGAGTGCAATGGCATGATCTCGGCTCACTGCAACCTCCACCTACCGGGTTCAAGCAATTCTCCTGCCTCAGCCTCCCAAGTAGCTGGGACTACAGGTGTGTGCCACCATGCCTGGCTAATTTTTTTTTTGTATTTTTAGTAGAGACGGGGATTTCACTATGTTGGCCAGGCTGGTCTCGAACTCCTGACCTCGTGATCCGCCTGCCTTGGCCTCCCGATGTGCTAGGATTACAGGCATGAGCCACCGTGCCTGGCCTAACTTACATCCTTTTGCTCTTAGAACAAAACCTGCCTGAGCTTAGGGTATCCAGCCCAGTACCCTGCTCTTGTGGGCATAATATAAATAACATTTGGTGGTGATGCTGCAAATAATTCCCAGTCCCATGTGTCTTCATTTTCTCTGTATTCATTTATTTAGAGTCAAAGTTTTGCCTCTTGCCCAGACTGGAGTACGGTGACGTGATCATAGCTCACCGTAACCTCAAACTCCTGGGCTCAAAGCAGTCCTCCCGCCTCAGCCTCCCAAGGAGCCGGGACTACAGGCACGTGCTACCATGTCTGGCTGAATTTTAAAATTTTTTTTTTGAGCCAGGTGCAGTGGTTCACGCCTATAATCCCAGCACCTGGGAAACCAAGGAGGGAGGATTGCTTGACGCCAGGAGTTTGAGACCAGCCTGGGCAACATAGCGAGACCCCATCTCTAAAAAAAAAAAAAAATTTGTGGAGTCAGGGTCTCGCTCTGTTGCCTGCTCAAACTCCTGGCCTCAAGCAGTCCTCCCACCTCAGCTTCCCAAAGTGCTGAGATTCTAGATGCGAGCCACCACACCTGGCCCTGTTTTCTCTTTATGATGTAGTGCCTCACCTCTCAGTGGACTCTGCCTACTGTAATGTCCCTTTCTGCCACATTGCCACTTAAACCAGCTATTTCTCCTTCAGCTGGATAGCTTTAACTTAAATGAATTTTGTTTTCCATCACCTAGGTTAACGGTGGCAAATAGGTTTCAACTCTTGGGCTATTACTGATTAATTAATAATGGCTGCTTGAGTTCTGGGTTGATAACATTCAGAGGCAAATCTAGCTCAGCAGAGAAGAATACTGATTGATTAGCAATGTCTGTGATGGGTGCGGGGTTAGGACTTGGGGCACTCATGTCTAAAATACTCATAAAAATGTTAAAAATCATGAAACCTCTTTTTTTTTTTTTGAGACGGAGTCTTGCTCTGTCGCCCAGGCTGGAGTGCAGTGGCGCAATCTCGGTTCACTGCAAGCTCCGCCTCCTGGGTTCACGCCATTCTCCTGCCTCAGCCTCTCTGAGTAGCTGGGACTGCAGGCGCCCGCCACCACGCCCGGCTAATTTTTTGTATTTTTAGTAGAGACGGGGTTTCACTGTGGTCTCGGTCTGCTGACCTCGTGATCCGCCCGCCTCAGCCTCCCAAAGTGCTGGGATTACAAACGTGAGCCACCGCGCCCGGCAAAACCTCTTAACACATCGATTATGAATGGTGGTTATCTCTAGATGGTTAGGTTACAGGGGATTTTAATGTTCTTTTGATAATGTTCTATGTTTTCTACCTTTTTGATAGTGAACATGTATTATTTTAATGTACAGAAAAAAATAGCATTATTTTGAAAAGGAAAGTCTTATCGGAATGAAACCAATGCTTTGAATGTGCTATTAGTGCTAGATTCTGTAGTTGCAATATACCTAACAGTGGGGTAGGTGTCACTGCCTTTTCCTTTCCTCTACTCTGAGAAATCCTTTGACCCTGGGCCATCATTCTTGCTGTGAGATAGAATGTGTGACTGGCTGATTCATGTATCATCTTCTAATCGGGCAGGTCGAGGTGGTGCGTCTATCTATGGCAAACAGTTTGAAGATGAACTTCATCCAGACTTGAAATTCACGGGTAAGTGTATAATTTGGCTGGACTGGGTAGGAACGGGGATTTTAAAAGCTCACTCTTTTGGCCATGATTCAAGGTGAATGCCTGACACCGTGGCATAGTGCCAGATAGCTGCCCAGCCATGGCGCCACGAAGTGCCCTGGTGGATTAGGGAAAGTGGCGCCTCTCACAAAGTTCTGAGCAATTCTGAGTGCTGGTTGGTGTGTTCTAGACTCTAACTACTTGTTAAAGGTCACAGGATATCAAAAGTGTCCTCAAAGAAGCAGGAAACCTTGCTGGGTTTTTGAGGGCAGTCAGGAACATGGTCCACAGTTAGTGAGGAGCATCAGGGGTCAAGGCTGGGGAATAGGTGAGGACGAGGAAGATGAAGTCGTCAGAGTAGTGTAGTGATGGCCTTTGTACAGGGCAGAGAGCCTGCCCTGAGGGGTTGTCTGGGTCTGGACAGAGGCCAGAACAAAGTCCTGGGGTGCTTTTTCATCCCTAGGATGGGGCAGCAGCTCTACACTGGACCTGTGGGGTTATTTATACTCTTTCCTTTCTTCCTTTTTCCCACTAGGGGCTGGAATTCTCGCAATGGCCAATGCGGGGCCAGACACCAATGGCAGCCAGTTCTTTGTGACCCTCGCCCCCACCCAGTGGCTCGACGGCAAACACACCATTTTTGGCCGAGTGTGCCAGGGCATAGGAATGGTGAATCGTGTGGGAATGGTAGAAACAAACTCCCAGGACCGCCCTGTGGA
The DNA here is from genome assembly GCF_009828535.3 of Hylobates moloch. Lineage (NCBI taxonomy): Eukaryota > Metazoa > Chordata > Mammalia > Primates > Hylobatidae > Hylobates > Hylobates moloch. The sequence goes on along the minus strand of NW_026652295.1, from coordinate 35,467,084 downwards.
CGATGTGAAGATCATTAAGGCATACCCTTCTGGGTAGACTTGCTACACTCTTGAGCAGCTCTTCTGAGATGGCCCCAGTGAACCAGCTTCTAGATGACATAGAATGACATGTAATGCTAAATTTCATTTTGGCTTTGCAAATCATGAAGCTTAGGAGGCCTGGCGTCTTGGGTGAGTTAGAGATGGAAGTACATTTTAATAGGATGCTTCTTTTCTCTTCCTCCAGTGCCTAGGTTGCCAGAGCATTTGCACAAATGCCCCTTTTTATCGATAGGTGACTACTTACTACACATGAACCATAATGCTGCCTGTTGTGCATGTCTGTTCTGATATACTTTGAACAATGTAGCAGACACTGTCATTTCTCAGTGGTTTTGCCTAACCAAACTTCTTCCTAAAGAGATTTATATTCTGGCCTACACTGCAGTCCTTGATGGCTGACAGCCACAGAATTCCAAACCAAGTAGTGTCTTATCAGCCCTCTTAACTCTGTGCACACCCTATTTCAGTCTTTTACATTTGTTCTTCTAAGGAATGTATGCATCTCTATATATATTTTCCCTCTCAAAACCAGAACATCAACAGTGCTGTTTCTGACACTTCAGACATCCCACGCAAAGCCACATTGAATTTTTGCCAAATGAAAAACGCATCCAACAATCAAGTTTCTAAGAAGGTTTCAAGTGGGGAATAATAATAATGTATAATAATCAAGAAATTAATTTATTAAAAGGAAGCAGAAGCATTGACCATTTTTTCCCAGAGAAGAGGAGAAATCTGTAGTGAGCAGAGGACAGACCATGAATTCTCCTTAAGAAGTAGTCCTCTCAGAAAGGAGAAGCTGCCACTCAAGTTCTTTTAACCCAAGACTTTAGAGAAATTAGGTCCAAGATTTTTATATGTTCAGTTGTTTATGTATAAAAATAACTTTCTGGATTTTGGGGAGAGGAGTAGGAGAGGAAAGAAGTTAATACCTATGTAATACATAGAAACTTCCAAAATAAAATGCCATTGATGGTTGAAATAGCTGCTGTGGTCTGATTCTAAATATTGTATGAGGTTCCAATGGTCATTTTAATCCCAGACATTTTAAGTAGTAGTACAGAGATTGAATGCTCAAGATTTCACATCATTTTAGGCTTGTGGATCTCCAGTAGACTTCCCCCTATTTAAGAGCAATACTAACTTAAAAAGGGCAGAACCAGAGAAAGAATTAAGTGACAGAAATGGACATTTCTGAATAAGGGGTGTATTCATCTGTTTTCACATTGCTATAAAGACACTACCTGAGACTGGGTAATTTATAAACAAGAGAAGTTTAATTGACTCACAGTTCCACATGGCTAGGGAGACCTCAGGAAACTTACAATAATGGTAGAAGGCAAAGGAGAAGCAAGCATCTTCTTTACAAGGTGGCAGGAGAGAGAGCGAGCATGGGGGAAACCACCAAATTTAAACCATCAGATCTCATGAGATCTCCCTCACTATCATGAGAACAGCATGCAGGGGGAAAGTGCCCCATGATCCAGTCACCTCCCACCAGATCCCTCCCTCGACACAGAGGATTACAATTCGAGATGAGATTTGGGTGGGGACACAGAGCCAAACCATGTCAGGGGGATTCCCTGTAAGTGAACCAGGTGGATGTACTAAGAGACCTGCACCATCCCTGGAATTTGCAGAGGGCCCACCTGTACATTATTATGGGACCAGAGGCAGTATGTGTTGTGGTGTTTGCTTCCTTAAGCTGCTCGCTCCTTGAAGAGGGGATTAGAACTTTAATGTTTCTTACTACTCTATCAATTTTGGAAATGGTGATTTACTTTATGGAATGGCCAAACAAGGTTCTGTTCCCCAAGCCTTCCCTACCTTCAACCTTTTTCTCTACCTTTCTCTTTTCTCTCATTAGCAAAAAAACAAAACCCAACAACAAACTATATAAATGACTTTGTAACTTCCCAGAGATGGTTTTTGTATGCAAAGTAGTGTTCTACACTCTGGAAAAAAATAGAAATATATTTCCTTCAGCCTGAACTGGGTGGACATAATTGTATCTGCCTCTGAGAGCAAGGAATAGCACCTGTTCACTAACCTCCCAGAATCGTAATCCTGAAAATCTCCACTTTCATCCAGGGCACAGGCGTGGTGGAAATATATCATGGCTACTCTGAAGCAAAGAAGGTTCTGCATGCCTTGGGAGGAGAGCCGCACAGGCACAGTTCCTTGTTTTTGGAAAGGGACACCAAATACATGCTAAGGCAGTCACGTGGGCATATACCAGTTTTCATAGAGGATGTGACCTCAAAGAGTGAAGCTTGAATTGTTTCACAATTTGTGGTTCTGCCAGTTAGCCAGAGTTGTAGAAGTTCCCGTTTCCTTATAAGGAAAGCTTGTCTAAAAGGAATCCTGCTTAATTCTTTGGTCATGTGAGTGTCTACATCCTGTCAGGATTAGTACCATTGAGACAGGTCTCATAAAAGTGGGGTGTACTAGAGATAGCTCATTTTTGTTACATCTCATCACGGTGAGGGTGGTGAGCTTTCTCCTGGCTTATCAGGAGAAAGCAAGGATAAGTTTAAAACCTGGATTGGGATTATCACAGATAGGTATGGAGGACCATAGGGGGCTCATCAAGGCACAAGAGAGATACGGCTCTCTGCTGCTTCTCGTGTGGGAAGGGAAAGAGATTCTAGACGTTTGGAGAAGGCTTAAAGTTGGAAGTAGATACACCAGTGGAAAAGGCTTTCAAACAGGTGCCCCTGGGATGATGGATAAGAGAAGCTTGGCACCCAGACTATAAAGAATATGGCCCCAGGGCCCTAGCCCAGGGCTTCTCTCACTTGACTACATGCAGGAATCACTGAGGGAGCTTGTTAGGAAGCAGCTTCTGACTCAGCACTCAGCCAGAGAGTCTGCAGTTCTCGCCAGCTCCCAGGAGATGGTGACTGCCGGTCCAGACACCACCCTTTGAGTAGTGAGGTCCTAGAGGTCACATTTGTCCAACATGAAATGGGGGAGGGGGGTTTTCCTAAGAGCAAGGGCAGTCAGGACCATGAACCAATCTTATGCCTCCTGGAGCAGAGCTCTCCACCTCATCCTGGTGGTCTTGGAAGAGTGAAGAGATTCAAAGCACAGAATGAGCTTTAACATAAGCTGCTGGCTTTGGCTACTGGGATTGAGCTTTATGAAAGTGTTCTGTTCCCACGGCAGTACAACATGGACTTCAGACCCTGGTATGTGGCACCGAGATACCCTGTGTGGACACCAGGGTAGGTAAGATTGGGTGGTCAGTAGACATCACAGAAAATGCAGGGAAAAGAGCATCAACAAAGATGACATTGGGGGAAAGAGCTCTGGAACCTGACTGTCGGGGTTCAGATCCCAGCTCCACCACTTACCAGCAGCACGAACTTAAGTTTCTTAATTTCTCTGTGCTTTAGTTTCTTCCACTATAAAATGAGAATAATGGGCCAAACCTCAAGGGCTATTGTGAAGATTAAAAGAGCTAGAACAGGTATTTAGAACAGGAACTGGCATTTAGAAAACACCCCAAAATGCTAGTTGTTACTACCAGTGGCCCTTGAAGCCACCACACACCTCTTCTGCCTCTTCATCTCGACATATACACAGCCTGACCTGTCTCAGCCTCTCGCCTCACAGCCTCTCCCTCCCACTGGGCTAACCTCTGAGAACAACGACCTTGTCTTACTCCCCTCTGTAAGTCTTCCCAGCACCCTGTGTAGTGCTTTGAGGTTACTGCTGAATGCATCAAATAATATATTCTCCATCAGAAAAAGATTGAGATCCTCTTGTAGAAATCGCTGTACCCCAACTCTCCAAACCCAGGCTTCAGCTGGTATGGCAGCCAAGCCTTTCCACTGAGCTCTCTGGGAGTCCTCAGCCTGATGTATTTTTGGATTGTGTCTCCAGGATATGTCAAAATAGCTTTCCCCACACAAACACGATTGCTGCCCCCAGATCCTCAAGCCAGTCAGAGCCATCACTGGGGCCCCTTTTGGCACCACGTTCTTGCAACATGTGGAGGAGGAAGCATTGAAAAGCACGTTAAAGCGGTGGAGTTCACTGCCTACAAAGAAGCACTTTGTGGTCCCAGAGTCCTGTTGCCTAAAGAGTGAGTTACTACTTTTTAGGTAAATACCAAGATAGGGGATCTTCCAGCAACACTCTTACAGATGAGAGAGAAGCAAAGCGGGAAGAAAAGATGTTAGGGTCTCACTCTAAGGTTGGCTTGGCCTGATTTGGGAATTGGGTTCCTGATTGTTCTTCCAAACGGGTAACTCAAGATCCTTAATTGCATCTGAAACCACGGATGGCCAGTTGTGGGCAAGGTTTATGGACTGAGGGATGTGAGGCCTTTTTGTGACCTTGGATGAATCACTTTACCTCTGGAACTTGGAGTGCTCGTTCATTAAGGGAAGGTTTGAACTAGCCCCCAGTTTGGGAATCTAGGTCATTCTGAGAAGATTCCTCCAGCTGCCAAGTTTCCATTTAGCATGCTATTTTGGAAAGTTGCCACTAGAGGCCGCTGTGAATACAGTTTAGCCTTGCAGCTTTTTCAAAGGCAGAAGCCTGCGGAAGCCTTTCCTGAGTTACTAAGACATTCCTGCTATTTCTTGGTTGTGGAAAGCTAGCAACTGCTCAGATTGTGAGAGGGTAGAGTTGAGATGTCCGCCTGTCACAGAATGAGCCTGTAAACGTGCTCCGTTGACACAGGCTGGCCGGCCTTCTTTTTTGTCTACGGGACTAGATGGAGGAGCGCTCCGTGCATGGTAAGGTTGGCTGGTCCTGTGACCAGGTCCTGGTTCTGTCGCATACCTTCTAAAGGGTTAGTTCCCTCTTGGCTGCTTAATATTCTGCTTTACAGTTGAATTCATTCATTCAACAAGGAATTTTGGAGCTCCTCTTGTACATCCACCACCAGTAAATATTTTCATAGAATCAGAGAAAGTCAATGAAAAGGAACCTTAGAGGAAAGCAAACAGTTATTGTCCCTTCTGTGTTTCATGGTCTGCGGATGCTCCTCGAATGTATTTTTCTCTTAATCCCCCAAACCGGACTCTGAAGTTGGTATTATTATGCCTATTCCTGGATGGGCAAACTGAAGACCAAAGGCAAGTAGCACAAAGCCTTGTACAGACTGAATGGGTGGAATAAAGGGCCGGACCTTGCACGGCTAATAAAAGGCAGGGCTGGGGCTTGAATACGGGGAATTTGGATCCCAAGTTCTGCGCTTTTCCTATGATCTCCACCTTTGACATACAGAGGAGAAAGATGAGGTGCAGGAAAGGAATAATCTGGTGGCAGGGCAGAGGTTAGAACCTGAATCCCCTGCCTTACTGGCTGGGGTTGTTCAACTGACTTCTCCATCCTAGAGTGACCCCAGGCCAAGCTGACTGGCTGGCCCTAGCCTCAGCTGTCTCCACGCTCCTTCCAAGCAGAGCCTGAACCAGGCCTGTGGAGGCGCAGCAGGAGGGAGGGCACACAAATGACCCTCATCAGGATGTTTATTGGATCATAACTGTATTATCCTCACCACTCAGCTAATCTCATAGAAATCGCTTTCCTCTCCGTGAGGATCTGGCCACAGCTCCATTAAGAGCTGCCGCCCTGCATACCTGTGAGGAAGCTCTTGTACAGCAGAAATAGTGGAGAGGAGAGAGAAGTCATTTTTCTACTTCTTCATTACACTGACGGGGGCAAGTGGCAATTTCACTGTATAAGAAAGGCCCTCAAAGGAAAGGGAGTTCGAAGTTCGTGATTTTGGGGGCAACACTGGGCTCCGAAGGAAATGTTTCCTTTGTGCTTCCCTTTTTGAAAGCATTTGTCATGCTGTTTAAGATCAAATAAGAAAAGGGAAGGAATTTGTGTTTGGGGAGCTCACAAGGTGCCAGGTACTTTATACATATTATTCCATTAATCCTCTCCGAAGAGCTGTGGACAGGGCATCACAGTGCCCCTCTCATAGATGAGTCCATTTCATAGATGAAGGCACTGCCTTAGTTGTCTGGGCCTTGGTGGGGCTGAGCTAGGAGTCTGTTCTCTCCCTCTGTTGTACTCTTAATTCACACAGGGATGGTTTCCCTACCATTCTTTTTCCCCTCCTCCCTCCAGCTGAAAAAATACGGAAACTAGTTTTCAAGCCAGGACTAGTCACTGTCTGACCTTGGTAACTTCCTTTCCCAAGCCTTAGTTTTTCCATCTGTAGAATGAGAGGCCCAGACTCTCATTCTAACTGCATCTAGTTTAAACCTCTACGATTTTATAATAGTATTTTCCTGCCAGGAAGCTCCCAGCACATCCTCATCTAATTGGAGTCTCATACCAACTCTGGAAGGAATGGTTATATCATTAACCCCATTTTTAAGCTGGAGGAAGAGACCAGAGAACCCGGCACTCTGTTGCAAACTCCCCCGCCGGCCCCCTCCGCAGGCCAGCTGCCTCCAAGGGGCTGTCAGCAGCAGCTCCTGCAGCCTGACACCTGAGCCTCACCCAGGCTCCTGACAGAATTATCAGAGAACTGGGGAACAAATACTTCCCGTAATCGGGGCAATGGTTCTATAGCCAGAGGTGGAGGAGGCAAGATGTGAAGTGTGTCTGATGAATTCCTCTCCCAGTGTAGGGTCAGAGCTAATAAAACCCAGGGAAATCTCGGCGGGCTGCTGGAGAGGCGAGCGAGCACGAGCAGGCGAGCGCTGGGGGCAGGGCCACCGGGACTTAAGCTTCTGCACAAAGCCAGGCTTGTGGCATTTTCTGCATGTTTCAGTTACCTTTGGCAGCCGGGCAGGCAAATACGAGCAGCTTGGCATGAAAATGAATTTAGAGCTTAAAAGAAAAGAAGTGTTTCACCCTCGGTGGCTTCTCAGGCTGCCCCGGTACAGGTACAGCCAGGGGAGGCAGGTGCCAAGGAAGAGTGGTGACAAAGAATCTAAGGGCTGGAGTGAAATGTCAGTTCCCTTCCTCTCCCACACACATGGCCTGAGGGAGGGACGGGCGGAGTCCTGCAGCTTGAGCCAACGACCCTCACAGCCGCTGGAGCAGGAGAGAAAGGAGAGGCCGCCCACGTGAAAATCAGCTGCTCCGTCTCCACCCTTGATGCCAATCAGGAAGCCATCAAGTGTTGGGAGGCTGAGACTTCAGAGTGGGACCTAGTTTGCTTTTAAGCATCCAAAGAAATGTGAGGACTCATTTTCCATTTCCCAAGATGCTCAAACAAGAGGAAATGGGTTTACAATGAATGGAGAGAGAGAGAGTTCAGGAGGCCTAAGAGTTGACTGGCTGGCTTGGGGGGTAATGTACTTAAATGAAATTAAACCCAGCACAAAGAAAGAGAAGGAGGCTGAGGCTGAGGCTGGGAAAGGCCAGGCTGTGGAGGACCAGGGTAAGAAGGCCCAGTCCCTGCCTTCAGGGCACATCCCCTGCCAAGGGAGAAAGGGGAAACAGATTCACCAAAGTGAAGAGTTTGGATGTAGAGTGGAAAAAGAAACTCGGTTAGACTGCGAGAATCCAGGCTAGCTTCTTGGAAGAGATGGTACCTGAAACATGGTTAGGAATTGGGCCGGGCAGAGAGGAAATGGCAGGAAGAAAGGCCCAGGGGCAACCATATGGGGCTGGTTCCAGTTGGATATACTGGTAGTGAGGGTGGGGTGATGAAAGGTCACTTTGGTCTTCCTTGTGCCAAATGGCACAGATGGCACATTTCTGCTTATCAATCAACAGAAAGTCAAGGAAACCCATCCCCCCTTGAAGGAGCTGAGGTGAAGGAAGGAAGGATCCAGGAGACTGATTCTAATTAGCGTGCCTATGAGCTCTTGGCTCTAATTACTGCTTGCTAACAAAACAACTTTGGGTGAGTGTCTTTCCTTCTCTAGGCCTCAGTTCCCAGATCTGGAAAATCTAGGCGACTTGGATTATCTTTAAAGTCCTTTGCAGGACTGAGGCCTCTAATCCCATGACTGACAATATTAAGCTAAATATTGAGTTCAATGTGTATGAGGGTAGGGGTGGGAGAGGTTCCAGACTGGGATGTCTACACTTGGACATAGTGAAGAGTGGAAGGGTCACAGCCTGGGCACAGATCTTGTGGTGCCGGGCTAGGCACTGCACATGTGTGAGGGGCTCAGATCTGGGCCTGGGCCATGGCAGAGGCTGAGGCTTCTGGACAGGCCCCTGAGCCGGGCCGGGGAGCAGAGGCATTGCCCTAAGGAGCAAAGACAGCAGCTTTGGACACACATCGTTCTCGGTTTGCACCCTGTCTCTGCCGCTGACCCGTGTGAGCTTGGGCAAATTAAATTACCGAACTACTGTGGGCCTTAGTATCCTTATCTGAAAAGATGGAGAAAATAATGCCCATTATTCTCCTACATATTTCCTAGAACATAAACTCAAAATTCACGCTGTAACCCCACTGGACTGAGCTTCTAAGGAGACTGTGTCTCCCTCATCTCTCTCTCCCTCATGGTGAACCATGCACACACAGCACATGGTACAGAGAAGTACAGTTTTGTTAAGTGGGACAGTGAGCTTATTGTGAGGATTAAATATGTGATGGAGGCCAGGTGCAGTGACTCACAACTGTAATCCCAGCACTTTGGGAGGCCGAGGCAGGAGGATTGCTTGAGGCCAGGAGTTTAAGACCAACCTGGGCAACATAGTGAGATCGTCTTTAAAACATTAATTTAAAAAATAAGGTCTGGCGCGGTGGCTCACGCTTGTAATCCCAGCACTTTGGGAGGCCGAGGCAGGTGGATCACGAGGTCAGGAGATCGAGACCAGCCTGGCTAACATGATGAAACCCCATCTCTACTAAAAATACAAAAAATTAGCCGGGCGTGGTGGCGGGCGCCTGTAGTCCTAGCTACTCAGGAGGCTGAGGCAGGAGAATTGCTTGAACCTGGGAGGTGTAGGTTGCAGTGAGCTGAGATCACGCCACTGCACTCTAGCCTGGGTGACAGAGCAAGACTCCGTCTCGAAAAAATAAATAAATAGATAAATTTTAAAAATAAATAAATAGGCTGGGCGCGGTGGCTCATGCCTGTAATCCCAGCACTTTGGGAGTCTGAGGCCGGCAGATCACGAGGTCAGAAGATCGAGACCATCCTGGCTAACATGGTGAAACCCCATCTCTACTAAAAATACAAAAAATTAGCCGGGCGTGGTGGAGGGCGCCTGTAGTTCCAGCTACTTGGGAGGCTGAGGCAGGAGAATGGCGTGAACCCGGCAGGCAGAGCTTGCAGTGAGCCGAGATCGCGCCACTGCACTCCAGCCTGGGCGACAGAGCGAGACTCCGTCTCAAAAAATAATAAACAAATAAATAAATAAATAAATAAATAATAAATGTGTGATGGATGTTAAATTCTTACATGCTTATTGGATGGTGGGTCCTTAGTAAACACGTAAGAATCCCTTCTCTTCTCTGTGGTATTGGCCAAGGGGCCCAGAAAGTCACAATGTGATAGTTGTCAAACAACAAGTAAACAGTTGAATTCATGACAGATGCTGAATAAATGTTTAGGAGTGGGGAGATAGATAAGAAATGTGTGTGATGGGGGAGATTCAGGCCCTGTCTGAGACTGACACGTGGTCACCAGGGGAGATAGATAAGAAATGGGTGTGATGGGGGAGATTCAGGCCCTGTCTGAGACTGACGCATGGTCACCAGGGGTCCTCATGGAGGAGTCACTCTTGTGGAGGCCAACAGTGGACTTCGACATAGTCACCTCACAAACTGGGCACCTACCGTGTGTCAGGCCCTGCCCTAGGGGCTTGGGATGCAACAATGAACAAGACAAAGTCCTTGCCTGCAGGAAGCTTCTATCCTAGTGGGGGAAACAGACAAGGATCATGCTATGAAAAAACACAAAGGCGTGTAAGGTGAATGAGAGCAACACGGTACTGTGTGGGGTAGTGTGGCCAGGAAAGCCTCTTCAAGGAGAGGGCATTGAGGCAGAGACCTGAGGGGCCTGAGGGACCCAGGGGAGAGTGGTCTCAGCTGAGGGAGTAGCAAACAGGCCCTGAGGCAGGTGCCTGCAGGGCCAGTGAGGGGCCAGTGTGGCTGGAATGGAGTCAGTGCCAGGGAGAGAGAGGAGATGAAGTCAGGTCACGAGCAGAGCCCAAAGCCCAGCAAGTCCTTTTTCCGTGGAATGAGGTGGGAGCCAGGGGAGGGTCTTAAGCAGAGGAGCGACAAGACCTGACCTTGCTTTTAAGTGGATCCTCTGGTTGCTGTGAAGGTTCTGGTATCTAGACTGTAAGCACGGGGGGCCTCCCTCACTTGGAAAAGCAGGAGTGGCTGGAAGGAAGAGGAGGCCAAGAGAAGTGAGCAGGGAGCCGGTGCCCACCAGGTTGCAGACAGATGCCAGGGCCAGGCAGGGTGGAAGGGTGGATCCTGGGGGCAGAAAGGGCTCCTGGGCTGGCAGCAGGAGGGCCATGGGGCTTCTTGCCCAGATGGAACATGGACTGAGCTAGCTGGCACTGTGATATGGGGAGAGGAGGAAGGGAGGGGCAACATGGGCTCTGGTTGGGATGGTGGGGCATTAAGCAGGGAGGCTGCCATCCTTCCAGCAGGAATGAGGGACTAGTGACATGGAGAGTCCCACGGCTGGTCTCTTGCCACGCCTTCGGAGGCAGGTCCTCATTGCTCTTGGGTACCTGGCCTCACTGTTATTCATGGAGTTTCTTATCAAGGGAAGAGTCGGATGACCTTGAGTCCATCACTCTTCCTCTTTAAGCTTTTCAGTAAAAGAAGGGGTTTTCCCTGGATGGTCTCCAACCAAGCCCCTTCTAGGATTTCTATTAATGGGTGGAATCAGACACTGCATCTCTTCTGCCTCTCTACTCCGATGACGGTTTCAGTTCCTGCCATGCCCTGTCTTTCCTTCTCTCCCCAGGGCTACCATGAATAGTGGTGCAGGGTGGTTAGTGCACAAGGGCACCCAGCCGAGGGCGTGAGTGGGGGCACAATCCAGCCCACATTCTGCCCAGGAAATCTTGTGCCCTGCCTGACTCAAGGTTGCATTTACCCACAGTAGAGAATGCCTTTTTCTAGTTTGTTCTAGGTGCAGCATGGGCAGCCCCACTTTCCTGTCCCCTGCACAACCCCGCTTCTGCTCTTCTGTGCCCTTTTCTCCCACCATCCCCAGCCTCAAACAGGGGAGAGGAGGGCAGCATTAACAAGCAGTGCTTTGGGAGGGGTGAGGGGACAGCAGCTGTCTCTTCTGTGAGGAGCTCTGCCCCCTAAGCCTGGTGGTGCTTCTCCCCTCCTTATCAATGCTGTGAGTTGCCTCTCAAAATTGCTCTGCCGTCATTAACACCGTGGATTAGGTCAGATGAGAGCATGTTTGCAGTCTTGGATGGCAAAGGCAAAACGCTGATGCTGATTATTCCAGATCTTCTGGGCATGGCCCATTCCGTGCTTGACGTTCTTAATCAGAGGGACGAGTGGTAGTTACGTGGCGGGTGGGCCAGGGCCATGGTTGTTTCTAATCTGGCTGCCAGGCGCAGACGGCACGTCTGCAGCACCTGCCAGCCCACGCACTGGCCTGCCTGGACATCACAAGCGACCAGGGTTACTGGGCACTATCATATCTCTCAAAGAAGAAGCAACTCCTCCAGTGCAACATCTGTGGGGCTGCTTTTGAACCATCAGCAATTCATTTGAGCAAGAGCTGGGAGCATTTTTCCCCTGGGCCTGATCAGTAAGTTGTTTCTTCGTTTTGTTTTGTTTTTTGTTTTTTTGTTTGTTTGTTTTCTTTTGTTTTTTTGTTTTGTTTTGTTTTGTTTTTTGAGACAGAGTCTCACTCTGTCGCCCAGGCTGGAGTGCACTGGCGCAATCTCAGCTCACTACAACCTCCACCTCCCAGGTTCAAGCAATTCTCCTGCCTCAGCCTCCTAAGTAGCTGGGATTACAGGCCCGAATCACCATGCCAGGCTAATTTTTTTGTATTTTTAGTACAGACAGGGTTTTGCCATGTTGGCCAGGCTGGTCTCAAACTCCTGACCTCAGGTGATCCGCCTACCTCAGCCTCCCAAAGTGCTGGGATTACAGACGTGAGCCACCGCACCCAGCTCCTGATCAGTAAGTTTTATGTTCTGGTTGGCCATGCAGCGGGAGGGTGTCCTTCAGACCACCCCTCCTCCAGTGTCCCCTTCTGAAAAGCCTCTGTGCCCGGCGGAGGCTGTGGCCGGCCTCATATTCTACCTCCACCACCCCTGACCCTGTGCTCCAGCCACACTACAGCCCCCAGTCACAGATCTCTGGCCCTTCCTCATGCTAGTCCCCTGCCAGGAATGCCTGCACAGCCTTGTCCTCCAGGCAGAAGCTCATCATCTGTAGCAGCCGCTGCCTTGCCAGTGCCCACTGCAGCCTCTAACTTTTCCCACTTCAGTGTGCTCCAGTCCCACGCCCGACTGCCTTTCTTTGCCTAAGGCTTTCTCTGGCTTCTGGAACCTGCATTGCCTCTCTGTGCCGGTTAGGCCAGAAGTGCCAGGAAATTAATACCCTCCAAAAGCAGCCCTCAGCCACTGAGCCAATGACAGGCAGAAGTTGGTATAAACATATCCCAGCTTCCTCACCCCTCTGGCAGCCTAAGTTTGAAATGCGTTCTACAGTCTCCCAGAGTTCTGCAGCAGGACTATACCCTAGTTGCCTATAGTGATGACTGGCTTGATAAAGCACCTTTTATTGTCTACCTTCCCTTCCCCGTCTCACCTCTGCCCTCATGAATGGATTAATGCCCTTATGAAAGGTATTATCCCTGAGCTAGGCCCCTTTTTGCCCTTCTGCCTTCCACCATGTGACGAAGTGTTTGCCCCTCTGGAGGACACAGCAACAAGGACCATCTTGGAAGCAGAGACCTGGCCCTCACCAGACACCATACCTGCCGGCACCTTGATCTTAAACTTCTCAGCCTCCAGAAGTGTGAGAAATACATTTCTATTATTATTAAATTACTCAGGCTAAAGTATTTTGTTATAGCAGCAGGAACAGACCAAGACACCTCCCAAATGTACTACTCACATACAACTCTTTGTCTCAGGGTCAGCTTCTAGGGGAAACAAACTTCTAAGACATCACCTCAATGTCCATCTCAGTATCACTTCCTTTTTGCAGTTTCCCCTGACCCTGACCCTCCCTTCTTCCCGTTCCTGGGGTAGAACCGTTGGTCACTCTTCTCTGTTCCCAGAGCCGTTTTTTTTGTTGTTGTTGTTTTGTTTTGTTTTGTTTTGTTTTTTTGAGATGGAGTCTCACTCTGTCGCCCAGGCTGGAGTGCAGTGGTGCGATCTCAGCTCACTGTAACCTCTGCCTCCCAGGTTCAAGCAATTCTCCTGCCTCAGCCTCCCAAGTAGCTGGGATTACAGGCGCCTGCCACGAGGCCCAGCTAATTTTTTTGTATTTTTGGTAGAGACGAGGTTTCACTATGTTGGCCAGGCTGGTCTCAGACTCCTGACCTCAAGTGATCCATCTGCCTCAGCCTCCCAAAGTGCTGGGATTACAGGCGTGAGCCAGTGTGCCCGGCCTCCCAGAGCCCTTTCTACCTACCTCAACAGCATTCCTCATGCTGCACTGTGGTTTCTCTCCCTTCATCTCCTGGGGCTCCCAGTAGCCTGGGAACCCTTTGGGGATAGATACTGTGTCCTTTTTGCCTTTTATTCGCTGAGCCTAGGACTGCACCCAGCACACAGCATGTGTCATATATATACATTTTTTTCTTTTTTCTTTTTCTTTTTTTTTGCCAAATAGCCAGTAGTGAAAGTGCAACGACTAAAAGGGAATGGAGTGACACAGACAAGTGTCTACAAGAGACCCTGGGGCTGCTACTCCAAATGCTGTCACTTTGCAAGGTTACTGGGTAGAACTTCAATCTTGCTACTCACCTGCTCAACAACCTGCAATGGCTCCCTATTGTTGCCTTTCCCAGCAAGGCCTTATTTCCTGGATGATTTTCCACTGTCTGGCCCTGTCCTAAGAGAGAGTGAAGCCTGTTGCTCAGAGTCCGGCTTTGGTCTCAACTGCCTTGTTTCACATTCTCACTATGCCAGTCCCCAGCTGGGTGATGATGAATAAGTTACTTAGCGTCTCTGGGCACTGGCTTCCTTACTTATTAAATGTAGATAATACTAGGTTGGTGCAAAGTAACTGCAGTTTTTCCCATTAAAAGTAACAATATCTCACTTATAAAATTATTTTGAGAATTTAAAATCATGCACGGTCCCTGTGAATATGCTACAAACCACTGATTTATACAATTTAAAATGGTAATTTTATGGTATGTGACTAATATTTCAAAAAATATATATAAGCATGGTGTCTGGCCCAGATCTTTGAAAATAAAACGATGCTAATTATTGTTACGAGCAAGGTTTCCCGAAGGCCCTATCACTGGGCCAGGCACACAGCAGATGCTCAGTAAACACTCCTGGAATGAATGGAGAACATATTCCACAAGTATGCTTTGGGCATTGTTTATGCCAGGTATGTGGGGGATGGGGAACATAGAGATTCCGATTTCAGTTTTGCATCCTCAGGAAGGGAAGACAGAATTATTCTCCATGGAGTGGGGCCTCCTGACCCAGCTGTGCCTGGCTGTCAGGGGAATTACAGCCTCTGTCCCTTGCTGCCTGTTCCAGGAGGCAGAACCCAGTCCAGCTGATTCTGAGCCATGGGGAAATTGTAACAGGCAGAGGAATGTGTTCTTGTATTTATCTTTGACTGACAGTATCTGATGTTCTGGGAATTGACTTCAGACAGAATCCGGAGGAGCCCCTTATAGTCCCGCTGCCACAAACAAGGCCCAGAGGGCGCAGCTCTGCCCAGCCCAGCACCAGGTTTTTGGCCTCCCCACCGGCCCGTGGCACATCGGCTTCGATGTGCCAGGCGGTGGGTGAGGAAGTGGAGGTTCCAGCTCGCAAAGCTTAGGCTGAGGCTGAGGATGGGCTAGAGTCAAGTCTACGTGTGCAGCCTTACTCAGGGAGACGTCTCTGCGCTGCAACCTCATGCCCGGGAGGGCAAGGCTGGGCTAGGGCGGGGGATCGCGAGGGGCTTGGCTGGGAAGAGGACTGCAGGAGAGGTGTCCCAACTCTCCCCTCGCTCCCCAAGCACACAGCACGCGCCTACTCGGTGCTGGCTGCATAGAAGCCCAGGGAGCTCGGGCCGATCTCCCAGTCTGGTTGCCACCAGACTGGGTGGCAGGAGCTTCTAGACCTGGAGGCTGGCTCAGTCGTGTGGTCACGACGGGCGGGGGAGTGGAAGGGCGCCGGCGCGTGGTTTCGGCAGCCGACTTGGCGAGGCCGCGGCTGGCGGGAACCACAGATGGGGGAGGCGCCCATGCACCGACCCCACCTGGGCCACTAGGAAACCGAGGTAGTCCCTCCTGGCACTGGGGTCGCCCCCACACACCTCCCCAGAAGGAGATATAGGGTCTGTTTCTGGACTGAGACCTGCCCCCGAGTAGGGCGCACACTCAGCAGAGACCCTCCTCCCTAAGCCCCTGGGAGGGGATCTTTATTGCACACCTCCCTCCCACTCATGACCCCTCTCCACTCTGCATAGACCTTTCTCAAAAAGGCGCCCCTCGGTTCCCATAACCCTCCCCCTCCCCCAGGATGGAGACCCCTGATAGGGGTGGTGAGAGGGGGCGGGCGCAAATGAAGATGCGCGCGACCAGGACCACCTCTTGCTGTCACCCGCCACGTCCCCAGCATCTGGACCGCGTCCCCCGGCCCGCCACGCGGGCACACACACACACGCGCACACACACACACGCGCACACACACACGCGCACACACACACGCACACACACACGCACGCGCACACGCGCGCGCACACACACACGCGCACACACGCGCGCACACACACACGCGCGCACACACGCGCGCGCACACACACGCTCACACTCGCCCTGTGCGCAGACCCCGCCCGCGGCCCCGCCCCGGCCCCTGCGGGCGTCCCCTCTGGCGCTCCCGGGTGGCGGGAGGCTGCGGTTTCGGGCAGATTTGATTTTCTCGCAGCCCGGGCGCCCCGGAGCCGAAGCCCGAGCCGAGGAGGTGGCGCTCGCAGCCGCGTCCCAGCCCCGTCGCCGCCGGCGCCCCGCCACCCCCGCCGCCAGCGCCCCATCCGGCGTCTCCCGCTCCTCACGCCCCTCTCCCTGTCTCCTGCATCCCCTCTGCCTCTGCCCACAGACGCGCGTCCCTCTCCTGGGGCCCCTGTCCACGACTCCGCGCTCCCCTCCCGGTGCCCTCTCCCCGCGCCCCTCTCCCCGCGCCCCTCTCCCCGCTGGGTCCCCGCTCCCTGGGCTCCTTGCCCTTCCCCGCTGGGCCCCTGTAGCCTCCTCGCGGCGTCACCCGAGCCCCCTCCTCGATCCGCGGCCCCCGCTCCCTCCGCCCTCTTCCCTCTCTCACTTCCCACGCCCCCTCTTCGCGCTCCTCTCTCCTCCCCTTGCCGCCCAGCCCTGGCTCTGGAGTTGGGGGAGAGCCCAGGGCTCCAGTCGCTCCGGAGGAGGCGTGAATCGCGCGGGGATTGACTAATTTGGGGTGGGGGGTGCGGTGGGCGATGGAGCAGCCTGAGGACATGGCGTCGCTGAGCGAGTTCGACTCCTTGGCGGGCGGCATCCCGGCCACCAAGGTGGAGATCACCGTGTCCTGCAGGTGAGCCTCCCGCTGGCCGGGTCCCCTTGCCCTGGCCCTGGACGCAGAGCCCCGCGGCCCCTGCCGCTTCGGTCCTAAACCTCCGCGCGCCCCCTTCCCAGAGTGTCCTGGTCTCCAGGACTGCGCCCCTGTCGATCTGCCAAGAGCCCCTGTCCTGTCCGGCTGCGGGTGGCGACCGCAGAATAGGAAGCCAGGCTGGGGTCATATCCCAGAAAGTTTGCGCTCCAGGCTGTTGCATCGAGGAGATATGAAGACACGGGAACGGGGGTCCAGGCACCCAAGTGGGGAGAGGGAGTTGGTAAAAGGCTGTACTACGGTCTCTGCTCAGGCTATCTCTGATCACCCCATCCCCAAACCACAAAGTGAGTGATTTGCCCCCATCCCTCCCAGGCTTGCCCGCCCTCTCCCTTCTGTGCCCTCCTCTCTTCTCTCTTTGCCCCAGCATCCCGATCCCTCACCACTCTCCCCCACCCCACTGTCCTAGACTCTAGGATTTTAAAGCCTTCCTTCATCTCCATCAACAACGAAATCGACTCCTGGAAAAGGATCAGATTGACTCATTCACACTGAGGTGTGGATACATGATAACAACTTAAAGTGGCACCATTAAAAAAATAACTTGGGTCAAAAATCTTAAGCCAAAGGAATAGAACACTGATTGTGAAATTGTAGAGTCTAACAGAGGAGGAGGGGGAATATTTTTGTGGGTTACCACGCCCAAATCTTCACTCATGTCACACAGGGTTTGGGGGTAACTTCTCTAAGAGCTGGGTCTGCCCCAGGTTCTCCTAGCTAGGGGAAGGCTGCCCCAGGCAGTAAGAGGGTGTGGGTGGCAAACGGGGCTTTTTCCCTAGTTCAGTCTCTCTGTGGCTGGCCTAGGATCATGTGCTGCCACGCAAGCGTCACCCACTTTGAGGTTCCTCCGCAGAGGCCATGCCCCCTGCCCCAGATCACCGACAGCATTTCTGGAGCCCTGGCTGTGCCCTTGTTCGAAATCACCCATCTCATCCTCTTCCAGGTTGCTCCTTGGTCAGACCCTCCATGAGAGGTAACCTTGTTGGCCCCCCAGCCCTGTATTACAAAGTTGTGGCATTGATGAGGTGTAGGTAGAGCTAGAGGGTCTGGGCAGGGGCGTGAAGGAGGGAAGGACTCAGGGTGACTTTCTCTTGAAGACTTGGGGGTAAGTGGCAGTGAAGGCTAGTCTGGTTGAACGTAGCTGCCCCCCTAAGCCAGGCCCTCTGGGGGCTCCTGTGATAGCTCCCAGGTCCCATACACCATGCCGTCAGGATCATCTCCCAATGCCATTTGCGCCTTGTCATTACTCTGCTGGGAGATTCCTGATGGCCCATTAGCTCCAGTCTCACCTCCTCGCCATCAAAAGCAGCACGGCCTCCCCACCCTTCTCCTGCACGCACATCCCTGCGCCTGGCACTCCCTCCCAGGCTTCAATCCTACCTGTTGTCTTCAGTTGTCTTGGGATCCTTCCCACCTCCAAACCTCTGAACAGCCCATTCCCCATCCGGATTTCACTCGTCCTTTATCTCCCCAAGTTTACGATCCCCTCCTCCTGAAAAGCCTGGCCTCATGCTCCCCACTTCCAGGCATCCTCTCACCCATGAGACACACAGCTCAAATCACTGTCTTCTGTGTCCCCTGGGCCCTAGGTACTCAGCCTGGGCCACACGGTCACTCACATACTGAGGATGAAACCTCTTGAGATGTCTCAGGTGTGCAGATGTCATCCCTCCCCTCAAAGCAACTGTGTAAGCAGTTGAGGGCAGGGATTCCCACCCTGAGTCGGACCCATGCACCCTCTACTCCAGTGGAGAGGAAAGGAGATGGAGGGCAGATAGTGTGGCTTTGGAGTCAGACACCTTGAAACAGAATCTCTGCTTCACCACTTGGGGCAAACTTTAAGCCTCAGTTTCCCCCGCCTGTCAGGTACAAACAATAAGCAGCATGTGCTCATGGAGAAACCTTGTTCACCAAGGTAGCTCGTGCTTAGGGCAGTGCCTGGCACTTGCCAAATACTGTTGGAGGAATTAACTTGCAGGAGTGGAGGAGCAGGAAGCACCCAGCAAGCTACTTCGCACTTGCTTGGCACACAGTAGGTGCTCAATAAGTAGCTACAATGATCACCAGAAGGCGGTAGCACCTGGCCCCTCCTGTTTGCTTTCTGGAAGTAAAGATGTCCAAAGGACTCAAACCTCTTGCATAAGAGGCCTTCCTGGGGGATGTGGTTCTGGGGCTGACCCTGGGTCAGTTCCCTTTCAGGGGACGTGATCCATGAGCTGAGGAAGGCCCTGACCTGGGCCCTGCTCATGTTCTCCAGAAAGCCAGAGGCAGGGGGAAGTGGGTTTTGATGGGGAAGGATGAGGAGGGAGCAGTCACTTAGAACAGAGGGGAGGTGAGAAAACAGTCTGGGTGGCCTTGAAATTGTAGATGCATCTCTCTGCCTCAGCCAGGCCCAACTATTCAGGTTCTAGAACAGACAGAGAGGAGGAGGAGGAAAAGGAGGAGGAGAGGAGCACAGGGAGGAGGGAGAAATGCAGAGAGTGGCTTTCTCCAGCATATTCTTCACTCCATGGTCGCCAGTTAAAGAGTCAATCCCTCCCCACTGCACCCTGTGGTCAGCACTCTTGGGGCCCCAGGAGAGGAGGCTCTGGGAGGCTCTGCCCTGGGCATCTGAGTGACACCTGCTGGTGGGCCCAGAACAGTAGGGCAGGCAGAGGGGCTGGCAGGTGAGAACTCCAGGGGGTTTCAGGATGGGCAGCTGGGGTAAAGGGGTCAATGTTTCAGGGAAGATTATGAGTCGCCACCTCTGGCTCCCAGGAACACTTGTTTCTACTTGCCTTCCTCCTCATGAAGGGGCCTACCACTCCCCTACCACAGAGCCTTCTTCTGCTCTGTGCCTAAGGGAGGATCTGGCACCTGCTGTGCCCATCCCAGGGCTCAGCTAGCTAAGCAAAGCTGCCTGGCACAGGGGCACATCTGAGTCAGAGCACAGGGCCACCGTGGGGCCAAGTCTCCACTGAAGGCAAATGACACTGGGGATGGACAGTTTCAGGCCCCTGCTTCAGGTAGAGTATACTATACTCCCAAACAATTATTTTTACTGACTGTGGTAAACTCAGGGCCCAAGATTAGAAAGCCTTTGGTTATTTGGCACAATGGTTATGAATGTGAGCCCTGGAATCTGTCTCCTTGGTTTCAAATCCCAGCTCTCTTCCTATGACCTTGGGTAAGCTACTTAAGCTGTCTGTGCCTCAGTTTCCTCATCTGTAAAGGAAGCATAATGATCCTTATCAGTTATGAGGCTTAAATGAATTAATCCATGAATAGCAATTGATGCAATTGATGTTGTTGCTTATTTGACACCTGGAAGTTAATAAAAATTTGCCTCTATAGCTGGCTCCCAGGGTCTGTGTGTGTTCTGGAGATCTGATCAATCTAGAGTTTCTTTCTTTTTTTTTTTTTTTGAGACAGAGTTTTTGCTCTGTTGCCCAGGCTGGAGTGCTGGAGTGCAAAGGCGTGATCTCAGCCCACTGCAACCTCCGCTTTCTGGGTTCAAGTGATTCTCCTACCTCAGTCTACTGAGTAACTGGAATTACAGGTGCCTGCCTCCACACAGGGCTAATTTTTGTATTTTTAGTAGAGACAAGGTTTCACCATGTTGGCCAGGGTGATCTCGAACTCTTGACCTCAGGTGATCCACCTGCCTCAGCCTCCCAAAGTGCTAGGATTACAGGCGTCAGCCACTGAGCCCTGCCAATCTCGAGATTCTTAAGGGTTGTTTTGGGAGTGAGTAGGGCAGATGGTTTGTGGAACTAGATACCAGTAGACATCATAAAAAATGTGACTTTAAAGACCCTCCTCCCTTGAGTCAAGAGCTCTTCCTTCCTCTGATGGCCTGTTCTAGACCCTTCCTGACTGTGTGAACCATCCTGCTGAGTCAATCAAAACTTACCTGTCGACGTTCCATTCTCCAAAGGCCCCACTAGTTTTCAGGTCTCCATGCAGGGATCTGGCCCAGCATGTTGGTTAGAAAGAATGATTTGCATTTTTTACATAACAAGAAACCTTTGCACTTGCGCAGGGTCCTGCTGGAGAAGCGATGCACATTTCCACATGGTGGGTTCCCAAGACCCAGGGAAGACGGGGCAGGGCGAGTCTGGAAGCAGCCTATTGCTTAGCCCTGCCGGCTGCCCTCTCTCCACCAGCTGGTATGGGGCTGGTGGGCAGCTGTTGTTCTGCCCCAGAGATATTGTTTTCTGCCGTCTGTTCGGGTTGGCATTTTGCTGCTCTGGAGCCTTAGAGGCAGCCCGGCTCAGGAGCTGTGCCCTGGGTCTCTCAGAAGGGGTGTGAACAGCTCTGAGCGCTTTCTTCTGACAGGCAGCAAGAGGGTGGTTTGGGGGAGGGAGGAGCCTGGGGGAGGGCGGCAGCTGTCAAAGCCAGTGCTAGGAAAAGAAGTCCACTTAACCATTGAATACACTAAGGTACTCAGGTCAGTGGAGCTAGGGGAATAATAACAGTGGCATTTACTGAGTGCCAACTGCATGCTAGGCACTTTACACCGTATTAGGCTGAACCATATGCAATTTCTACACTCAATTTTTTTTTTTTTTTTTGAGACGGAGTCTCTTTCTGTCACCCAGGCTAGAGTACAGTGGCCCAGTGTTGGCTCACTGCAACCTCTGCCTACTGGGTTCAAGCGATTCTCCTGCCTCAGCCTCTTGAGTAGCTGGGATCACAGGCATGCACCATCATGCCCGGCTGATTTTTGTATTTTTACTGGAAACAGGGTTTCACCATGTTGGTCAGGCTGGTCTCAAACTGCTGACCTCAGGTGATCGTCCCGCCTCGGCTTTCCAAAGTGCCGGGATTACAGGCATGAGCTACCGCACCCAGCCCATCTGTTTTTAACCTATTCAAATAAATAACACAACTTATTTTTTTTCTTTCTTTCCTTCCTTCCTTCCTTCCTTCCTTCCTCCCTCCCTCCCTTCCTTTTTTTTTTTTTTTTTTTTTTTGAGATACAGTCTCTGTCGCCCAAGCTGGAATGCAGTGGTAGAGTCACAGCTCAATGCAGCCTCCAACTCCTGGGCTCAAGCGATCCTCCTGCCTTAGCCTCCTGAGTTGCCAGGACTACAGGTGCACACACACCACCACACCTAGCTAATTTTTAAATTTTTTTTGATGTTTTTGTTTGTTTGTTTGTTTTGTAGAGGTGAGGTCATATTCGGTTGCCCAGGCTGACTGGCTGATCTCAAACTCCTGGCGGGAAGCAGTCCTCCAGCCTGTGCCTCTCAAAGTGCTGGGATTAGGTGTGAGCCACTGCACCCGGCCCCACATAATACTTTCATATATTTCAAACTAAGATAATTGTATTAGTTCTCAGTTGCTATGTGACAAATTACCACAAACCTAGTGGCTTCTAACTACAGCCATTTCTCATTTCCTAGTTTCTGTAGGTCAGAAGTCCAGGCATGACATAAAGTGGCTTTTCTGCTCAGGGTGTCACTAGGCTGGAATCAAGGTATTGGCAGGGCTGTGGTCTTATCCAAGGCTCTGAGTCCTCCTCCGAGCTCACTTGTGGGTGGCAGAATTCAATTTCTTGCAGCAGATAGATTAAAGTTCTGTTTTCTTCCTGGTTATTGGACCAGAGTGACCCTCAGCTCCTAGAGGCTGCACCCAGGCCCTTGCCACATGGCCCCCTCACAGCACGGCAGCTCACTTCTTCAAGGCCAGCAGGAGAATCTCTCCTAATCTGCTATGACAGAGTCTTTTGTAAAGTAACTGTAATCATAAGAGTGAATATCTGGTCACCTTTGTCATACATCATAACCCAATCGCATGAGTGACTAACCTATCATATTCCCAGGTCCCGCCCACTCTCAAGGGGAGGGGATTATACAGACGTGTGTGCCAGGAGACTGGAATCTTGGAGGCCATCCTATATTTCTGCCAATCACAATTGCTGCATCTTTTAAACTAGGATAGATAGATATTAGTATTTTCTCTTTTTGCCGATTAGGAAATTGAGGCTCAGAGAGGTTAAGAGACCTGCCCAAGGTTACACAGTGAGTACATTTTGGAGAGAGGGATCCAACTTCTATTCCCTCAGACTTCAAGGCCTTGAGGTCTTCTTGAGATTGGAGGTTGGGTTCTCCAGGAGGATGGTGGTGGAGGCCTGAGTACCAACTATGGTAGGTGTGACCGAAAGGTAGGCAGTCTCTCCCCAGGGATGGGAGAGGCCTTCCTTGCTAACGGATGCCTGTGGTTCTGAGCAGCAAACCCAGAACTGGAGGAATCCTTGGGGGGCAGAAACCAGAAAGAGTCACAGGATGGAAGCCAGCCTTCGATGCCATCCAGACCACACAGTAGCAGTTTACCATCCCTCCTCTCCCAGCTCACAGTTCACCCTGTTCAGACTCAAGGCGATCACTGGAGATGTTCTACCCTTGGGAAGA
The DNA here is from genome assembly GCF_009828535.3 of Hylobates moloch. Classification (NCBI taxonomy): domain Eukaryota; kingdom Metazoa; phylum Chordata; class Mammalia; order Primates; family Hylobatidae; genus Hylobates; species Hylobates moloch. The sequence goes on along the minus strand of NW_026652295.1, from coordinate 35,443,955 downwards.
AAGCGTAGGGAGGAGGCTGGGGAATTAGGCTGGAAAGCTCTGGGGCAGAGAGGAGTCTGGCTTGGGTAGGAATGATTCAGCTGTAGGTAACAGAAAATCTGACTGATGGTGGCTTAAACCTGAAACGCATTTATTTTTCTCAGATCACAATGAATCTGGAGGTAGGTTATATCAGGGCTACTTTGTCAGCTCACTTTATCATCAAGGACCCAGTTGTCTTTGTATTTTGCTATCATCTTAGCAGTAGGCCTTGTTGTTACAAAATGGCTGCCTCTGCTTCGGGCATCTCAACTGCCTCCAAAGACAGGAAGCTAGGCATGAGGCCAGAGTCCTCTCTTTGAAAAGTTCTTTTTACCAGGAAAGTATAATCCTTTCCAAAATCTCTCAGCAAACCTTCCTTTCTAATTCAGGTGCCAAAGCTGGGTCTCATGTGCACTCCTAGACTAGGGACAGGGGCCATCTTCCCGGATTTCAGGGAGTCGTCATCAGATCTAAACAATGTGGATTCTGTCGGCAGGAAGAGAGTGGGCGATGTTTGCTGGATGGGCAACCATGGCATCTATGGGGCCATTTGGAAAGTAAGGAGGCTTTCCAAGAGCCTAGAATTTGCATCTCTGAGGCCTGCTCCTCAGATTTTCCTACAGTCAATGGACAGTGGACAGTGTTAGGTGACTGATTCTCCAAGCACAGCTTGGCTGGACCCATGACTGCCTTTCTTTCTGCCAGTTTGCCAGTCAAGAATAAAAAGGCTTAGTGTGATTTCAAAACATTGCAAGTTCCCTAAGGTCTCTTCTGCTGGCCTCACACAGACCTCACAGTAACAACAGGACAGCTTTATACCTTTGGGTATGGAAGAATCCTGGCCAGGACACTGAAAGTCAGTGCCACTCCTGGCTTATCTTCTCTGGGATCCTGGCCAGATTGTTTAAGTTCTCCAACCTCAGTTTCTCCATTTGTAAACTGGTGGAAAATACTGGTCCTGTCCACATCCTCTGTCTTCATTGTTCTGAAGACTAAGGAGATTAAGTCTGTGACATTCTATATAAACTGCAATGTGCCAAATCAGCTTAATCATGGTAATAGGTACAAATAACTGAACACTACTGACACATTCATTTATTTGATAATTGATATTGATCTTCATTTGCTATTGAGAGGCCTTTTTTTTTTTTTTTTTTTGAGATGGAGTCTCGCTCTGTCACCCAGGCTGGAGTGCAATGGCGTGATCTCTGCTCACTGCAGCCTCCACCTCCCTGGCCAACATGGTGAAACCCCATTTCTATTAAAAATACAAAAATTAGCCAGGCGTGGTGGCAGGCGCCTGTAATCCCAGCTACTCGAGAGGCTGAGGCAGGAGAATTGCTTGAACCTGGGAGGCAGAGGTTGCAGTGAGCTGATATTGCACCACTGCACTCCAGCCTGGGTGACAGCAAGACTCTGTCTCAAAATAAAAAATAAAAAGAGTCCGGGTGCGGTGGCTCTAGCCTGTAATCCCAGCACTTTGAGAGGCCAAGGTGGGCGGATCACTTGAGGTCAGGAGTTCGAGACCAGTCTGGCCAACCTGGCGAAACCCCATCTCTACTGAAAATACAAAAATTAGCCAAGTGTGGTGGCATGCACCTGTAATCCCAGCTACTCTGGAGGCTGAGGCAGGAGAATAGCTTGAACCCGCGAGGCGGAGGTTGCAGTGAGCTGAGATTGTACCACTGCACTCCAGCCTGGGCGACAGAGTGAGATTCCATCTCAAAAAATAAAAGATAAAATAAATAAAATAGAAAGAATTCTGGTCATCGTGAAGAGAAGGGACTGGTGAGGGGTAGAGAGAGGCAGGCATGGAAGCACATTGCTAGGCAGAAGACTACTGAGGCCTCCAAGTGAGAGATGATACTGATGGTGGCATGGGGAGGAGTGGACAGATTTGGGATATATTTCGAAGTAGAAACATTTAAAACTTGCTGATGGGACAGGAGGGGGAACAAGGGAAAGAGAGGAATTGAGTGTGCTTCCTACGTTTCTGTTTGAAGCTGTTGACTTCACAGCAACTCCACAGGCAGGTATGTGACCCCATGCCCAGATGAGGAAACTGAGATGAAGCAGCTTGTCAGGGCCACATGTGGTCATGTGGGGACTCTAGCTCAGATGCATCTGAGGCCACAGCTCCTGCTCTTTTCCCTTGGCCATGTAGTGTGAGAGGGACAATTATTACAATAATTAATAACAATAAAAATGCAAATTGCCCCAGGAAGGAGAGCTCTTTAAGCCGTGTGAAAACTGCTTTTTAGACCTTGGTGAGGTTGCTTGGCAGGGAAACAGAGCACGCGGGTGAGAACGGGATCTGAAAGGGGAGATGGGTAAGTGCCAGGGGCTAGTTGCCAAGGCCTCTCTCCTCCCAGCTCCCGCCCTGCTTTCCTTGGATTACTTCTGCCTTTTAGGTCTGGGAGCCGGGCAGGAGGAGATGGGAAACCCTCCAGTTCTTCTCTTCAGTCGTTTGTTTAGGAGTAGCTCCGAGAGGCTGAGGATGGGAAGCAGGACAGTGAGGATAAGAGGCAGCATTGCTGGCCCAGATGGGGCTTTGGGAGACCTTGGCCTTGGTAGTGCAAGCACTCCCCAGGGCACCTTTAAATGAGCTTGAGCTTCAGAGTTCAGAGTTCAAATTTCTGCATGCCTCTTGACAAGCCGGTGACACCAGGCACATCACTCAGCCTCAGTGGCCTTGCCTGTAGAATGGGAGCAAAGTCTACTTTCTGGCATCGATATGGGGAGTAAATAGAGTGTCACAAACTAAGTACATAACAAAGGACTTGACACAGATTATCTACTTGATGGGTGTCATCTCTCTCCCACCCCATTTGCCAGATGTTTAGGTTGAATTGCTCCATGCAGAAATGGGATGATGCTGGTCAGTACCTCAGGGGCCTCTGTGGGACCATCAGGATTCCTGTGGTTTTTGTTTGTTTGTTTTTGCAATTCCTACACTCAACTTTTTTTTTTTTTTTCTGAGATGGAGCCTCACTCTGTCACCCAGGCTGAAATGCAGTGGCGCAATCTCGGCTCACTGCAACCTCTGCTTCCCAGGTTCAAGCTATTCTCCTGCCTCAGCCTCCTGAGTAGCTGGGACTACAGGTGTCTGCCACCATGCCTGGCTAATTTTTGTATTTTTAGGAGAGACTGGATTTCACCATATTGGTCAGGCTGGTCTTGAGCTCCTGACCTCAGGTGATCCACCCACCTTGGCCTCCCAAAGTGCTGGGATTACAGGTGTGAGCCACCACGCCCAGCCTTCTGTTTCTTTTATTTATGTATTTATTTATTTTTGAGACAGGGTCTCGCTCTGTCACCCAGGCTGGAGTGCAGTGGTGTGATCACGGTCACTGCAGCCTTGACCTCCTGGGCTCAAGAGATCCTCCCACCCCAGCCTCTTGAGTAGCTGGGACTACAGATGCACACCACCACACCCGGCTAATTTTGTTTATTTTTTGTAGAGACAGGGTCTCCCTATATTGCCCATGCTGGTCTCAAACTCCTGGCCTCGAGCGATCCTCCTGCCTCAGCCTCCCAAAGTGTTGGGATTATAGGCATGAACCACCAAGCCCAGCCAGGATTCCTGTTTCTACCTGACCTTGGCTCTCCTGTCCCCACTCTCTCCTCAAGGAAGGCTGTACAACCAGTGAGCAGTGGTGGGCAAGGGTAGTAGGGCTTGGGTCCTGCTAAAGCCAAGCTTTAGGGAGCAGAGAGGGGAGAATATGGAGCATTCTTAGGTGCCATCTTCATTCTCCACAGGCCTTTATTGAGCACTTATTGTACGCCAGGCACTGCATTGCAACTTACTATGTGAGTTTAATCTCAGAAAACTCCTGGGAGGGTGGGACTGTTATTAGCCCTTCTTTACAAATGGGAATACTGGTGCACAGAGAAGCGAAGTGACATGCCAGAGGTCATATAGCAAGTAAGGGACAGAGCTGGGTATCGGATCCAGAGATGAAGCTTGAAGTCTATGCTTTCAGTGCCCCTACTTTTCACCCAAGGTTGGACGGATGCTTAGGGTGAGTTGTTGGGAAGAAGATACACCATCTTTTCTTGACCTTTTTAGACTCATGAATGTCTTCGGGCAGCTGATGAAAGCTCTCCAGAAGAATGTATCCACATATATGGTATCCACACATACCAACATGCCATACTTTGCCCACTGGGGGCCCATGACCTCCATTATGGGTCCTGCTCCAGGAAAATGTTTCTTTCCATGCTGCAGCCAAAGCCTTTGCTCAGTGCATTGATGCAGCACTTCTGGGCTTTGTTTAGAGACAACCAGGGATGCGTGATGGTCAGTTCACCCAGCATCTCGGCTCAAGAGCAAATATGTCTCCTCTCTGGCTGAGGATTCCCTGAGGCAGAGGCTATGTCTCCTAGTCAGACCGGGCTCCCTGAGAGCAGGCTCGTGTCTCCCTCTCGGATGGTACACCCCAGCCTCTACCCATACCTTTCATTTTTTTTTTTTTTTGGTTTATTGTTGTTGTTTTAGAGATGGAATCTCACTGTGTTGCTGAGGCTAGTCTCGAACTCCTGAGCTCAAGTGATCCTCCCTCCTTGGCGTCCCGAGCAGCTAAGACTACATGTGCCCAGCTTCTTTCCTAAGCTCCCCCGGATGGGAGGTGTTACCCTGTGGCCCCTCCTTTAGCACCTGCCAAGGGCTCTCATTTTGCCCTTCCAGTGCTTTCTGTCCTTGCTGGGGCCTTCGAGACTTCTGACCTCACAGCCCAATGAATGACCATTTTCTCACTGCCACTGAATTGGAAATGATTCCACAAGGGAAAGCAGGGAGGAAAGGGGCTCTTGGCTCTGCTTCCTGGCCTTGATTTAAGGAACAAAAGAAGCCAAGCTCCAGGCTGCTGTGCAGACAGCGGAAGGGTTGTGTGCTCTTTTAGAAAAAAAAATACGTTTTTCCTGTTAAAAAAAATTTCTCTTTGTGCTCTCCAAAGAAAGAAAGTGGAAAAAAAGTACTTGTGGTCTGGTCTTGTCTGTGCCCTGGTGTCTCGGGCCCTTCTTCAGGGCGGAAGACCCGGTTTCCTCCCCCAGGCTTTTGGCTGTGTGCTTGTGGGCAAGTGACTCACTGCCCCTGGGCCTGGAAGTCCTCAGTGGATCAGGGTGAGGATCAGTGGGGAGGGCGCTTTACCTCGAAGAACCTTCTGGTGCTACACATGTGTGTGTTGTTGTCTGTGACTTTGCGGCGGGGGAAACTGAGGCCCTAAGAGACGGTGTCTCAACATGTAGCATTTGGACGGCTGCCATCAGAGACATAATAGGGGGATATCTGGGGGCCACTTGTGTAAACATGGCTTCTGGAGCCCTGCTTCAGACCTACACAGCCAGACTCTGGGAACAGAGCCCAAGGAACTGCCATTTTATACCCAGGGGCAGGGGTGAGCCCCAGAAGTGCGAGGCCCATTGTTCATGGGGTGAAGCAACCCGTCCAAAGCCGAGATAGGAGGTTTAGCAGGCGCTGAGGGTTCTGTCTGGACAGGCAGTTAGGGAGAGGGATGGATGGAGGCAAGTGTGGACGAGGTGTGGGATCAGAGAGGGTGTAGGGTGCAGGGACCTAGGCGAGAGGCAGAAGGTCCTCAAGGCTGAGAGTGGGGAATGGAAGGGAGGCTGAAGAGGGGCTGAGCTGGGGAAGGGACTCAGAAGGGAGCCCTGGGAGTGTGCTGGGGGCGGGCTTCTTCCTTGGACCTGTGAGGGTGGAGATTGCTTGTGCTGCGCTTGTCACCAAGTGCGCCTGAGCATCCACCGGGAGAGTGACGGCTCCACTCAGCACTGGGCCGAGGACAGCTGACCTGTCTCACAAGGCTGACGAGGTCCCAGGTGCTCCACATATCGAATCTCCACAGCAGCCCTGAACCATTTTTACTCTGCCCCACCCCCCACTTTACAGATGGGGAAACTGAGGCACAAGGCGGGCAAACCCAGCTTGTCTGACTGCAGAGCCCATGCACTTAACTACTACATGCCACAGCTGAGAGGAAGTGCAAGGGGCCGTCCCTGAGCTTGACCGTGCGCCACCCAGGTGGGGAGACACGGGCTTCGCTCACCCATCTGGCCATTCTTTTTGGTCGTCCTTCATCCATCCAGCTTGCCAGGCCACTGCTCTGACGCAGGTGCTAGGCTGGCCTGTGGCAGGGCGGGAAACCCTGCCGTGGAGGCATGCACAGCCAGTGTGAGAGACAGATACACCCATGATTTTGCAACCGATTGTGTACAGAGTAGGTAGTGGGGTCCTACGAGTCAGAGGGCTGCATACTCCAGGCCAGAGAGAGCTCACGGGAGAGGAGAGGACGTAGCTGTCCATCAGTGTCCAGGAAAGGCAAAACTGAGGAAGGACAGGAATAGTCTGGAAGGATGGCAAGAATAATTTCAGCAGAGTGGAGGAGAGAGGGTTTGCTTTATCTTGGGGTGATGGTTGCCAGGGTGACCCATGTCCCAGGACTTGGTGAGGGTCTTGAGGTCACCAGGCAAGGAGCCAGGTGGCTATATGCTGTTTCTTAGTCTAGCTGTGTGCCTCTAGCCCAGCTGGGAAGTGGGCAGGACCAGGGAAAGCCCCATCTACTTGTCTTTGGGGATAAGACCTCCCCCTCCCACCGCCCGTAACACACGCACATGCACACACACAAACACACACACGTATCTAGGCTGATATCCAGGGCCTCACTCTCTTTCTCTCTAGCCTGGATATGACCAGATCCGAGTTCTAGAGCCACATTTGGAGGAGACCCAGACCTTGCAGGAGTCAAGTGTTGTCCTTCGAGTCTCACAGTCCTGATTTGTAAAGGAGTTGAGAAGGGTGACCTCTGAGGTCCTCTCCAGCTTGAACATTCGAGGATTTTATGTCATTGCTGAATTTCATTATAGAATTCAAAGATAAACCTAAAGCGCTTGCTTCAGTAGAGAAGCCCCCTCCTCCTTATCACTTTCAGCTCCTCCCTGTGCCTCAGCTTCCACCACTGTAGCGTCATCTTTCGTCTCAAGGCATTTGTCCTTTGTTTAAATCAAGATAGACACCCCTACCCCCAAACTCAGCACACTTCAGGATGAGAATGTCGGCCCAGGGGAGTCAGTCCGCCTCGGTGGGAATGACTGTATGTAGAAGTGGTGTCTCACATGTAGCCCCTGCTGCCTACTTCTCAGAGCTGCCTTGTGTATCGTTCATCTGATGCTCTCTGTAGAGGGCTGGGAGGTTTATCAGATGGTTTCCGAAGTGACAGCTGACTTGGAGCAGGTCTGGTCTGGTGGAGGGGCTGGTGGGGGCCAGGAGAGAGGTGGTTGCCTGTGGGGTCAGGGAGGCCCAGCTGGGGATGGCTGCCTTTGGGGAGTGGCCCCTGGATGTAGAGACTGGAGTCAGGGAGGGGTGAGAGTTCTCCAGGGACTGGTTTCCTGAAGCCGTTTGGGAATTCCTCTCTTGGGGGCATCTGCTCAGGGACTGGAGTGGGAGGGATTCATGAATGCAATCTGGGGCTTCCCCAGGCACCGGAGGATGCCATGTGTAGGCCTCAGCCTGCTGTTGCGTCTGTCCGTCTGTTGGTTGATCTTTGGCTCCCACCTTAGGGCGCACGGCGTGAGTGGTAGGGTGGATTATGGGGTCAAGTTGCCCGACAGGCTGTCACTGCTGAGGGCTTTGGTGGCAGCGACTCAGGGTAAGGCCTCCTTCTAGACTTTTCTGTCTCTACCACTGCTTGCTGTGGGCCACGGTTGCCCTTTGCCTCTCCCTGGTCTTTCATGCCCCCATCAGGAAGGAGAAAGAGGAACAGATCCTCCTCGGGGCCTCACCTAGCTCTGACATTTGTTTGTTTTGTTTTGTTGTTGTTGCTGCTGCTGTTGTTTTGAAAAAGGCTGGAGTGCAGTGGTGCGATCTCAGCTCACTGCAACCTCCACCTCCCTGATTCAAGTGATCCTCCTGCCTCAGGCTCCTGAGTAGCTGGGATTACAGGCGCATGCCACCACGCCGGGCTAATTTTTGTATTTTTAGTAGAGATGGGTTTCACCATGTTGGCCAGGCCGGTCTCGAACTCCTGACCTCAAGTAATGCACATGCCTCAGCCTCCCAAAGTGCTGGGAATACAGGCGTGAGCAGTCACACCCAGCCTAGCTCTGATATTTGAAGTTGGCTTTCAGGAAGCAACACAGACCAGTGTTGACTGTTTATTTTCTCCAGAAAAGCAGTTCAAGGGGCAGAGGCACCTGTAGGGGGTTGTGGGAGTAGAGAAGGAAGGTGACAAGATCCCTTGGGACCTCTGGAAGGGAGGCGGGACAAGGCTGAGATGGTTGGGAAAAGAACCAAGACTTGAGGGCAGTGTTGGCAGGAATGGCCACACAGGCAGGAAGGGCTTGCCTGGCAGCTCGCGGGGGGAGCAGGGAAGGGAAGACCTGGTCAGCGTGGGATGCATTCATGGGTAGGTCTCCTAGTGGCCCCTGGGGCTCAGTCCCTCTGGGACTTCGGAGAGACTGTAGAGCAGAGCTGTTTCCGGGGTGAGTGAAGAAGCTGAGCAGTTAGTCCTCCAGCCCCTTCCTGTTGGTTGAGTGCTGCCCTTTGGGAGCATAAACTTTCCAGCCCTTGCAGACAGCCTGCCCGAGAAAGCCCTCAGGAGAGAAACAGACACAAGAGGAAACCATGGGTGTGTACAGGAACTGTGAGGGCTGAGGGGATCGAGGCTGGGCATCAGCAGCCTTCAAGACTGATACTACTGTCTCGTTGTACTGATGAGGAAACAGGCTCAGAGAGGTTGAATGACTTCCCAGCCAGAGACTGCATTTCCACTGGGCTGTGTTGCTTCCCAATGGCAGCAGGTCACTGTGAAACGAGGGATACGAGATGTGCAGGATGTAGGCTGCCCATCCTCCCCTCCTCTCCCCTCCACTTCCACCTCTGTAAGATGGGACAATACCTGCCTAGGATCAACCTTGCAGGGCAGCATGAGAATCGGGAGCTCATATTTGTCAAACAGCGCACTGCCTGACCCATTGCCGGGGCTCAGTAAGTGGGAGCCTTTATTGCATGGAGGCAGGACAAGGGGAGCTTAGCACCTGTTGAAAGACCGTTCTGTCCCCAAATGTTGTGTCCATCATCTTGCTGCTGTGCCGTCCAGTCTGATTATCAGGGCCATGTGTTAGCCCTGGTCTTGACCACAGAAGGACCTTGTCCAAATGAGTCAGCTTCCCCTGGGAGGTGTAATTCATTAATCCATCAGCACAGATGAGACCATCGAATAAACTGGCTGTAAGTAGAGCCTTGAGAAAATGGGAGAGTAGGTGGATGGGTTTTGATTGCTTTACCTTATTTTTTTGAGAAGCAGAGAAGTGATTAAAGGAGAGCTTCTAGAAAGGGCTAAGACACTGGGCAGTTTGGGAAATCGCCCGATGGTGAGCGGCTGTGCGACACGGGGCCCCAGGGCCAGGGCACCTACCCAGAGTGCTTGTGGTGATGATAGGGGTGGGAGGTAGTGAGCTCTGCACACCTTAGGCAGGTGGGCTGAGGAACCTCCAGGGCCTGGCCAGTGCCTGGCTTTTAATGAAGCCTAATAAACGATTGTGGAACTGTTTTGCCTGAGGCCAGGCCAGAGGCAGCCTCTGGGTCTCGGTAACAGCCTGAATCCCCTGAGGTCGCCTCCTCTCAGCTGGCCATGCTAACCCCTCCTCTATCCCTCTCTTTCAGGAACCTCTTGGACAAAGACATGTTTTCCAAGTCCGACCCACGTAAGTCCTGCTCTGACAGGTAACAATAATAGCGACAACGCTGTGACTAATTACAGCCGCAATGCTTGAGCCCTTACTGAGTGCTAACCATGTGCCAGGCGCCGTTCAAAGTGTGTCAAGCATGTTTAATGTTTCTCCCATAGTGCCCGAGAAAGATAACTGCAGAGATTTGACCCTTCCCAGGCCGCATGCTTGTGAAGCCTCAACACAACAGAGCAGGTTGGGAGGGGTTGGAGGTCTGGGGCCACAGGGTCCCAGAGAAACCAGTAAGCCTAAGAGCTCCAACGGCTGCGATCTGGTGGGATGAGCACTGATTTTGGAGTCCAGGTTCTAGTCCAGGTTCTAGCCACATCCAAGTGTGTGACCTGGATGGGTCTTTGGCCTCCTCTGAGCCTCAGTTTCCCCATTTGTAAAGTGCGGCTGATGATAATCAGAGGCCTCATGAAACTGCCCTGGGCTGTAAAGGGGCAATGCGGATTTCTGATGCTCTCCCCCACCACACCTCTGCTTGTCCTCCATCACGCCTACCTGTCTACCTGCCTCACACTTCAGACCCTTGTTGTAGTCTAGAAGGCAATGGCCCCAACCCTCCTCCTAAAGGTTGCCCCTTCCAGGCACACCTAGTCTCCCTTCTCCAATGCAACCCCTCTGAATCGGTGCATCTAGAACCCTGTCCAGGCTTGGGGGGCCAGATTCCTAGACTCAGTCACCAAGATCTCAGCCACCCCAGGAGGCACCCTCTACCCCTACCCAGATCCAACAGTGCTACCCAGGCTGGGTCTGCTGAGGCACCTGCCCTTCCAGGATCCTTTTCATCTGGGACCCTCCTTCCTCTTGGCCTGAGGTATTAATCCATCGTTTCTCCTCTCCCCTCAGTGTGCGTCATGTATACCCAAGGAATGGAGAACAAGCAGTGGCGGGAGGTAGGTGCAGCCCCTTCCCACACTAGAAACACCAGCCTGTTCCTGTCTGTCTGCCTGTCTGTCTAATTCGGGAGCAATTTCCCTGACATGTTTCTAACTGCAGCATCTAAGCCCCGCTGAAGGCTAGTAAGGTGTGCAAAGCATGGAGTCCCATCCCTGTCGTTGCATGAACAGACTGAAGATGGAGGGGATGGTTCCTGCCCTCAGGCAGCCCCAGTCTGAGAGGAGACATAGCCCTGTCCTCAGGGAGCCCCAGTCTCAGGGAGACGCAGAAGGAGTCGGTGTCCGTTAAGACCTTGTCTGCTGGCTGGAGGCATGAGTGCAGCTTCTAGCACCAGGCCTCATCCACAGCAACCTTCCTTCCCTTGGCTTCTGACTAAGGTGAGCACGGCTTCAGTGAGGTGATTTCCCTGCTCAGGAAACTTTGTTGACTCCCTTCTGCATTGAATCAAGTCCCAGCTCCGAAACCCACCCTGGCTTCCGAAACCCACCTCAACCCAGGATGATGCCCTTTTCCCGCCTCATCTCATTTCCAGTCCCCTCCCCATCCCCACTCCATGTGCCTTTTGTCCCTTGTCACAGGGAGTAGGGAGAGAGGGCTGACTTGATGGGCCCACTCCAAGAATGGCAGGGACATTTGTGAAGTGAGCGGGGTCTCCCAGATGCCCTCACTCTATTCCTCACCCCGCAGCCAGAGGGATCTTGTGAAAACCCAGGTCAAATTCTGTCTCTCTTCTGCTCAGAGCCCTCCTGCGGCCCCCATCGTGCAAAACCACGCTCCCTTCGTGGCCTCCCAGTCCCCACACGTTGTGACGTCCTTTCCCTGCTGATCTAATCTCCTGACGCTGGGCCCTCCCCACTCCACCAGTCACACGGCCCCTCCCACCTCAGGGCCTTTTCACCTGCTCTTCCTTTTTCCTGGAATGCTCTTTTCCCACATGGCTTAGTGGCCCTTCCATGCTTCCCTAAGGTCTTAACTCAGATGTGACCCTGTGGAGGCCTCCTCTGGCCACCCTGTTTAACATTCCAACCTTCCAACACTTCTTATTCCCCTTAACTGGTTTTTATTTTCTCTGTATCACTTTTTCTCATCTCCTATACCCTAGTTTGCTTTTTTTTTTTTTTTTTTTTTTTTTTTTGAGACAGCGTCTTCCTCTGTTGCCTAGGCTGGAGTGCAGTGGTGTGATCATGACTCACTGCAGCTTCAAACTCCTGGACTCAAACGATCCTCTGGCCTCAGCTTCGGGTATTTAGGACTGCAGGCACATGCCACCATGCCTGGCTAATTAAAAACAATTTTTTTTTCTTTTGTAGATATGAGGTCTTAGCAGGTGTCCAGGCTGGTCTGGAACTCCTGGACTCAAGCAATCCTCCTGCCTTTGCCTCCCAAACTGCTGGGATTACAGGCACATGCCACCCTACCAGGCTACTTATTTATCTTGTTTGTCATGTGTCAGCTCCACGAGGGCAGAGATTTTCATCTGCTTTATTCACTACTACATGCTGAGCACCTGGAACAGTCCAGCACACAGTCGGTGCTTAATACATGGTTGTTTAAAAAAATGAATGGATTAGGAATTAGCCAGGCGTGGTGGTGCGTGCCTGTAGTCCCAGCTATTTGGGAGGCTGAGGCAGGAAAATTGCTTGAACCCAGGAGGCAGAGGTTGCAGTGAGCAGAGATCGTACGTACCACTGTACTCCAGCCTGGGCGACAGAGCGAGACTCCATGTCAAAAAAAAAAAAACAAAAAAGAAAAAAGAATGAATTAGGAAAGGGAACTGGGCCTACAGAGGCTGACAAGGATGTGGTGGCTGTTGCCACATTGCTACCTCTGCCTCCTCCCTCCCTCACCGAGCTCTCATGGGAGAATGTTTTCAGGTGGAAGGAGGAAAGCGGGGAAGGGGAACTGGGTCAGGATGAGGGGTCCTGTCATGGGAGCCACTAGATCCTATTTGAACAACAAAAGGAGCGATCCCTCCTCTCTCTTGGAGAAGAGGGTCTGGCTGAGCAAGGACAAGGTTGAAGTCCAGGAGGTGAGGGGCCGAGGGAGGAATGTTGTTTTCTTCCATGGTGCGAGGTGGGATGCGCGTGCTGAGCAGCAGAGCTGAAGCTGACTTGCAGGGGTCTTCATGGCTGCCTGAGCTGGCTGGAGATTGCGCTTGCTCCAGGTGATCAGAAGAGGCACCAGAATGCAGGGAGAGGGGATTTGCCCAAAGCTGTGGCCCTATGGGCCTTGGCAGCCTCATCCCATGCCCATCTACACTGACTCCTGGGAGGGAGGCTGGTGGACTCCTGATAGAGACTCCGCCTGGGGTCTCCACTAAGAGAGGGGTAGGAGGCAGCTGTGAAGAACAGAAGGATGCAGGCTTGTCCCCAGGGTCCAAGGAAAGGGGAAGGGAGGGGGACAGTGCACAAAATGACCGACGCCAAGAGCCTGAGGGTGAGGAGGCCTTCCCAGACTTAATAAAGACTTAATAAAGTCTGAAATCAAGTCTGAGTGACACATCAGCAACCCAGGCTTTATTAATGAATTTCCCTTCTTCGTTGGTGGACTGGCCGGAACTGTCTCCCTCTGCCCCCAGTCCCCAGACTTGGTGGGACCAAGAGGTTGAAGACGGTGAATTTTATTCATGAAACATTGGGAAGTTCATCTGTAAAACAAATTAAAACAAGAAAGAAAACACGTGGGGGCCGGGCGCAGTGGCTCACGCCTGTAATCCCAGCACTTTGGGAGGTGGAGGCGGGCAGATCACTTGAGGTCACGAGTTTGAGACTAGCCTGGACAACATGGAGAAACCCCATCTCTACTAAAAACACAAAAATTAGCTGGGTGTGGCCCATGCCTGTAGTTCCAGCTACTTGGGAGGCTGAGGCGGGAGAATCGCTTGAACCCAGGAGGTGGTGGTTGCAGTGAGCTGAGATCGTGCCACTGCACTCCAGCCTGGTTGACAGAGCGAGACCCTGTCTCAGAAAAAAACAAAAACAAAAACAAAAAAAAATGTGGGAAATATTTCCACAGGGGCTGGGCTAAAGTTTACTATTCCACCCTGTCCAAGAGTCTGTGCCAATTAAAGCATAAACCAGATTGCTAGGGAAACATTTAGCCTGCTTACGTGAACTAATTACTTTTGAGGCCTTTTGGCTGTGCTTCATAAAAACCAGGAATGTGTTCATGTCTTCATGATTCATGAAGGAAAGTCTGGAAGGGCTCTTCAGAAGGGCACTCTTTGGTGAGCCATTAATTACATTCTGTAATTGACAGTTGTCTTCATTTGGTTGAAGGTTTCTGATTGTCCAAGTCACATCTTGTTACTACACCCACCGCAGGGTGGAGTAGAGGGAAGACAGGTGGACTTGGTGTGGAATACACCTGTGCTTGCTCCTGGCTCCAGCCCTTTCTGGAGGTGGGACCTAGAGCAAGTTACTTAACCTTTCTGCACCTCAGTTTCCTCATCTGGCATCTGAGGGTAACTCCTACCTTATAGGCCTGTGGTGAGGGTGAAATGAGATGACAGAAGTAAAGTGCCTTGGCGCATGGTCAGTGCTTAGTAAATATTCATTATACAGCATCATCCAAAGTGTTTGAGGCCTTCCTGGTTGCTCTTCCCATCTCAGGTAATATTTGCAACACGAAGCATTTATGAAGTGCCAGACAATGTACCAGGGGCTGGGGAAGATAGGGAGATGGGTCAAAAGAACAGAGCATCACCAAATGTATGAATTGGAACTAGATTTGCAGGCTGGGAGGGGAGATGCATGTGGATGAACAATCCTAAGAGGAAACGATGTGAAGGGAAGCATGGATGGAAGAAAATGGGAGTTCAGGGGAGGGAAAGTCACAGCCGGAAGGCCACATTCAACTAAGGCATTTTGACAGGTCATTTGGATTATTTTAAATGGAATTTGAGCCCAAACACAAGCCATTTGCCTGGGGTGCATGATGTGGAACAGAGGAGATATGGGTTGGAAGGACCTTTCAGGATCATCTGGCTCAACCTCCTCATCCTACAGACGGGGGCAGGACTGGCCTCAGTCTGTGGAGGAGCTGAGTTGAGCTGGGTTTCAGGTTTCAGTGACGTGCGAAGACATAACCCAGGGGCCCAGTAGCATCCTGCACTGTGAGGGATGTAATGAAGGGGTGGATGCGGTTCAAGGAAATCAATGAAAGATGGTGAGTCTCAAGGGTAGCGATAGGAGGGAGCCATTACTACTCTAGTCCTGGGGAGGAAGGGGAGTCCTGGTTTCTGGAACCCCAAGGGACTTCCAAACAGGACCAGGAGCCCCACTGGAGGGACATAGTCAACTCAGGCAACCTCACTGTCTTCCCGCCCTCCTATCTCCTGCTGGTGCCTCCCATTGGTGGAACCTCACTAGGAGACCTAGGGCCAACAGATCATTGGGGCAGTCAACTTGGGTCAGTCTTCCTGGGCACAGAGCAGCGTGGGGAAAGGCTGGGAGTAGAACCAGAGGGGCCAACGGGTGCCGTCCAGCACAGACAGAGGAGCATAGCTGGTGTTCAGGATGTGAGGCTGGCAAGATACAGGAAGTGTAAATGCAGGGAATTCATGGATGTCAGGCTGAGGACAGCTGGAGTTGTAGAGTGGGAATGTCGGAGCAGAAGCGTCCGTAGAGATCAAGGAGGCTGATCTCATTTGTGAGAGCTGAGCAGGACCCGTGCCCAGACTCCAGGAGTGAAGATAGCAGAGCTCAGCCACGTGGGCCACCCCGAGGGCACATGCTGTTTCACACAGCTTTATTTATCCATTTATTTTTGAGCGGAGTTTCACTGTTTTTGCCCAGGCTGGAGTGCAATGGCATAATATCGGCTCACTACAACCTCTTCCTCCCAGGTTCAAATGATATTCCTGTCTCAGCCTCCCGAGTAGCTGGGATTACAGGCATGCACCACCGTGCCTAGCTAATTTTGTATTTTTAGTAGAGACAGGGTTTCACCATGTTGGCCAGGCTGGTCTTGAACTCCTGACCTCAGATGATCCATCTGCCTCAGCCTTCCAAAGTGCTCGGATTATAGGCGTGAGCCACTGCACCCAGCCTTCACACAGCTTTTTCTGGAGAAAGGAAGACGCATTTAAACATACTGGGGATAGCCTAGCCGACACGGCAAGACCCCGTCCCTACTGAAAATCTAAAAATTAAACAGGCATGGTGACACACACCTGTGGTCCCAGCTACCAGGGAGGCTGAGGCAGGAGAATCGCTTGAGCCCAGGAGACAGAGGTTGCAGTGATCCTAGATTGCGCCACTGCTCTCCAGCCTGGGCAACAGAACGAGACCCTGTCTCGAAAGCAGACAAACAAACATATTGGGGATGGGAGAGGGGCTGTAATTCCTTGCTCGATTCTCTGTGTGACCCACAGAGGAAAGTATCAGGAATGGAGAATTAAAGAAAAATCCAGATTGTCTCTATGGAACTGCCTCTGGGATGGAAGACTGCCCTTGCAGGTAAACAGGAACCAGTTCCCGCCACTCCTCCGTCTAGTTCATTGCCCTTCAGGAACAAATCACCTCTCTGTTACCAGAATCTTGGCCAAGAAATAATAATCCTGTGATCAGGGGAAGTCAAGTGCAGGCACAGAACTTTCTCTGTACGTGGGGTTTGCATGAGGCTGCAGATGAGCCAATCCCAGGAGGGATGAAATCTGCTCTCATGGCCCCTGGCTGCCGGCTTTCAGCTGGTTTTAACCATTTGGGTCATTTTTATGCCTTCTGAGAAAGCTCCATCTTCCCAGCACCTAAATCTGTCACCACATTTCATGAAAATTGACTCAAGTTGTAATTTTAGTCCAGAAAATCAAGCACTGTTTGCATCAAGTCCTGCCAGGGCCTTCTGCATGTCCAGTCAAATGCATTTGTCAGATGAGGCCTGAACTTGATGTCCAAAACCCTGGGTTTTCATACCAGCTCTGATATTTACTAACTGTGTGACCTAGGTGAGTTATTTATCTTCTCAAGTCTCAGCTTACTAACCTATAAAAAGGGGCTAAGAGACCTTCGTGGGTAGACTAACTAAGGCAGGATGGCCAGGTGGGAAGAGTCCCAGAAATGCTCTCATGGGAAGAGCGACATGATAGGGAACCCCTCTAGGTTCCCCATTTGAAAAGTGGGTATGGAGATCCCTGCCCCTCCCTCACCAGGCAGCTGTCTTGGCTGAGAGCTTCTTGGCAAAGAAACGGGAATCACAGAATCTTAGGGTGTCCAGCAGATCACCCCATACCACTGCAGTCATGTGGCCCCAGCCACCGCACCCACATGTCCCTGCCAAAGCACTCAGTCTCTTTTTTGAGCAGAATTAGCCTGTTTAACTTTTCACCAGCAGCTAAGATTGATGGTTCATCTCTAAATATTCTGAATGATCTTCCTCGGGGCAACTTGACATGTGTCTTCATATAACCTCTATGAGCATGTGTTGGGCACTGTCTTGGTCTGTTCAGGTTGCTATAACAAAAATACCATAAACTGGATAGCTTATAACCAACAGAAATTTATTTACACAGTTCTGAAGGCCAGGAAGTCCAATACGAAGGCACCAGCAAATTCAATGTCTGGTGAGGGCCAGTTCCATCTTGCTGTGTCCTCACATGGTGGGAGGGATGAACACACTCTAAGCCCATTCATGAGGGCTCTGCCCTCCTGACCTAATCACCTCCCCAAAGCCTCACCTCTGAATACCATCACAATGAGATACGAATTTCAACATGAATTTCGGAGGGACACAAACATTCAGACTACAGCAGGCACCTACTATGTGCTGGGGCATGAATGCTGGGGGTGCAAAGGGGGACCAGGCACTGCCTACAACCAGAGGAGCTCGCTTTCAACACAGGGAGACGATACTAACAACAGTAATGAAAATGGTAAACACATGACAGCAATGCGCCGGACACTGTTCTGTTCTTTTTTTTTTTTTTGAGACAGAGTCTTGCTATGTCGCCCAGGCTAGAGTACAATGGCACAATCACTGCTCACTGCAAACTCCACCTCCCAGGTTCAAGTGATTCTCTTGCCTCAGCCTCCTGAGTAGCTGGGATTACAGGCATGTGCCACCACGCCCGACTAATTTTCTATTTTTAGTAGAGATGGGGTTGGTTTCAGGCTGGTCTTGAACTCCTGACCTCCAGTGATCCACCTGCCTCGGCCTCCCAAAGTGCTGGGATTACAGGCGTGAGCCGCCATGCCTAGCCATAGACACTGTTCTAAGTACTTTACCTGCATTAACTCGATGAACCTTCACAACAATCCTATGAAGGAGGTATTATTATTATTATTGGCCCCATTTGACAGAGGAGGAAACTGAGGCTTTTTATGTCACTGTTTCCTGTCCCTTTACCAACCTGAGCACCCTCCTGGACAGCATGTGTCCCCGCCATCCCCTTCTGCAGCCCAGAGCAGCAGGGTCTGGCTCCCTCCACACAGGGGCTTGCCCTGGATCATCACGCTCCTCCCTCTGGCCTCTGCATTCTATGAGTCTGCTTCTGAGGATTACACATCTAGTGACACTATCTAGTATGCCACTGATCTTTTGGCAGGTGTTTTTGACTTAATTCATACTGAGTTTGGGGACTTCTGTGTCTTTTTCCATGAGTTGCTGTCCAAATAGCTTTGCCAAGTTCCCTACCTCAGAGTTGGCAATGAGTTTTTGAACCTAAATCTGTGATTTCACATTTATCGCCATCATGTGTCGTTTGTTGGATTCAGTCCGTCGTTACAGTTTATGGAGACCGTGTTGAATTACGATCGTGCATTCAGCATCTTGGTTATGCCTCCTGGTCCTGGGTCAGCTGTAGTCCTCACCGACACAAGTGACAAGGAATTGAATGGGATGGAGTACTGTGTTCCTCCACTAGAGATCTTTTCCCAGATTGACTTCAGTTTTTTAACTGACCTTTGGGGTAGGCCGTTCAGCCACCTATGTGCTATATTTTCCCATCTGGTCCCTAAAGACATCATGAGTAACAGTCAAATGCATTTGTCAGATGAGGCCTGAACTTGATGTCCAAAACCCTGGGTTTTCATACCATCTCTGATATTTACTAACTGTGTGACCTAGGTGAGTTATTTATCTTCTCAAGTCTCAGCTTACTAATCTATAAAAAGGGGCTAAGAGACTTTTGTGGGTAGACTAACTAAGGTAATGCTCATAAAAATTGCCTGGAAATATTAACCACAATCTACCATCGACCTGGGTGCTCCATCACAGTGGGAAAGGCCTCCCTTGGAGATCCTGTGAACTAAGCCGACCTTGGTGGCACTGGAGCCGAGTCCTGAGCGGTGCCATGCATCATTCTGGGGGTTAGGATGTTGCAGGTGGAGGGAACAGCAAGTGCAAAGGCCCTGAGGTGGGAACAAGCTTACTGCATTTCAAGGACAAAAAGAAGGCTGGTGTAGTTTGAGTGGGGTGAACAATTAAGACAGTGGACAATACGGTCACAGAGTCATCAGGTTCAGATCCTGTAGGGCTTCAGAGGCCATATAAAGAGTTCCGATACTGATCTAAGTGTGATGCTAAGCTACTTGAGGGTTTTCTTTTGTTTTGTTTGAGATGGAGTCTTGCTCCATTGCCCAGGCTGGAGTGCAATGGCTCCATCTCAGCTCACTGAAACCTCTGCCTCCCCGGTTCAAGCGATTCTCCTGCCTCAGCTTCCCAAGTAGCTGGGACTACAGGCATGTGCCACCATGCCCAGCTAATTTTTGTATTTTTAGTAGAGGCAGAGTTTCACCATGTTGAGCAGGCTGATCTTGAACTCCTGACCTCAGGTGATCCTCCCGCCTCAGCCTCCCAAAGTGCTGGGATTACAGGCGTGGGCCAGCACGCCTGGGCTATTTAAGGGTTTTAAGCAGGGGAGTGATGCCGCCTGGTTTATGTTTCAGAAAGACAGCCCTGGCCACTGTGTGCAGAGTGGACAGCAGGGGAAAGGGCAGAAGCAGGAAGATAACTTGCAGTCTTGTGGAGGTTTTGGAATAAGACTGTGGTGGGCATGAACACTGGGGATCCAGTTCGTTCAATGGCAAAAGTTTAAATCTGAAAAGAAATAACCCTCGGCCTGCCAGGCCTTGAGTCCAATGTAGGATCCCTGGTGGCCTGGCCTTGGTCACTCCACATAGATCGTTATCCAAAGATATAAAGAAATGAGTGGGCCCTCAGCATTGCTAAGGCACAAAGAGGAAGGCAGGCCTCTCTAAGAGGTGGACTCAAGGCAAGCTTGGGGGTGGCTTTCGGGACTCTCTCCTTTTTGCAGAGACGTCTGCCTCTGCAAAGAGAGGTCCCTCCTGAGCGTTAGGTCACTTGGAAAGCCTTTAGTGGCCTTTGCTCTTGCCATGCAGCTAGATTTTCAGGGCTCTGACTCCCCGTGATCAGGGTTAGGCAGTCCAGGACCAAAGCTTTACTTTAGGGACTAGATGGGTCTATGGCCACCTACTCACAGTCTTAGGGTTAGAGCTTTAAAACCTGCTTTGGCACAGCGAGCTGCTGTCTGGGATGTTCCTTCGAATCCTGACTTTGCCACTTTCCTTAACCTCTCTCTGAGCCTTAGTTTTTTTCATCAATAAAATGGGTTCCCAATGCCTGCTTAGTGGACTGTGGTAGGGACCACATGGCAGAATCACTTAGCAGTGCCTGCCTGTGCTCAGGACTTGTAAATATTCTTCTTAGTATTAAACAGTACCATCAGGCAAGCTGTAAAGAGGCTCTATCCCCTTTCCTGCCTCTCCTTAAATAAGAGAGTGACGGACATGACTTCTACCCTGTACAGTCTCCACATCAGCAGTACCCCATTATCTCCCTTGGCCCTCACCACACCCAGATGAGGAAGCAGAGCTCAGAGGGATCCTGGCTTTGCCCAGCAGCTCAGCTAGAAAGTGGCAGAGCCGGGATATGAATGTGGTTTTCGGAGTCGGGGTCCCTGGTCTTCTCCTCTGCCCAGACCACGGACTTTCAAAGTGGGCTTTTCTTGTTCGTTTCTTTTTGAGACGGAGTCTCACTCTGTCGCCCAGGCTGGAGTGCAGTGACACAATCTAGGCTCACTACAAACTCCACCTCCTGGGTCCAAGCAATTCTCCTGCCTCAGCCTCCCGAGTAACTAGGATTACAGTCATATGCCACCACCCCCAGCTAATTTTTGTATTTTTAGTAGAGATGGTGTTTTATCATGTTGGCCAGGCTGGTCTCGAATTCCTGAGCTCAGGAGATCCGCCCGCCTTGGCCTCCCGAAGTGCTGGGATTACAGGCATGAGCCACTGAGTCCAGCCCAAAGTGTGCTTTTCTATCCCCAGGATTTGAAGGTGGCAGCTCCAGGACACACCATGAATGTGTGTGTAGCCCCTGCCTCCCTTTCCTCCTTCAAGCAGAGGTATTCATTATTTCTGTGTAATACATTAGACATGAGCCTGAGATTTCATTTGAAGAAAGGAGCTGGCTTTTCTAATAAACCCTGAGTTCTAGGCCAGGTCCCCTGGTGGCTGATAGATCTATTTGCTTTTCAGTGTTAGCGTCCAGGTGCACTTTACAGTTGTGGCTGAGCTGTTGAAAGTGTGCACTCCAAAGTCAAGTTTAAAAATGGGCCCACCACCTGCCCAGCTGGGGATGTTGGCCAAGCGCTTAGGCTCACAAGCCTGCCGCGAGGAGTAAATAAGCTAATTCGTGTAAAGTGCCTGGCCTGCAGAAAAAGCTCAATAATGGCTCTTCTTGTAAGAAGCCCTAAGTGAGAAACCAACGCTTTATCCGGAGGAAGGAACCATTGACAGTGTCATTTCAGACATCGTGATGCCATTTGGCAGGGGCTATCGATGTTTTGGGGTGAGCTGGGGGACAAGTCCCAGGGCCCCCTCGATGATGCTTGGCTTCCTTTAGGGTGGGGACTGCTCAGGCCCCCCACCCTCTACAGTCAGACCCGGGGCTGGAAGGCTGGGGGTGGGGACAAGGCGGTGGAGAGTGTTTTGTTGGCAGCTTGGCAGCCAGGCTCATTGGTAAAGGGTCATTCCCCCAGGAGCTGGGATGATTGAACAGATTATCTGAAACAATGGCTAATTAGGAACTAAGCTTTTTGGCAGGAAGTCTTTCATTCTAAGCTTGGTAAAGTTTCACACCCTGACCCTGGTCTCTGGGCGAGATAGGGAGGCTTCTCTGACCAGGCCTGAGAACAGGGAGGCCTTTAGAGCCTGGGCTCCCCTAACTCAGGGCCCCTGTCTCCATCTCTGCCCTGCCTCACCTGGAAGCCTTAACAAAACAGGCAGCCATTTGGGAGGTCACCAGGCCTAAGAAACAAAAGGTGCCAAGGTCATGGCTCACTCCCTGTGATTTTAGGCAAGCCCCATCTCTCGCGGGGCCTGGTTTTCCTCACTGCAACAAGGAGCGGTGGCCACAGAATTCTGGACTCCTTCAGTGACAGAACCGGAGAGAACTTTCCAGACCCAAGATGGTGGGAGGCCTGGCATGGCCAGATCCTCTGTGCTCCTCCGGCTCCCCAGGCCCTCCTTTCCTGTCCCCAGATCTCAGGCCACTCTTCCCAGCCACTGGGCGCCCCCGTCTGGCTCCTGTTCCCAGGGCCAGCCTTGGAAAGCACATTCCCTTTTTCTGTTTCTATTTGAGTCAGGTAGCTTTCTGGCCTCTAATTTTAATCCTGGTGAACATGATTCATGAGGGGCCACGGCTGGGCTCTGCAGCGAGGCTTTCAGAATCCCCAATTAAGGAGCCATCAATAATATATGAAAAGTATTGGGGGAGCTATGGCTGGGGAAGGGAGCAGCTTGTGAGGTAGAGAGCAGTCTGTCAGCTCCAGCCTCCTATCCCACCAGCACAGCACCTGGGGGCTTTGCAGCTGGGGGATGGCTGCGAAGCTCCATCCAGCTGTAATTTGTAAAAAGGCAAGAGCTGCCTAAATCCAGGGCCGTGAAGATTGTTCAGGCTCGCAGAGAGCCACCCACGCATGCCTGAGGTAGGGGCTGTGGTGAGCACAAGGGATGCTCTGCCTTTCTCACTCCTGGGAGTCCCGGCCCTTCCTTGCCCACCATGGGTTGCCTCTGGGAGGGCTTCTCTGGCCTCCAAGAGCTCCGTTCCTTCATCGGTAAAGTGGGGATGATAATAATTTCATCACTACGGGGTCATTGGAGGGGTTAAATGAGATCGTGGATGCGTGGAAGTGTTTTGAAGTTGAGAAGTCAGGATACCAAGCGGAAGGAGGAGGAGGATCGGGTGGAAGAAAGAAACCTAGGCAGGGATGTCCACAGGCTTCTGGGTGAACCAGGGCTCCACTCAGCACGGGGAGCCCCACTGGCTGGGGTACCCGTCAGCATCCGTTTCCTAATGAGTTGTGTGACCGTGACCCCTCCCACCTTCTCTGCCTTTGTTTTCTCTCCTGTTAATTCAGAGGATTTGGTTCCCTCCAGCTCTAAAATCAGGTCCTAGGTCAATTTGGGTTTGTTTTTTTGGTTGTTGTTTTCGCTTTTTGTTGTTGTTGTTTGTTTTTGAGACAGGGTCTTGCTTTGTCGCCCAGGCTGGAGTGCAGTGGCACAATCACGGCTCACTGCAGCCTCAATCTCCTGGGCTCAATTGACCCTTCTGCCTCAGCCTCCCAAGTAGGTGGGACTTCAGACATGTGCTTCCACACCTGGCTAATTTTCTTATTTTTTGTAGAGATGGGGTCTCACTATGTTGCTCAGGTTGGTCTCGAACTCCTAGGTTCAAGCGATCCTCCTGCCTCCCAAAGTGCTGGCCCAACTTGTTAACATTTTTAAAAGGAAATCACAGGAGGGTCAAGGACTGTCTCTCTCCTCCTCCTCTCTCTCCTCCTCTTCTCTCTCTCAATCTCTCTCTCTCTCTGTCTCTGTCTCTCTCTTCCTCCCTCCCTCTCTCCTCTCTCTCTCTCTGTGTAGGGGCTGCAGGGAAAGGGATAGAGGTTGGGCAGGGTGTTAGGTCAGGGACACTCACATTATGACCTGATCTATGGGTCCACCCGGACCCACAGGGAGTGTTAACAAGGCAGCAGGCACAGTAATCCCAGAAGCTCAGAGACTGCGCTAGGGAGTAGAGAAATTACAGGGATGAGAACTGTCAGACCTAGTCCCAGCCTCCATTCGCAGCATAGGCTTCTTACTGATCAGCGACTATATCAACTCCTTATTGATTTGGAGCCAGCCAGCCTGGATTTGAATCCTGTTCCTACCACCTGCTAGCTGTGTGACCTTGGGCAAGTCTCTCAATCTCTCTGAGCCTTATCTCAATTTACTTATCTGTAAAGTGGGGATAATAATAGTTCTGCCTCGGAAGGTTGTTATGAAGCTTAAATGAATGACCATATGGATAACACTTAGTGCCTGGCACACAGTAGGGCTCTGTGAGGGTTACTATCAATATTGGAAACCAGCTCTGCAACAGACACTCCGTGCATGTCCCTTCCGTCCTCCCTCTGGAGGAAGGAATGATTTACTCTGTTTTAGCAACAGGGGGGTGCACCCTTTCAGGGGGTGTCTCAGGCAGATCATAAGCAACAGAAGCCAGGCCTGGGAGGGTCCTGGGCCCCAATGTCCTGCAGCCATGGGCATTTTTGGGGAGACTCACGTGGCGGGAGATGTCCTTGTGCTGTCTGTTGCTGCCTCCCAGCTGGTGGGTGATGAGGAGGAAGAAGGGGCCCAGATTTTAGAAATCTGGAAGCAGGCTGGGTGCGGTGGCTCACGCCTGTAATTCCAGCTCTTTGGGAGGCCAAGGGGTGGTGGGGGGGGGTGGATCACCTGAGGTCAGGAGTTCGAGACCAGCCTGGTCAACATGGTGAAACCCTGCCTCTACTAAAAATAAAAAAATTAGCCAGGCATGGTGGCGGGCACCTGTAATCCCAGCTACTGGGGAGGCTGAGGCAGGAGAATCACTTGAACACGGGAGGCGGAGGTTGCAGTGAGCCAAGATCGCGCCACTGCACTCCAGCCTGGGCAACAAGAGCAAAACTCCATCTCAAAAAGAAAAGAAAAGAAATCTGGAAGCAACAGAGAGGGCACTTCTTCCTGGGCTGCCTTTCTCTGCACATCCTAGTCCGTGATCAGAGGCTGAGCGGGCGACCTCTCTCCCTTACTCTCACTACGTGGCTTCTATGCCCAAGGGCTCCTCCTGCTTTTCGTTTCCTTCCCTGCTGGTGGCCACAGTGAGTTTCTTCTCTAGGCCCCAGGTCTCTAAGAAAACCTTAGGTTTTCTGCTGCCTTTTTTCAACTGAGGCCTGGGGTACTAAGGACCCTGGTGTTGTGGGTAGCCCGTAGGGAGGGTAGGGCCTGGATCCTGATGGAGAAGTGGGTTTGTTCGAGCAAAGGGCCAGCCCTGCATTTGCCTCCAGTCTCACCCCGCATACAGGAGATACCTAGAGAGCAACCAGTGAGAGCTGGGGCTCTCGGGAGACCCCGTTAGATGGAGGACGGAAACCCTCTTAGGTGTGGAAGATGAGCAGGAAGGAGTGGGAGCTGAACAGGAAATGTTAGTGGTAGAACTGGCAGCATGTTAGAGATAAAGCTGAGTTTAAAGGCTTGGGAGATGAACACACTTCCTGGATGGCTGAACCAGAGTTAGGGATTTAGAAAGAACCAGAGTGTGGGATCACCTATGTACAGAGCACGTTTTATGTCCCAGGCTCTCTTCTAAGTATATTATAGAAATCAAATCATTTAGGCCTCCAACAATCCCATAACATGTAGATAAATTGCCATTCCCATTTTACAGAAGAGGAAACTGAGGCGCGGAGAGGTAAAGGCATTTGCCCAAGGTCACATAACCAGGGAGGGGCAGAGCCAAAATTTGAACCCAGAGGCCTGGCCGCAGACTCTGCACTATTAATGACTTCCCTTTACTGCTTTATGTGGGAAACCCTAAGACCTGTCTTCAAAGCTAGGACCAGTGATTCTTAAAGCTTTTTGAAGACGTGCTTCCCTCTGAGAAACTGATGTAAACCTTGGTTGTTCTCCCCAGAAAATGCAGGCGTGTACAGACAAGACATTTGCATTCGATTTCAGGATGTCACAAACCCACATAAAGCCCAGGTGAGGAGCCTCATACCCTGACCCTAATTTAGGAATTGTCCGTCCCCCAGCCCTCACTCTGGCACCCAGGTGGATGGGGCCAGGATGGCCACTTTCTACAGTGTGGAGGAGGCTGGCGTTAGGGGGCCATGGCCCCTGAGAGCCCCCACTGAGGCCTTAAGTGGGACAGCAGTGCTGAGATCCTGCATCCCAAAGGGCTGGCACAGGACATTGGTGTCTTGGCTGCATGATCGGGAGTCATGTGCTTTCTTGGTGACACGAATGTTACACAGTGGAGTCTGAGCAGAATAGGGTGGAGGCAGGGGCTGTCTTGGTTTATGTTCAATTGAGTTGGAAATTGTATGTGTGTAAACATGTTTGTGAGAGATAAATTTTATCAGTGAGGGTCCCAGCAGGGAAGAGAAACTCAGAGGGTTTAACTGGAGAGATTTTAATGAAGAGATTTCTCTCAAAGGTATGGATGAGCTTGGGGAAATCCACAAGGGATAGAGCATCATCTGGGGACTTGCAACAGCAGGGAGCTGTGGGCACCCAGGCTTGCCATGGCGATGGGAGAAAGCAGTGCTGCTGTCTGAGTGTGGGGTGGAGGGCCTGCCTGGTGGAGTCTGTGGTCCTGGAGGGAAGCAGCCCCTCCCACAACCATGGAGCTGAGGCTGGGCAGGAGTGGGAAGAAATACCCCAACCTCTGTCTCTTCCTGTCTCCCATCTGCCAGTGCCTCCCACTGGCCAAACCCCACTGGAAGCCACAGGGTGAGGGAACGATAGGAATGCTGTTCAAGAGGAAGCACTCTCCTGTAGGCTGAAGATTGGAGCTGGGGCGGGCAGCAGGCGGCAGCCTGAGACTCTCCAGCCTCCAAATCAGCCCAGGCCCAACTGCCAGCACCAAGAGCCCCCTACAGGCTGGGTGCCCGTGTCTTGACAGAAGCTGGCCCCTCCTGGCCCCATAGTTGGATGCAGGGCAGGAAGACCTTGCTTGCCCAACCTGGGTTCTCAACCTCAGCCCTGCTCTGGGCTTCCCTCTGAGGGCAGTTCGGTGACACTGCTGCCTACCTGCTCCATACATCCCAGCTGTCATGTGTAGCAGAGTCCCAGGGAGTCACCTAATTTAGTCCCCAAAGAAGTTTCCAGTCTGCCCCCACTTTGAGGGTCTCACTGGAACTGACGGTATGTAATTAATGCTGCTTAACTGATATTCATGGAGCTTAGTCATAGAGGTTTTGGGAGCCCTTGGGAGCGTCTTTTGGGGCATGTCAGAAGCTTTTTCCACTGAGTTTTGTTGCCAGGGAGAGAGCCTTTCAGAAGGCAGATTCCCTCATTTCCAGGCTTCCTTCTCACTTGTACTTTTTCTTTCCTTCTGCCCAGTAGGAGGCCGTCCCAGCCCCGGGGGTCAGGGAGGTCCCTGTCACCTCCCCTGTCACTCAGCCTCCTGCCCAGTTTGCATCCCTCAGCCTCCCCAGCGCACACTTGCCCACCTTCCCTAGCAATTCTCTGAGGCTCTCTGCATCACATCCGGCACGCAGATTGCTTGGGCATCCTTCAGCCTTTGTTCATCAGAATTCCTGTGCTTATCAGTGTTTGGTGGTCTGTGAGCAACGTGAGGATCCTCCACTCCTAGTATCCTCAGAGCCCACAGTGTGGACAGAGGGGCTCGGAAAGCCTTGGAAGCAGGGACAGGCACGCCCAGGGAGCTGGCAGAATGAACAGGGCTGGCTGCGCTCCATATTACGGGTGGTGAGGGGTTAACCTCCCTGCTCCTTCCCTAAGTAGGATTTGCTGCACAGCAGTTAGATTGCATGCCGTCCTGTGGTTCCCAGTGCTCGGGTGCTAATGTCTCATCTCTCCAAGTCCCTTCTGGCTTGAAAACTCTGTAAGTCTATGTAGAATGAAATACAGCAGCCAAACTGATTTTTTTTCAATGTCTCTTCAGTTGTGTTCCTGCCATCATCAATGGAGTATAAATTGGGCCTGACAGGACCTGGTGGCTTCTCAGATTTTAAAATCCAAGTTTTAGCATTCTTTTCCCCTTTGTTGTTCGTCCAAGTAATGAAGGCTATAAAACATCTTCAGTAAGTCCCCAGATTGTGGATTTTGCAGTTGTTTGTGATCTGCATGTCTTAACTACCTCTGAGTCTTAGTAATCTGTCACTGTCCAGCCTAGCTCATGTGCCCCCTTTCCTGCTCTAGGAGATATTAGGGGTGGGCTTGGAGTTCCCCTCCGTGTCCTGTTTCCAGGGGAACTCCATTGTCTTCTTAGGCAGAATAAATCTCTAGGGTATTCCCCTTTATTGAAGCTGCAAGTGCCATTTTAAAAGCAGCCTTGCCATCTTCCTTAATGGGTGTTTTCCTTTGAGCCTATGCTGGGGGTGGGGCGGGGTGGGGCGGGAAACTGTATATAGGATGCCTGCTCTTTCTGGACTGGGGCTTATCTAAAATCCTACTAGAGGGATGCTTTGAGGTTGTTGAAGGAGGAGGGCAAGTGTATTGAGAGGAAGGAAGTAAGTCTCTTCCTTAAGGGAGGATTTTCTCAAACCTGGGTGTTTACCTGGAATATTTTGCAAGAAAGCCATTAAGAGACATGTTCCTTTTGTCTGAAGGCAGGAGGTATTCATCAAGAAACAGAGCAGGAGAGGAGAATGCAGGAACTCTTTTGGAACAGGGGTTATGCGTTGTAAGATTGTTATTGAATTTAGGGAGTGGGAAAGGAACCCAGTCGTATTCAATTTGATGTCCTCTCCATTGCTTGACACATACTGGGACTTCTATAAACGCTTGTGAAGTAAACCTCATCTTTATTTGATTGTCATAATGCTTGATGACTCCTCACAGTTAGATGCAGTAAAAATATAATGGGCTTTGGAGTTAGATATACCTGGTTTAGGTCCCAGCTCTGCTTTGTTGTGTGATCTTGGGCAAGCTACTTAACCTCTCTGATTCTTAGTTTCCTCGTTTGTACAATGGGTAATACCTCACAGGATTTTTGTGAGAATTGAATGAGATTACTTCCTTCCTCCTGCTGTGTTCTCATTCATTAGTGGTTCTCAACTCCATCTGCACATTACAATCATCTGGGGAACTTTAAAAAAAGCACAGTTGTTCAGGCCCCACCCACTGAGATTTGT
Source organism: Hylobates moloch (assembly GCF_009828535.3). Taxonomy (NCBI): domain Eukaryota; kingdom Metazoa; phylum Chordata; class Mammalia; order Primates; family Hylobatidae; genus Hylobates; species Hylobates moloch. The sequence goes on along the minus strand of NW_026652295.1, from coordinate 35,415,145 downwards.
ATTTAATTGGTCTGTGGTGGGGCTGAGCATGGGTATTTTTAAAAAGCACCTGTTAAAGCATATATTTTTTAAAAAGGTAAAATCATGACTGCCATACAAGTATAAAATTAGCATGACAAATATTTATTATCAAAGCTTGTTAATTAATGAGGAAACCAGTAAGATGTTGCAACCAGTTCAAATAATTCAAACAACACACACATATAGGTGATCAGGAGTGTTGAAATGAATTTACACATAGATGCAAAATTGGTCAATATCCATATGGCACAAAAATGTTTAAAATCGCTCCTGGTGCATCGTATGTGTTCAATAAACAGTAGCTATTATGATCTAAACCTGCAACTGTGTGTTAAATGCTGTGTTAGGTCCTGGGCTGCAAAGATGAGGAGAACTTGGATTCTCCTCCTGCTTGAGAAGCTCACAATCTACAGGGATAGAAAGAGACTCAGTAGATCATTATCAGGCCGCGCAGTAAGTGCAGCCTTAGAGGTGTAGGAGGACGGTGGGCGCGCACAGGAAGGGTGGGGAGTTGGAGAACAGGATGGCCAGGGAGCGAAGGCTCCAAGCGTTAGGAATTGGCACATATTGGGGGCCCCTTAGGAGGTTGCCATGGTAGTCGAGGTGACAAGGTGAGAAAGTGATGAGGCCAGACCAAGGCCACAGCAGAGGAAGAGATTAGCAAATGAGATTGATTGGAACATGAGATTGACTCGCCAAGGGAGTGAGGGACAAGAAGATGCCAAATCTAGTGCTCCTCAGATGACCCCATGTTACCTGGAGTGGGAGCTTCCCTCTCCAGTGAGACGGAGTCTTTCTCTGTTGCCCGGCGGCGGGCGGGGGGGGTGGTGGGTACAGTACCAAGTGATTCTGATGCCCAAAGATGGGGAGTGATTTGGCCTAAAGTCATTTGCGAAATTGAATGGGATTCAATTATTGACTGCCTATTATGTACAAAATTCTAGAATATCAGCTGCAAGGGCAACCGAGACAATTCAGTCTCTGAATTAGTTAGCTATTGCTGAGTAATAAATTCCCCCAGAATTCAGTGGTTTCAACAGCAGGCAGGAATCTGAATGCAGCTTTGCTGGGTCCTCTGGCTCAGGGTCTCTCGCAAGGTCACAGTGAAGTTGTGGGCTGGGGCCTCAATCGTCTCAAGGTTCAGCTGGGCAAGATTTGCTTGCAAGCTCACCCAGTGGTTGTTGGCAGGATTCCAATTCTGATGGCTGGGCAGATTGACGGCCACTGTTCTTCACTGGTGTTAGCCTGGGGCCTCCTCCTTTCCTTGCCGCCCTCTTCATAAGGCAGCTCGCAACATGGCAGCTGGTTCTATCAAGTGAGCAAGCAAGACAGAGCAAGACAGGGTGCCCAGACGGAAGTCATAGTTGTTCATAACATAACCTTGGAAGTGACATTCTATGACTTGTGCGATACTCTGTTCAGTACAAGTGTGTCACTATGTCCAGCCTACGTCCGAGAGGAGGTGATTATGCAAGGGCATGAATACCAAAAGGTGGGGATCTTTTAGGAGGTGGTCTCCTACAGTCGTCCCTGCCTCTCCCCTTGTGTTTGCAATTAGGGAATCAAATAAGTACACACCTAATTGTGGAATCAATTCTCAGAACGGTGGTCATGGAGTGGGCATGAGTTCAGTGGAGGCTCAGAGAAATAAAATTCTCTGGTTGGAGCAATCAGGAAGGCTTCCTGGAGGAGGTGGCATTTCTATCAGGCCTTGAAGGAATGAGGATATGCCACTGGCAGAGACGGGGAGGCCAGATGAAGGGAGGGGCCTGCTCAGATATTAAGACCATCAGTTTGCATGGAGATGGGGAGAAGCCGTGTGGGTTGGAGCCATACTGTATATGGCTTCCACTGTCAGATGGAAAAACTCATGCTTTGATTGGGAGGGCATGGATGTCAGGAGCCTGGAGAGACAGGGCTTTCATAACTGCCGGAACCAGGACTAAGGGGCTCTGAGCCCAGTGCTCTCCCCTGCTCCACCAGCCCGGCCCTGAGGTCCACCCTCCATCTTCTCTTGCAGTTCGGACGCACCGAAGTCATCGACAACACGCTCAATCCTGACTTCGTGCGCAAGTTCATTGTGGATTACTTCTTTGAGGAGAAGCAGAACCTCCGTTTTGATCTGTAAGTGGAAGATGGTGCTGAAGGTGCAGCCAGGTGGGGAGGAAGATTGCTGGGAGGTGGGACCACAGACCTGTGGTTGTGGGAGGAGCTGAGAAATTAGTGGGAGCCCAGGGTTGGCCTGGGATAGAAGTGACAATTAGCTGAAGTCACCTGCACCCTTACCAGGAGAGATGGAAAGGGGGAAGAAGAGAGAGAACAATGGCATTCCCCCCAGTTCGTCTCAGTTAAGTTGGGGATGGCATCAGGCAATCTGCTTGGTGCTGGGGAATGTCCGCTGAGGAAAGATCCTGAAGGCAACTCTTGGCTGTGCCTCTGGGAGCCCTTTTCTCCCCTGATAACCAGGAGGTACCCACTGGCTGCTCCCTCCGTCTAAGCATGTTCTGGGAGAGGGTCCCTGCAGCCTCCGCTCCTGCAGAGGTGGCCTGGCTGATGGGGCTCAGGCATCCAGCATCCATCGGAAGATGAGAGTGCCTTTCTCCTGACATTAAAGATCAGGGTGGGATTTCAGGCTTGGTAAACAGGCCGGGGAGTTTGTGATGTTGTTTTTACAGGGTATGGGATGGTTTGAAAAGTCTTTGCCCCACAGAAGAGTAGTCAGAGTGGGAAAGAAGGGGGTTTGGGGACTTAGGGAGCAAAGGAAAGAATGCAGTGGAAGGAAATGACTTTGGAGGGAGTGATGGGAGGTACTGAGGCTGAGGAGAGTCAACACGGCCCATTGTAGAGAAGTCACCTGGTGACATTTTGGAGAGGGTTGATAAGAGAGTGACCATCCCTCAGCAGGAGTCATCTGGGCCTGGCATGGCTGTTTGGCCGCAGAGATGCCAGTGGGTGGGTGGGAGATGCTGGGGGAAGGTTGCAGGGGAGGCTCCAGGCGAGCAGGCCCCAGGTGAGGGGAGGAGGCCAGCTGTAGCATCACGCTGCCTGCAGCCGGCTGAGGTGAAGGTGTTAATGCCGCCCTCCTTCTTGAGTGACCAGGCCCGTGGGCAAGCTGGGCAGGCCTGGTTAGGGTGAAGCCATAGGGGAAGGTCAGAAGCAAGGTATTAGCACCACAGGCAGCCAAGGCTTGGCTGCAAAGAGCAAAGATGGGGAACTCTGTAAGTGAAGGGAGTGAAAGGTAAGGTGACTCAGCCACCTAGGAACCAGCCAGGGTGACAGAGCTCATTGATTTACTTTTTTCCATTTTTAATGAGGTATAACATGTATACGGTGAAGTGCATAAATCTTAGTGCCTCCTCCATGATGCATTTTTACATCCGTTTCCACCCCTCTGACCTTCACCCAGCTCAAGGACGGAACATGTTCAGCACCCAGAAGGCTCCCTGTCATGCCTTACAACCATTACTCCCGGAAATATTCACTGTGTTGGGACCTGTTTTTTGGGGGGCAGGGGCCCTGACTCAACTTGAGAACCCAGGCAGTATTGGGCAGAACATCCGCAGCTGCCTTCATCATCTCTCTGTGTTCCCTGCAGATACGACGTTGACTCTAAGAGTCCTGATTTATCCAAACACGTGAGTTATGCCAGTGACTGCTCAGCAATTCCATAGTTTCTGAAATGCCATCCTCTGGGTGGGCCTGGGGCTTTGCTGTGATGGAACGTGTGTCCAACGCTGCGTCCTGCCATTTTAGGGCCCTCAGGCTTCCAGGAATTGGGCGATGGGAGAGGTGGGGTAGCTGTGAGCAGAGTGGGTGACACTGGTCTCTTCTGTTCCCTGGATATGCAGGATTTCCTGGGCCAGGCCTTCTGCACCCTTGGAGAGATTGTGGGGTCCCCCGGGAGCCGCCTGGAGAAGCCCCTCACGTGAGTGTCTAGGCTGCTTTCCCAGTGGTAGGCCAACTTCCTGCCCATTCTGCTGGGGACTGGCTCAGGATGGGGGCAAAGCAGACAGCTGGCTATGACTGGCATCTGCAGGGTTATTAGGAATAAAGAGACCCCATGCCTCACTGCTCTCACGGGGCTTCTGATCCAGGTATTTCAGGGGAACCCAGGCTGGGTTATTAGAGCCCCGTCTCCTGGGAAGGCCCAGGGGGAAATAGACTAGATACCATTTAGTCTATTCCCACCCTGACCCCTGTCATAGTGTGGAAGAAGAAACTGAAGCCCAGAGAGGGGAAGTGACTTGCCCAAGGACACACAGCGACGAAGAGGGAGAGCTGGGATTTGAACCTAGGGCTCTACTCACATGGCATGGTCCTAAGATTGTTCACAGCTTATAGGCCAGAGCTGGGTATATTGAGGCCCCTCCCATCCCATCCTGTCCCTGATGGTCCCTGACCTTGATTTGCTTTTAGGGAAAAGCTGTGTCTCTGAAGCAGGCTCTGGGATGACGAATCCCAAGGCTTCTCACAGTGGAGCCTGATGATGTCTTCAGCGACCAGCCAGGGCTGGCCAGGTGGTGAGGGTCACCTCTCTTGTCCCTATTTCTCAGGAAGTCCCAGGGGCAGGGCCCTTGCATGTATAAACGATTCTTACCTTTCCCCACACTGGGGAACACTGGTCACCATTCTTTGGTGTCCATGTTTCTCTGGACGGCCACCCTCACACTTTGCATTTAAATAAACTAATTTAACTGGATCCCGAGGCTTTTGATGATTTTAGGGTGACACTCATGGGCAGGGCCCAGGAAAGAGAGGGCCGACTGGGACAGGCATCCAGGCCACAGGGCAAAGAGGCCGGGAAAGGGAGATCATCAGTCCCCCACTTGCTTCTGCCAAGTTCCCACTGGACGCTGTCCCCTCACCATGATCAATCACTGCAGTGTGAACCGGGCACAGTGGCTCACGCCTGGAATCCCAGCACTTTGGGAGGCCAAGGCGGGTGGATCGCCTGAGCTCAGGAGTTCGAGACCAGCCTGGCCAACATGGTGCAACCCTGTCTCTACTAAAAATACAAAAAAATTAGCTGAGCGTGGTTGTGCACACCTGTAGTCCCAGCTACTCGGGAGGCTAAGGCACGAGAATCACTTGAACCCAGGAGGTTGCAGTGAGCCGAGACTGGACTACTGTACTCCAACCTGGGCAACAGAGTGGGACTGTCTCAAAATAATAAGAATAATAATTAATAATAATAATAACTGCAGTGTTTGTGTGTGGGGGGGTCTGTCTTCCAGATCCTTGCCCGTGACCCCCAGTAACTCATGATAACTTCAGGGCTCCTGGAGATGTTTCCTTGGCCCCCAAAAGGTCTCATCTCTGGGTTCCTAGAAAACAATGAAAATAGCTATCATTTGTTGAGAACGGGGGAAAACCCCTGTTTTGGGGGCCTCTGTAGCTTATAGAATTTGAGGACCTCTTGAAAAAAAGGATACAAAATTCACATTCACATTTGCTAGGCCCCTCCCTCTTAGGACTTATTTCTAACAGTTTTTATTCGTAATTTTATATTGTTTCTCTAGGAACATCTGCCCCTGTGCCCACTTCAGTGTTAACCATGTGCTAAGTGTAGCATACCCATTAGCATCTGCTCTTTCCAGCAGCGCTCCCACCCATGGCTTTACCTGGGTTGCCAGGATGGAGTTGCCCTGTGAGGGAGGGTGTCTGTGCTTCCCAACTCTCAGCTGCCTGGGTCCAAAGCCGCTAGTCATTTGGGTCTGTTTCCTTCCTGCTGTCACCTGGTCCACTGTTGGTGACAGGGAACACCTTCTGAGGGTGGGGGAGTATTGAGGGAGACTTCCTATAGAGATGGCTTTTGAAACTGAGCCTTAAAGGACAGGCAAGATCTAAAATATAGAGGTCAGCAGGGTGCAGTAGCTCATGCCTGTAATCCCAGCACTGTGGGAGGCCGAGGCGGGTGGATCACCTGAGGTCGGGAGTTTGAGACCAGCCTGACCAACATGGAGAAACCTTGTCTCCACTAAAAATACAAAAATTAGCCTGGCGTGGTGGCACATGCCTATAGTCCCAGCTACTAGGGAGGCTGAGGCAGGAGAATCGCTTGAACCCAGGAGGCGGAGGTTGCAGTGAGCTGAGATCACACCACCGCACTCTAGCCTGGGGGACAGAACGAGACTCCATCTCAAAAATAAAATAAAATAATAAAATAAAATAAAATAAAATACAGAGGTTTATGGCAATGTTGGAGGAGGACGTGGACCTTTTACCCCATCGAAGATTTCACGTGTCTTAGTTTATTTGTCTTTCTGACTAAACTCTGTGAACAGCTCCTGTTTACTGGGCATCTATTCTGGGCCAGGCATGAGGGTCAGGGTTCTGCTTGTGAAATCTATGTTAGTTCGCTGGAGCCATTGTGGCAAATGCCACAAACTGAGTGGCTTAAATGACGAAAATTGATTTTCTCACAATTCTGGAGGCTAGACATCGGAGATCAAGATGTCAAGAGAGTTCATTTCTTCTAAGGATGGCTGTCTTCTTTCTCATCTCTGTGTCTTCACGTTGTCATCTCTCTGTGCACCTCTGTGTCCCAGTCACCTCTTCTTATGAGGACACCAGCCATTGGATTAGGGCCCACTGCCATCACCTCATGTTACCTTAATTACCTCCTTAAAGACCCTATCTCCAGGCTGGGCGCAGTGGCTCACGCCTGTAATCCCAGCACTTTGGGAGGCCAAGGTGGGCAGATCACCTGAGGTCAGGAGTTCGAGACAAGCCTGGCCAACCTGGTGAAACCTCGTCTCTACTAAAAATACAAAAATTAGCCGGGCATGGTGGTGTGCGCCTGTAGTCCCAGCTACCTGGGAGGCTGAGGCAGGAGAATCATTTGAACCTGGTAGGTGGAGGTCGCAGTGAGCTGAGATCGCGCCACTGCACTCCAGCCTGGGTGACAGAGCGAGACTCTGTTTCAAAAATAAAAATAAATAAATAAATAAAAAAGACTCTATTTCCAAATATAGTCACATTCTGAGGACCTGGAGATTAAGATTTCAATACATGAATTTTGGGGGATACAGTTCAGCCCATATCATGATCTCATGTGATTCTTCCAGCACTCTCCCCATCTCGCAGTCTGGATGCGGAGTCTGGAAAGGGAGAACAGGGGTTCCCAAACTGCAGCAGGTACCAGTGTCACCAAAGATTGCTGGGCTCCACCCCGCAGAGTTCCTGATCCTGTGGGTATGGGCTGGGCCTGGGAATTTACATTCCTATTAATAACATTCCCAGGACATGCTGGTGCTGCTGGTCTGGGCATCCCACCTTGAGAACCACTGAAGGAGAGGAATTTGCCCAGAAGAAGGACTCCACTTGCTCTGGCCTGTGGCTTTGATCCTGTTTTAATGACTTCTGGAGCAGCCGCTTGTCTCCAAGCATCTGGATGCCAAGTGCGCTGGCCTGTCTGGGTGGGGGTACTCAGCTCATGGCGTGCTCTCTCTCCCCCTCTCTCTCCACAGGATAGGTGCATTCAGCCTGAATTCCAGGACGGGCAAACCCATGCCAGCTGTGTCCAATGGGTAGGTTGCCAGACATCTCTGGCCCTGGAGTCCTTAGACATTCAGCCAGCTCTGCAAAGGGGGCCTCAGAGTCTGGGCCTCGTCCCTGCTCCCATCACTGCGAATCTGGCCCTGATCCAGGGGACAGAGAGTCCTGGGTTCCTCCTTAGGCACCCAGGCTCTTTGGGACCTGAACAGAGGCCCCCACTCGGCAGTGGGCCCCTCCCCCATCCAAGCTAGAGCTTGGGCATCTCAAGCCCCCGTGGCTCCTGGGACTTCAGGGAGAGGGTGGGGCTTACAGGTGGGGGGTGTCGTCTAGGAATAGCGGGGCTGGGCGCTCTCTGTTCCCTTCCTCTCTCCCTGGCCTGGCTTCTCTAGGCCCCCAATCCCCACCCTTCTCCCCGCCTCTTTCCTCCCTTCTCTTTATCCTTTCCCCCCGGTCCCCTCCCTTGTTTTGGCTGCTGGATGTCCGCCTCCTTCTCACCACAGAGTAGATCCAGCTGAATCCCCACTTTTCACGTTTGCTCGTTTGCTCGCCAGCTGCGGTGGGCCAGCCTCACTCCACCACCCTGGCCATCTGGTTTCGGCTGGCCTCATGCAAATGCGGCCAACGCAGAGCCTCCCCCTCCTTCCCTCCCCTTCTTTCCCGGTTGGGGAGTTCCCACCCTGGCTTCTTTCTCACGCCCACTCGCCCACTGGGGCTGGGGGTGGGGGAGTGCAGGGCAGAGAACCTCTGCCTGGAGAGGCCTTTGCAGAAGGGCATTTTGTTGGGGTAAGCAGAGCTCCCCTGGCCTTCCCTGAGAGCTCTCAGGAATTGAGGTTGCAGCAGCTGGATATGCCACTGAACCAGGTGCAGGTGGGGAAGGGGCCTCCAGCGGGCCCGGGGATGCTCACAGCCCAGGGAGAGCGTGGATGCTAATTCACCCGGAGAGTAGAGAAGCAGCAACTGGGGAGGCAGCAGGAGTCAGACAGAGATACAAAGACAGGGAGGGAGAGAGAGAAAGGAAGGCCGAGAAGGTGGGAGCAGGTTGGGGCTGGAGAGGAGGGAAAGAAGGATCGGAAATAGAAGAAGGATTCAGAGGCAAAGAGAGGAACAGATGGAGAAACATGGGGCGGAGGAGGCTGGCGTGGAGGATTCTATCTCCCTGGGCAAACAAATCATGTCTTTACTACCATGGAGGACCAGCACTCAGCTCAGCTGCCCAAGTCTAGGGGTACAAGCTGGCAGGCACTGTCCCCTGTCCGTGGCAGGGGACGCCCCAGATGTGGCCCCTGCTCTGCTCACCTGGTTTGGAGAGATCTGGGCTGTCCTGTCAGCCCTCCAGGGCCGGCTTCCCTTCTTCCCCTGCCTCCTCTGTTTGAGAGCCGCTCCCTCCAAGAGCTGGTGCTGGGAAGAGCTCCATCAGTGGTTCTCAAAGTGTGTTCCACAGACAGCATGCTGGTGGCCCTGTGGCTGGCCTGGGGTGTGAGGCTGGATTTTACCAGCATTGCACAATTGTGAAGTAAAGGGTACAGGGAGGGGGATGCTGCTCACTGCGGGCCTTCTCAGAGCCAAGCACTGTGTGGTATATACAGTCACACTCATTATACAGGGGAGAAAACTGAGGCTCAGAGAGGTACGGGAATGAGCTCAAAGTCACAGAGCTGCTGGACAACCCGACACTTTCCTCCCCCTCCCAGTGGCCCCTGACTACACTGGGACTCCCCCACCTCTGGCTTAGTCCCAAACATCAGAGTGGGCTGGGATGGTGCCTGAAGGAGGGGGTCCCATCTAACCAGGGAAAGAGGTGGTTCAGGTCCCCTGGGTGGAGCCCCAGCCGAAGAACTTGCCCTCCTGGAGGGATATGCTGGGGTGGACCGACTTCACGGACCGTGACCTGGTTGCCCACTTCACTGGGGAGCTGCACGGTCGGCTGGGATCTCTCACTCCCAGGGAGACCCCAGCCAAGGCATTTAAGGGGAGGTAGCCACGGGAAGGAGCCTGGACAAGCTGCCAGCAAGGGCCCACCAGCCCTCCTGCCTTCCTCCCTCCCGTGACACATCAGAGTGGCTCAGAGCCGGACTGTCCCGGGACTCTGGAGGTCAGCTGGGTGTGAGGTGGGGTGGCTAGCCCATGAGGTCTTTTGCCCACAGAAGTGGTCTTTGGATGGAAAGTTTGAGAACCACTGGTCTGGAAGCCTCCGGGTGAGTTTGGATGCTTTTCCAATTCTAGGACTTTCACTGCAGGCACTACCCTTCCTGGTGGGCTCTCGGGGAGCAGGGGGTGGGGCAGCTCCAGGCTCGGGGACCCGGTCCCAGGAAGCAGTGCACTAGGCCACACTGCCGCAAAGATCTCAGGAGACTGTCTTCTCAGGGGCTTTGGGGCAGATCTGCTCGATGGTAGGGGGAGGGGGAGGATGGGCAGGGGGCTGATTGAGGGAGTGTCAGGTTTATGGCTCTGTCTTTGTCTGGCTTTCCATTTTTTCATCTTCTCCTCTCCCAGTGGTGTCCCAGGAAAGAAATGTGGCACCATCATCCTGTCCGCTGAGGAGCTCAGCAACTGTAGGGTGAGTGGCAGAGGATTCCAGCATGGGACGTGGTTGGGGTGGGCGGTGACGGAGTGCAGGCCGGCCTCCCTGAGCCCCTGGCGGGAACCGAGGGTAGACAGGGCTCCTGAGGCTGACCTGGCTGTCATAGAATTTTGCAACGTCAGAGCTAGTGGGTGTTTTCCCTTTTTATAGCTGAGCAGACTGAGGCCCGGAGAGGAGAAGGAACTCACCCACAGTCAGCAGCAGAGCCCAGCTGAGCCCTGTCCCCTGGCCCCCATGCCAGGGCTCCCTCCCCTCCCAGTCACAGCCGCCATTCACGTGTCCTTGAGCCGAGACGAGACTGCCTTGGCACCAACACTGTGGCAGCAAAGACCTTTTCAGTCTTGAAGGAAGCCTGGGTGCTTGACATTTAGCTGTCATTTTTCACTTTCATCTCTGGAGTAGGGTGACACCCTGCATGGGGCGGATGGAGTGTGTCTGTGCGTGTGCATGTGTTGGGAAGAAGTCTGCAGTCGCAGGCAGCCCTTGGTCTTGCTTTTTCTGTAGGACTGTGGGGGAGCGGGAGATGGGGACAGCTGAGCACACCAAGAAGGGGCTCAGGGGACCTCATGGTTAATAATAATGATAAAGTATCATAATGGTGATGGTCAGTATTTGTCAAGTAATAGGCACTTTACATAAGTTATCGCTGCTCTTAACAGTCATCCTAAGAGGTAGGTACTAAAATGTTACTCCCATTCTGTGGATGAGGAAATTGAGGCTCAGAGAGGCAAAGTCACCTGCTCAAGGCTGACAAGCAGCAGAGCCATGATTCTACTCCAGGTCAGCTTGATTCTAAGATCCGGGCTCAGCCCTGAAACCACCACTGTCTAACCTAAGAGTGGCTGTAAAAGTGGGAGAGTGGTGGGGCTTGGAGAGAAGAGGAGGCTGGGACAGATGCAGGGAGAGGCAGGGTGCAAGTGTAAACAAAGCCTGGGCTACCCTGGGAACATTGCTTCCCATGGAGCTGGGAGGGATGACCAGGAGAAACAAGATTTTCCTACCTTCCTGGGAGGTCAGTGCTACGGATCAGCTATGGATCAATATTTACCCTACTAGAAATTTAAACAGAATTTAAAAAAAATGTATGTATTAATTCCTTTAAAAATAACAATAGTTGAACCCATTATGGGTCAACATAAATAACACATTTTTTTGGGACTAGGCATGGTGGCTCACGCCTGTAATCCCAGGACTTTGGGAGGCTGAGGCGGGCGGATCACGAGGTCAGGAGTTCGAGACCAGCCTGTTCAGCACGGTGAAACCCCATCTCTACTAAAAACACAAAAAATTAGCTGGGCCCGGCAGGCAGCCTCTGCACTCCAGCCTGGGCGACAGAGCAAGACTCCATCTCAAAAAAAAAATAAATAAAATAACATATTTTGAAAAACAACAATAACTCACAATAATCATTTAATGAGAAGAGTGGCCTTGTTTTACATTTTTGCAAATCTCTTTAACGTCTGACTTAATGGAAGACATCTGGATTCTCATAGCTGCTTCTGTAGGTCAATCTGTTGTAAAATCCCCGTCAGATAACGTCTGGAAAACTCTTCATCTTAGCATTATTATGAAAATAGTTTTGACCCCACAGATCCCTCGGGTCCATACTTTGAGAGCTGCTGGTATAGAGATATAACAGTGTTAGAGAACATTAATTGAGTCATTATTTTGGGCCATACACTGTGCTAAGTGGTTTACATGTATTGACTTACTTATCTAATGTATTATAATATATAATGTAGTAGGTAGTATGATGTGTTATAATATCTGATGAATTATGGTCCTCATTAATTTTTCTCACTTTTATAGATAAGGAAACTGAAGCACAGAGAGGTTAAGTGATCTGTCCAGGGTCACACAGCCACTGAGTAGAAGAGATTTGAAACTTGGCAGTTTGGTTCTAGAGCCAAGGTCTTTAGCCACTACACTGTGGTGTTACAAACTCTGTTTCCAAGGACTTCCAGTGGAAGAATAAGACACGTGAACACAGAATCGATAGTACAGGGCAGTCTGGAGATGACCAAAAAGATTCATATGTAACTGCTCACCCTGGTTGCTTATCTGTTTATCTCAGTGGATCTGAAGGCACTTGAGAGCGGGAATGAACCCCACCCAATGTGCACCCCCAGGGCAGGACTCGGGGTGCAGTAGGCATTCCTGAGGACCCATCACGAATTTGTGACTGAATGATTAGGAAGCACAGACCAAGTGTTCAGCCCCAGGTCATGGACAAAACACACATGTATCCGCCGAGGATCTGGAATTCAGACAAGGGAGAGAATTCAGTTGCCCCGTGGAACAGAGCTGTTGCGGTTCGCAGAGCCTCCGTTTTCCACCTGCAGCGTGGCGCCGATAGGGTTGCTGTGAGGATTAAAGGGGCTCATGAATGTGAGTGTGTCTAACAGATGCCTAGGAAAGGGTGCATCTGAATTCCTTGAACCTAAATTCAGTGTTTCCCCAAGCTTCTAGCCCAGCTGGTGACTTTCTTCCTAGTTTGTAACCAAATAAAGTCACATACATGGAGGCGCTTTGGAAATTCTAACGCTCTAGACAATGCTGGTGGCCGTTGCTGGTCTAGCATTCCAGGGGTTGGTAAGCAGTCTTAGGTTTAATACCTATCAGGTGTTAAACCCTCCCTCTTCCTCCTTCTTCCCCAGTCCTCCTTACTCCTTCGCCCAGGGATAGCAGCAGTTTTCTTGATTTAAGCTGTTCCAGCACCAGGGGTCTATGTCGGGGGCAGGGAGCACCCTCCCTTCCTCCTGAAATTGTCAGCTCCTTTTCTTCTGGGGCATCTTTAGCTGAGTTCTGTCTCTCCCTAGAATCCTTGCAAGGAAAAGAGACTAATTCCCAGCATCTGGCTGAATTAAAATAATTACATCTGAACAGCTTTGCTTCGTCTTTCCAGCTCAGCATTCAGTGGGAGGATCAAAGGAAGAGGGTGGGGTCTGAGAGATGATTTTTCACCAGAGCAGGGCTTCCTGCTCAAATGAATACATTTTGCCGAAGTAGACAAACCCTCTCTTCATCCATGGGGACGGCGTGGGCGGGTGGGAACCAGCAAAGGATGACAGTGGACTCCAGTGTGTCACCAGCATAGTTTGACAGGTTATAGAAAAGCCTTGTTCATCTGGAATTTAAATGTCAAAGAAGTTCCCACAATCAGAATTTGATCCAAATACTATCGGATGGTACTTGATGTTGACAGTGATGAGGTTGGTCTCCCGAAGGGTCTTCTGAATCACCCAAGGTTCAGTTCTGCTCAGCAGTAAAACCATCGTTACTGCCTGTAATACTGGCCAACATTTGTCTACCGAGACTCTCTTATTTAGTCTTATTTGATTCTGACCGCAGGGCTAGGGGGCTGGGTAGGTGTGAGTGACCCTGTTTTATGGATGCAGAGAAGTTAGTGGCCTGCCTAAGATTGCTGGGATTCTAGCTCAGGCCTTGGACTCCTAATCCTCAGTCTTTCCCTCACCCCTGGAGCCTCGAGCCCTCACGGTACAGGGAACAGTCACTGACCTTCTGTTCCTTGTGGGGCTACTGCCCTCAGCAGGCAGGCTGGCTTTGAGCAGTGGAGGCTGGGGTTCAGGCCTATAATCCCAGCACTTTGAGAGGCTGAGCAAGGCAGGAGAACAGCTTGAGCTCAGGAGTTCGAGACTGGCCTGGACATCATAGTGAGACCCCCCCTGACCATCTCTACAAAAAAATTTTTTTTAATTAGCAGGGTGTAGTGGTGCACGACTGTGGTCCCAGCTACTCAGGAGGCTGGGGCAGGAGGGTCACTTGAGCTTGGGAGGTCAAAGCTGCAGTGAACCATGATTGTACCAATGCACTGAAGCCTGGGGAACAGAGTGAGACCCTGTCAAAAAAAAAAGGTAGGGGTTGTTGTCAATACAGAGGGTTGGATAGCTCTTTGTCCTCCACTTCCCAGCCCCTTGGTTCCCCCTAGAGACCTGTCAGCCACCCAGACCTGCCTTGCTCTGGAGTCAGGACTTCCTGGCTCAGGATAGTACGTCCTTACCACCTTCTACTCAGGTCCTTCCACCCGACTGGCCGTCCCAGCCAGGATGGTGGTGGTGGTCATGGAGGAGGCAGTGATGGAGGAAGAAGGGTGTGCCTCATCTCTCTCGAGCAAAGGGAGTCAGAACTTCACACCACAACTGCCCCTGGGGGCCTCCCCACCCCTTAGGTGTCACCAGCGTGCTCATGTATTCTTTCATTTCAGTTCAGGAAATATGCTTTGACTGAGTCCCTGCTGTCCCAGAATTTTTAGTTTAGTGTGAGAGATGGAAATGCCAACCAGCAATCACATTAGAGCAGTGGTCCTCAGCCCTGGCAGATCCAGTGCCTCTTCTTACAACAACTATTTTATCACACTCTTGACTATCCCGAAGGAAAATGTGTAGATACTATGTAATATGCCAATATATATAGACAGGTGGGAGAATGAACCCTTCCAGTTACCTGGGGAAGATTGGTCCAGGCAGACAGAACAGCCTGTGCAAAGGCCCTGGGGCAGGAGTGATGGATGAGGAATCGGAAAGATGAGACTGTAGGTGGTGATGGTGGGAGTTGGGGCCAGATTGTGTGGGTCCTCATAGCTGGGGAACTTAGCAGCCTGGATCCCAACACAATCAAAACTTTTGTTGTTCCAAAGACAAGCTTCAGGGAGAGGCCAGTTTCTCTACCTGAAAGATGAGGGAAGAAGGAAGAGCCGTGGAGAAAGAGAGACGAGAAGGAAGAGTCAACTTAAGTGGGGGAGGTGGTGAAGGTTCTCTGAGACTCGGAAGTATGCAGGTTGATACATAGGAGAGTCGTGTGTTGTGGCTGGGACTAATATGAGCATCCTGTGTAACCAGCATTCAAACAGCACCCTTCTTAAGGTTAGTTTGAATTTTTTTGGTCTTAGAAATAATTTATCTGACTTTAAAAAAGCCAAAACAAAACAAAAACATTTTTTCCTGATGCTAAAAAAAAATAACATATTCATTATGGACAAGTTGGAAAATACAGAAAAATATAAATAGCATGGAAAAATCACCCAGAGATAATCACTTTTGACATTTTGATGTGCTTCCTCCAAGGCTTTCTTGCTGAGTGTCCATGTACATAATTTTTCTTATAATTGATATAATATAGTATCTAGTTTTATAGCCTGCCTTTTCCTGTATCATTACACATTTTTAGAAAACATTACTTAATAGCTGCATGTTATTTCTCTATTGTATGGATGGGCTATAATTTATCAAAGCTGTTCTTTTCAGGAAACATATAAATAAGACTGTAGTGAACATCCTCATATCCAAATCGTCCTGTTTTTCTTTTGAACATCAGTTGATGGATTTTGGTTAGTATCCCAGAAACACAGGCTCAATGAGTGGGAGAGAAAAGGGTCAATCTGGGGTTTTCGGCCTCTGAATGACCAGATCAACAGATGCACAACTGATTGGATTGTTTGGGAAGTCGGTCATTAGGACAACAAAGAAAAGCCAGCTTGGCCGCAACATGGTTATTACAGTCGATGCATAAAGACAGGCCCAGTCTCTCAGACCAGCTTCTGTGCCCACCATCTGTGTATGAATAACCTCCAACCTGTGGGGCGTTCACCGACGTCCCAGGTTTCCTGCTTCTGCCGTCCTATCCCATGAGCCCAGCTCCAGCCTCCTCCTCCTAGAGGGCCCTACTCACAGAATCACCCCAGCTCCTGGTGTGTTTCCTCCTGCTGGATTGCTGAATTTCAGAGTTGTGGCTAATGATTCCTTTTCTTTTTCACTGATGTCTTATTTTTTTCTGACTAAAAAAGACAATATGTTAATTCTAGGAGATTTGGAAAATCCAGCACATTTTAAGGAGAAGACAATAAATGTACCGTGGCCCTTCTTTTTAATTTTTTTTTTTTTTTTTTTTTTGAGACGGAGTCTTGCTCTGTCACCCAGGCTGGATGGCAGTGCCACGGTCTCAGCTGACTACAACCTCCACCTCCCGGGTTCAAGCAATTCTCCTACCTCAGCCTCCCGAGTATCTGGGATTATAGGCGTGCATCACCACACCTGGCTAATTTTTGTATTTTTAGTGGAGACGGGGTTTCACCATGTTGGCCAGGCTGGTTTTGAACTCCTGGCCTCAAGTGATCTGCCCACCTTGGCCTCCCAAAGTGCTGGGATTACAGGCGTGAGCCACAGCGTCAGGCCTAAATTTTTTAAATTGTTATTTTTTTAGAGATGGAGGTCTCACTATGTTGCCCAGGCTGGTCTCAAACTCCTGGCCTCAAACCATACTACTGCCTCAGCCTTCTGAGTAGCTGGGGTTCCTGGCTTTAAAAGTGCTTCTTATGGTGTGTAAGTTGTAGGGCATATGGTGATTAAGAACTTGCGCTTTGGATCCAGACAAAAAGCCATTGCTTACTCCCTATGTGACCCTGGGCAAGTTACTTTTCTGTGCCTCTGCTTCACTTATAAAATGTCTTCATTTAAAATTTTGATATTCTGTTTATTATAGCTTTTGCATTGATTTTGATTTTTTAAATGTCACATTAAAAAAATTTTTTTGATGACTGAAATTTTGAACCCCCTTTAAATTTTGCACTCACCTCATACTTGTTCTGAATCTGGAAGCTGCCAGTGAGATCCAACAGCCTTCTTCTGTTCTCCCCCTGACCTCTAACCTTCACAGCCCTCTTCAGGGGAGGGAGGGCTAAGATGCCAGAGCAGACCAGGCTGTTTGCTATAATCTCCCCAGCAGCCCCATTAACATGCGGAGAGATGCAAATGGAGGCAATCCTGATGTTTTAGAAGAACTTAATATGTTTTTTAAAAAGATAGGGTGAAAGACAGAAATTACAGAAAATTATATATTGCAGGAGCTGCTTTATCTTCTCTGTGATTGATTCCAGTGATGCTTCCGGTGGGAATGGCATTTCTTTGCTTTTTTTTCCCCCCTCTCTCTTTGTTTTTGAGATGGAGTCGCCCAGGCTGGATGATCATGGCTCACTGCAACCTCCACCTCTCGGGGTCAATCCTTCCACCTCAGCCTCCCGAGGAGCTGGGACTACAGGCGCGCACCACCACACCTGGCTATTTTTATGTATTTTTAGTAGAGATGGGGTTTCACCATGTTGTTCTGGCTGGTCTCGAAATCCTGGGCTCAGGCCATCCTCCCACTTCGGCCTCCCAAAGTGCTGAGACTACAGCTGTGCACCATGATGCCCAGACAACGGGGCAGCATTTCATGTGCTCGGAGAGCACGGCTCTCAGGCTGAGGCTGTCGAACAGCTGAACCTCTGACCCTCAGCCAGAATTTGCTGCTCTGTTATCCTGCTGGCCCCGTCCATCTTATTGCCACTTTCTCGGCCTCTTCTTGGGTTCACACATATATCAAGGGGTTGAACCATTCACAAGCTCCCACTTGTTCCTATGACTGTTGACGAAAGGCAGAGCGACCTTCCAAGGCACAGCCCCCAGGCGGCTAGTTACACACCCTTTGTCTCAAGGACTTCCCTGTGGCATGGGTACCCATTAGGGAGGAAGCTTGCTTTCGTTTCAGTCTAGAAATTTCTCTGAAGGTCTGTTTTATCCCCCACAGAGTCTACAATGGTGCAACAATACGGATGATCACAGTGGGCTTTTGGTAAATGTTTCTGGGTCTAGATTGTATTAGGGAGGGCAGATAAGGCTAAGGAACAAAATCAGCTGCCAACCCCCAGCAATGCCGCACTTATCTGCCATCAGGGTTAGGGGAGAAAGTGTTGCACACTGGCGGATTTTTCCAGTTAGCTGAGTTTCAGAGCCAATCTTTTTTTTTTTTTTTAATTTTAACTAGTTTGCACAGAGGCCTTTCTAAAATGGATTTCACACTTCTCTGACTTCTCAAACTGAGGTTAGAATGTAATTAAACTTATCTTGATGATTTGAGGTCATCATTTGGAATCTCAGTTATTAATCTTTGGAGCCAGACTGTCTTGTTCCCATCTCAGCGCCTCTTACTAGCTGCGTGACTTCAGGCAAGGGTGTTAACCTCTCTGTGCTTTGGTTTCCTCATCTTTAAAATGGGAATAACAGCCAGGTGCGGTGGCTCACGTCTGTAATTCCAGCACTTTGGGAGGCTGAAGTGGGCAGATCGCTTGACCTCAGGAGTTCAAGACCAGCCTGGGCAACATAGCAAGACCCTGTCTCTGCAAAAAAAATTAAAAAATCTAGCTGGGCATGGGGCATGGTGGCACACACCTGTGTTCCCAGCTTCTCAGGAGCCTAAGGCAGGGGAATCGCTTGAGCCCAGGAGGTGGAGGCTGTAGTGAGCGGAGACTGCACCACTGCACTCCAGCCTAGGTGACAGAGAGAGAGAGAGAGAGACCCTGTCTGAAAAACAAAAAAGGAATAATAACAGTGCCTTCCTCAGAGGGTTGTTGAAAGGATTCAGTGAATTAATACATAGAACATTATATCTACCTACTATAGCACGTACTAGGTAGAACCTTTTTTTTTTTTTTTTTTTACTTTTACTGCAAGTTCAGGGGTATATGTACAGGTTTGTGATGTAGGTTAACTTGTGTTATGGGGGTTTGTTGTGCAGATTATTTCACTCCCAGATATTAAGCCTAGTACCCATTAGTTATTTTTCCTGATCCTCTCCTTCCTCCCACCCTCCACCCTCCACCCTCCGACAGGCCCCAGTGTGCGTTGTTCCCCTCTGTGTGTCTTTGCGGGTAGAACCATATTATATTGCCATTTTCATAGGCAAACAACAGCTGATTGTTGGCGATTTCATAAGGTTCACCCCAGTATGAGGTGGCACTCTGCAGGTGTTACTTCCTGCACTGTGGACCAGGATGTGACACAGGCCATCCCCTTTCGCCTTCTCCACAGGCTCACAAGGGGGCGCTATTCTTCTAAGTTACCCAGCCTCAGAGAGGTTAAGTTACCCACTGGGGGCTGCTCAGCGGGGAGGTGGCAGAGCTAGGATTCCAGCCAGGTGGGGAGGTAGCTGAGCTAGGATTCCAACCAGGTGGCCCTTGGCTTCTTTGTGCTGTTTCGTGTGTGTGTGTGTGTGTGTGTGTGTGTGTGTGTGTGTGTGTGTGTGTTTCGGTTTTTGTTTTATTATTGGAGACAGAGTCTCGCTCTTGTTGCCCAGGCTGAGTGTAGTGGCGCGATCTCCGCTCACTGCAACCTCCACCTCCCAGGTTCTAGCGATTCTCCTGCTTCAGCCTCCCAAGTAGCTGGGATTACAGGCATGCCCGGCTAATTTTTGTATTTTTAGTAGATACAGGGTTTTGGCATGTTGGTCAGGCTGGTCTCAAATTCCTGAGCTCAGGTGATCCACCGCCTCGGCCTCCCAAAGTGCTGGGATTACAGGCATGAGCCACTGCACCCATCCCTTTATGCCATTTTTCGCCGTCGGGTGCTAGGCTGAGACAGCAGCCCTCCCAGTGGAGCACTGAATGTCCCTGGAACTTATGGCCTGTCAAGTTCTTTCATTTTTTCTAATATTTCTCCCCCATTCCTGATCTCACAGGGCCTGAGGGGTTCCTAGGAAGCAAAACTAAGAGCTGTTGCCTCTGGATTTTGTGGCCTCTGTTTGGTTGTTTCAAGTGTATGCATTTTATAGTCAACCAGTGCAGGCTGAACAGGTCCTGGGTGGCTTGCCTGTGTTTATTCTCGTAACAGTGTCACTCAGGTGACCTCCAGATTCGTGTGAGGTCATGATGATGACAACCAAACCCTGGCCAGGGCTGGGAAGGCTGGGGGGATCCTGGCTTTCCTCACTGGCCCCTGAGTGCCATTGCTCTCCACAAGAGATGGCGATTTCAGTGTTCCCCATGTGGCATCTACTGCTCAGCTGAAAAGGATTGTGGTAGTCATCCCACTCGCGCTCCACAGACGAGGAAACTGAGGCTCTGAGAGCTCAAGTGACCTGCTCAAGGCCATGCAGAGCCAGGACTGGAGCTCTGAGATCTGAGTTCCTTGCTGGGCCATCCCCGCTGCTCCCCTGGAAATCTGGGCCTCTCTTGGTGGTTTTCTGATGCCACTGTGGGTCACCTCTGTGGGAAGGAGACAGGGCCAGGTGCATAGGCGTGTGGCATATGTAGTCACACGGGGACCTGTGCTTGGTTTAATGCTCTGCTGTCACTGTCTTGAATCTCCTGATTGTTTTTGAACAGAGGGCCCCACGTTTTCCCTTTGCACTGGGTCCCCCAATTTATACAGCCAGCGAGTAGCCCATCAAGTCCTGGGCCACATCCCTGTCCCAGGCCATGGATGGGGCTCCCTAGGGGGGCATTTAAAGTGTTCCTTCCATCCAGCATGGAACGGGATTAGAACTTTCTCCTGAGGATGGTGTGCCTGCCCTGCTGCTTTAGAAACCTAGAGACTTTTCTGGAGGGATAAGAGTGAAAACTCTGAAATCTGACTGTCTGAGTTACGCACTCTAGGACTTTGGGCATATGATTTAACCTCTAAAAACCTCAGTTTCTTCATCTGTAAAATAGGGAAATGAGTTACTTTGTATGGTTGTATAAAGTATGAAGGCTTAACACAGGTCCTAGCGTCTAGTAAGTGCTCAGTCAGTCAGCTGTTCTTTTATTCGAGGCCTGAGGTCCCAGATTTCTCTGGAGGCTCCAGGATTCTTGGAGCTTCTAGGGCCTTGGAAGCCCCCAGTCCAGCTTCCTTCTCTCTGTCTGGTAGGCGATGATGAGAGGCATAATAAAAGCCGTCATTACCTGGGCACCTCCTTGGGCAGGTCATTCTGTCTCTAGCACCACCCGTCTTTACAGCCTCTTCCCCATCCCAGGGTAACTGGAATGCAGCCCCTCCCTGCCCACGCAAGCCCAGAGTCTGAAGAAATCAGCCGATTCTAAAGAAAACAGGGAAGTGGTGAAATGTAATTTGTTCTCTCTCAGGGGGGCAGAGTGGTATACCGGAAGAGGCATGACTTTGAAATTAGTTTATTTATGTGTGAATTTTCTGCTTTACCAGTTACCAGCTGGTGATCTCAGGCAGGTCACCTAACTTCTCCAACCTCCAGCTTCCTCATTTGTAAAAAGTAACGAAGGATTATTTTGAGGACTAAATATGATAAGGGGTATAAAGTGCTGAGCTCAGTGACTGTGTACACAGATGGCATCTAATAAATGTTGAATGAATGAGTGAGTGAAGGAATGAAGGGATCTAATAAATGTTGAATGAATGAGTGAGTGAAGGAATGAAGGGATCTAATAAATGTTGAATGAGTGAGTGAGTGAAGGAATGAAGGGAGGCTGTGTTTGTTGTCATCAGATGTCCCCGAAGGAAGGCATGTGAGGTGTTGGAGGTGGGAGTGGGGCAGGGACAGAGGTCACACACACTGTGGCTGGGTGGGGGAACAGGTGTTCAAATAATAATAGCTCACACGCACACAGCACTGTACTCCTGTTAACTCATTTTATCCTCATGAGCCTATGAGAGGGGCACTGCCGGTACCCCCACTTTGTAGGTAGGGAAACTGAGCACACAGAGGGTGAATAACTTGCCTTAAGTCAAGCAGCTAAGGAAGGATGGGATTGGGACTGAAGCAGGCAGCCTGGCTCCAGCAGCCATAACCCTAACCACACAGCCACCGCTGAACCTTGTCACGGAGTCCTTCAACCTCATGGGAGCTACGTCTTCTTCTCTGCCACCGTTATGGTCCTCACTGGGCCGTGGGTCACCCTTCTCAAGACACTCCCCCTCATTAAGAGGAAGGGGAGGCCGGGCGCGGTGGCTCACACCTGTAATCCCAGCACTTTGGGAGGCTGAGGTGGGCGGATCACGAGGTCAGGAGATCAAGACCATCTTGGCTAACACAGTGAAACCCCGTCTCTACTAAAAATACAAAAAATTAGCCGGCCGTGGTGGCAGGCACCTGTAGTCCCAGCTGCTCAGGAGGCTGAGGCAGGAGAATGGCGTGAACCCGGGAGGCGGAGCTTGCAGTGAGCCGAGATGGCGCCACTGCACTCCAGCCTGGAAGACAGAGTGAGACTCCGTCTCAAAAAAAAAAAATAGGAAGGGGGGACATGTGAGGGAGTGGAGTGACCCCAAGAGCAGGGCAAGTCCTGGGGTCTGGACGACAGAGCCCTGAGCTCAGCTGGTTCGAAGCTGATTTGTCAGGATGCAGAGTTTTCAAATTGCAAAGGCCACACGGGAGGGGTGAAGGGGATGACAGGGACATCTCTGCCCAGTGCCTCGTTGGCCCCAGAGAGTTGAGGGGCTGAGGGGTCCAGAGATCCTCACCAGGGCCCAGACACCTTCTCTGCATGTTGGGTCAGCTGGGGCAGAAAGCAGGACTGGGGACTCAGCAGGTGGGCTCTGCTTGGTCAACTTGGGGAAGCCACTCCCTGCTGTGAGCCTTTGGCTTCTTAGCTGTGAAATGGGCCACAGACCCCACCGTATCTACCTGAGAGCATTGGGTGAGCCTCTCATGAGTTGGCGGGTGTGAAAGTGATGCCGAAACTCGAACTTTGTCCAGGAACCACACATAGGTGTGAGGTGGTGAGGCAATGTGGCCAGAGAGAGGGCTTTGGGGCTTGCAGATCAAGCTCAGACTGGCCTTGGGTTTGCTATGTCACCTTTCCGAGCCACTCAGTGAAAGTGTAATGAAACCACATGTGTTCACATCCATCAAGGGGTTGCCACGTGCCTCATTCTGCCAAGTAAGTCACACCCTTGATCTCATTTAGTCCTCACGGAAACCCCTCGAGATGTGTGCTATCATCAACCCCATGTTCCAGAGGGGAAACTGAGGCTCCAAGAGGTCACCTACGTTGCCCAAGTTCACACAGAGAAAGTGGCAGAGCTAGGATTCAAACTGGGGCAGCTGTGGACTCCACGTGCTTCCCCACCCAAGTGGTCTGCTGGGCCTGCTAGGGGACTGTCTGAGCATGCAGTAAGGGCCTGGCACTTAGTCGGTACGTTCCAACCAGGGCTGGTGCCTGGACTCCTCATGCTCGCCGGGGTCCGGGAGCTGTGCTTCCACCTTCTCCTGCCTCACACCCTCTTCTCCCTCCCACCAGGATGTCGCCACCATGCAGTTTTGTGCCAACAAGCTGGACAAGAAAGATTTCTTTGGGAAATCTGACCCCTTCTTGGTATTCTACAGAAGCAACGAGGATGGAACGTGAGTTTTCTGGTGGCACTTGTGCACTGCGCCTTCTCGTCCCTTCTGGGGTCAAGGATGGACGGGTGGTGGTGACTTGCTGGGCAGGGTGGCTTGGGCCCGTCTCCTTCTGCTCTAGAGAGGGCAAGGGCTCTGGGTGGAAGTCCGGGGCCCCAGGGTAGTGCCCTGGGCACCTAGGTGTGGTCGGTGGGAGGTGGTGGCAGCCTCCAAGCTGGTGGTGCCATTCTGTGGGTCTCAGCGATAGTACTGAGTGCTGGGGGCTAGGTATTTCGAGGGCGGGGGGACTAGGCAAAAACAGGGCTAGGGCAGGAATAGGGGGCTAGTCCCTCATGGGAAACCTCTGATAGCTCCTTCATTCTACACAAATCAGCTCCTATCTCCACGCCCAGCCCCCTGTCCCCACAGCCCTCTGAGCAGCCCCCGGCCTGGCCCCCCACTACTGCCCACACAATAGGGCCAGTCTGGACCTTTTCCCCTGCCTGGCCCCACACTCTGCCACAGGCTTCATTTGAAACTCCAGACTTTGAAGCCCCTATTTCCTCCTCTCTTCTCCCTAATCTAGAAGCCACCCACAATAAGATGGAAGCATACACAACATGTTGGCAAATATAGGTCAGCAATACCTGCAGGGAGACAGATTCTGGGTGGAAGGTCTGGGGACCTGGGTCCTCCCCAGCAGCCTGTTGTGTGACCCCAGGCAAGTAAGACCCCTCTCTGGGCCTGTTTTCTCGTCTGTAAAATGAACCAGTTGGATTACGTGGTCTCCACAGTCTCTTTAAGCGCCACAATTCTGGCAGGCTGTGGCCACTTACAGGCTGGGATTCTGAAGAATGAGGAAGCGATGGGGCCAGGGAGGTTCAATTAGAGAAGTGCTGCTGGAGAAGGGAAACTTGGAAGCGGATTTTAAAGGAGAGGAAGAAAATGGGTCCCTGCCGTGCGGGTCGGGGGAGCAGGGAAGAATAAACGGCTAGAGAAGGGAGAAACGTTTGGGCAAAGTAAGTGTGCCCAGAGGGCAGAAAGACCTTCTCCCCAATTCCCCTTGAAATTGTGTGTGTGTGTGTGTGTGTGTGTGTGTGTGTGTGTGTGTGGTGGGGGGGGTGGGCAGGGAGTGGCGAGGAGGAGGTGTGTTTCAGTTCAAGGGAAAACTGATTTTTTCAAACCTTGTACAAAACAAGGGAAATTAGGTATGATCATTTGCATGACAAAAGGATTCTTTGTCTCACCGAAGGACTCCCAGAAGGATTTCTTTAAATAATTCTGTTGACTTTGACTTGACTTGATGTTGGGGAGGGAAAGGCCTGCGTATTGTTCCGGGCGCCCACACAGGCCCCCTCCAGGGAGGCAGAGTCAGGGTCAAGCTGGGCTTGTCTGGCTGGGGCCGGCTGGGAGGAGGAGAGGGATTTGGGAGCAGGAAAGGGGTGTGCTGCAAAGGGTGCTTGGGAACGATTGCTCTAGCGGAGCGCTGTGTAGGATAGGTGGGGAGGGTGCGGGGAAAGGGAGAGCCTCGTGACCGACACGGTGAACAGGTGGGAGGTGCTACCAGCTCCCACCCTGGAGCTGTGCCGTGGAAATGCAGGGGAAGGAATTGGGGAGGGGAGGAAGGGGGCAAAAGGACAATGAGGGGACCTCACTCGCCCGCACTTGGAAGGGAACCCAGAGCGCTTGCAGAGCAGCAGGAGAACTGGTCCGATCAGACCCGGGAGGTCTGGGAGTTTATTTGGGGGCAAGTTTCATTCCAAGTGTGAGCTGGAGCATTCTGGGGGCAAGGAGACACTGATCGTTCCTAGGGGATCCCATGGGGCACTGAAGAAACTGATCCGGAGGCCCACCTAGAGGTGGGCCAGTATCCCATCCCTGTGAAAGGGCGATGGCTGCGCTGGTGAGAACAGGGTGGTCACTGAGGGTTTGCGGGGGGAAAAGAGTGGAAGGCCTGCAGAGACACACCCAGTTAGGAGGAAGGTCAGTGAGAGAGCCAGGAGAGGGAACTGTCACACCAGCCACAGGAGGAGGGACAAGGCAAGGAGGCACCTGCTGTGCCCCTGGAGCTGCACCTGATCACTTAGAACACCTGGTGAAGCTTGGCTCTCAAGCGAGAGGAGGGAAAGGGAGAAGTCAGTGGTTCCAGAGGTGGGAGGCTGCAGAGGGTCCACGGGGGTCTGTGTGATGATTGGGGGGTGGTATGTGGAGCCTAGCAGGGCTTCTGCACAGTATCATCCCCCATCCCTCTGGGACCACCCATTCCCTACTCCTTGTTGTCCCTCCAGCTCCCCTCCCCCCACTGCCCCAGGCTCCTCTTCCTGCCCCACCTGCCTGCCCCACCTGCCTGCCCCAGTCATGGGCAGCTGTGGCCCCTCCTGCTCCCATCCCCATTCCCATCCTCACCACCAGCTCTGAGGTGTGTGGGGAGGTCTCCCACATGCATCTCCACACTCCAGTGGGTGGGCGAGAAGGAGCAGGGAAGAGAAACGCTAAGCCATGGTGACAGAATGACATTTTGACTTGAAAATTGCCAGAGAAGAAATGACACCGGCTGTGTGGGTATGGGCGGAGCCCAGGCATTTATTCGGGTGGCCTTTCCAACCAGAGATGTAGCTGAGATGGGTGCTGGGAGATCTCAGAGAGGCGCCCCTGCCCCCAGCTCAGCCCTGGTAGTGGCTGCCCATCCATGTGGCAGGGCTGGCCTCCAGGACGGGGTCAGCCAAGCATGGCGTGGGGCGTGGGCAGGGACACCAGATTCGGGCCCATCTGGGGATAAGTCAATTCTGTACCTTTAGTTTGCAAAACAGGTTCATGGATTCAGACGGGAAAAGCAGAAAGGGTCTTAGAGATTGCCTGAGTTAGGGGCTTTAATTTCATTGGATTGACATACCAGTGAAAGCTGTGGAAACTCACCCCCCAAGAAATACATTGATTCATTTAAAAAGAATTATTGAATCCCTACGAAGTGCCAGGCACTGCTCTAGGCACTAGGGTTGTGCCAGTGATCAAAAAAGACAAAAATCCTTGCTTTTATGAAACTTACATTTTAGTGACAGATCATGAGCAGAATAAATAAGGAAAAAATAGACTATATCAAAATGTCAAATGGTGACAAATGAAATAGAAAAAAAAAAGTCTGGGAGGAGTCTAGGGGATGTGAGAGGCAGGAGACCAGGCAGTTGTCAATTTTAGATATGGTAGTCAGGGGAGGTTTCGTGGAGATGGCGTTTGAAGGTAGTGAGGAGTGAGTCATAGGATGGAAATGGAGGAGAGAATATTCCAGGCCCGGGGAGCAGCAGGCACAAACAACCCATACACCTAATTTCTCCTAGTGTTTCCAGGTTCACAGACCCCTGAAGTTCATCTGCTCATCCTTCTGTGGATTGCAGATGGAGAATCTTTGATAGAGGGTAACTGCCTGGGTTTACAGGTGAGGAGCTGGGGGCCCAGAGAGGGGAGAGCTTGCTCAAGGTCACACAGTGAGGTGGCCCCACTACACACAGTGAGGTGTGTAGCAGGGGCTAGAACCCAGGGGTCCTGACACCCTGGGACTTGTCCCCACCTCCAGGTCCTCACCTGGTACAGGAACCCTTTCTGCAGCATCTCCAGCAAATGGCCGTCTAGTATCCGCTTGGCTGCTGTCGGTGACGGGCAGCTCATCACCTTCTGAAGCCATCATTTCCATCGTCCGTGAACCAGAGATGTGAACCAGCTGACTCCTCTGTTGACCTGCATTCGCCTCCCTTGGGTTTGGGCCTGACGGCCTTTCCCTCTCTTCTGCTTCACCAGGTTCACCATTTGCCACAAGACCGAGGTCATGAAGAACACCCTGAATCCAGTCTGGCAAACTTTCTCCATTCCCGTGAGAGCCCTCTGCAACGGCGACTACGATCGGTGAGAGGAGAAAATGTCCCTTCTTTTTTCCTTCTGCTTCTGGGCCCTCCCCAAGCACAAGTGGGGGAGGCCCCTTTCATATTGTCGTGGTCAGTCCCATCAGTAGAAACGAGGCCTTCTGGAGTTGTGCAGTGGGGGGTGCCCTGCAGTCTGGAGCTTGGTGAGCCCCTCCACTCTTCCCCTGCTGCACCCGGCAACATCTGCCCCTTCATAGCCTCACAGATCCTCCTCTCCCCACCCGCCCCACCTCTTTCCCCTCTGTCTGGCATCCCCACTGGTGGGAAACTCCCAAGGCTAGGGGGATGGGAAGTGCCCAGGATTCCAGGGAAACCCAGATGGGTGTCCCGGGTGCCCAGGCCTGGAGCTCAGCAGCTTGTCTTTTCATTGTTCCCAGTGGAGGAGCAGATGGCAGCAGGGAAGCAGGGTGTTGATGCAGGCAGAGGCAGCTGGTCCCAACTCCTGGCCAACAGACTGGGGAGTCAAGATCCCAGGGATACATCCTGCCAGCCTAGTTGCCATAAACAGACGGGGTGGAGTGCAAAGAGCTTCTGGGATTTCTTTCTCTTTTTTTGGACAGGGTCTCGCTCAGTCACCCAGGCTGGAGTGCAGTGGCAGTGGCGCCATCACAGCTCACTGCAGCCTGGACCTCACAGGCTGAAGCGATCCTTCCATCTCTACCTCCTGAATATAGTTGGGACTATAGGCACCTACCACCACGCCCAGCTAATTTTTTATTTTTGTAGGGACTGGTTTTGCCATGTTGTCCAAGCTGGTATCAAACTCCTGGGCTCAAGCAATGCACCCACCTCTGCCTCCCAAAGTGCTGGGATTACAGGTGTGAGCCACTATGCCCGGCAGATTTTTTTGTTTTTTAATTGAGATGGGATTTCACTCTTTCACCCAGGCTGGAGTGAAGGGACATTTTCTCGTCTCAGCGATTTCAGCTCACTGCAGCTTCTGCCTCCTGGGCTCAAGCAATCCTCCCACCTCAGCCTCCTGACTAGCTGGTACCACAACCATGCACCACTATGCCCGGCTAATTTTTTTGTGTTTTTGGTGGAGATGGGGTTTCGCCATGTTACCCAGGCTAGATTTTTTGTTTTAACATATGCCTGCTCTTATTACATGTTGGCTATCATCTTCATCATCATTTGAGTGTAGATTGTTGAGTGTAGATAGATACCAGATACCTGGTTGCTAATCCTGACTCTGTGACCAAAAAGCACCGTCAACCTGGGCAATGCTTGACCTGTCTGAGCCTGAGTTTCCTTATCTGTAAAATGGGTATTAAAATGTCTGCCTAACTCTACAGGACTGCATTGATGCTCATACGACACAACCTACACAACAAGGCTCTGGTGTGCCTAAAATACCAAATTCAGCATCTCATCCACAAATGTTTAGGGAACCCCTGTCATGTACCAGGCACTGTGCTAGATGCTGGGAAATCGGCAGGGAACAACCTTTCACCCAACCTCGTGGTGTTTACATGCCAGTAGGGGAGGCAGACATTAATCCAATAATCACACAAGGAAACATGTAATTATACATTGTAGCAAGTGCTGGGAGAGAGTGGGGCCACCCAAAATGGGAGCTGTGAGACTGTGTTGGTTTCCCATCCCTGTCTCCTGGTGATTGCTGCAGCTCAGGTGAGTGAGCTGGTAGGGGGCTCATGGGCAGGGCTCTCTGGACAGCTAGGGAAGCTGGGCCTCTTGGGGCCGCTCCGACAGGAGACTGGGGTGTCGAAACAGACACCTCGGGTCAGGCATGGTGGCTCACGCCTGTAATCCCAACACTCTGGGAGGTTGAGATGGGCTTGAATCCAGGAGTTCAAGACCAGCCCGGGTAACTTAGTGAGACCCCCATCTCTACAAAAAAAAAATTTTTTTTAATTTAAAACCAAATTTAAAAAATTAAAACGTTAAAAAGATTATCTGGGCGTGGTGACGCACATCTGTGGACCCAGCTACTCAGGTGGCTGAGGTGAAAGGATCACTTGAGCCCAGGAGTTCAAGGCTGCAGTGAGCTATGATTGCACCACCGCACTCCAGCCTGGAATGCTGTCTCAAGAAAAAAAAAAGAAAACCTTAAAAACAAAAAAGAAAACAAACAAACAAACAAAACCAGACACCTTGGGGCAGCTGGGAGCCTGAAAAGGCATGTTGAGGGGATGATCAGCAGATGAATGGCTTCCAGGCACCCCTGTTCCCCTCCGAAGAAACCCCCAGGCTGCCTGTTTGAGACATGAGCTTGTTCTTTTTCCTGCCTCTTGGCTGGGACAGAAAAGCCACAATCTGTTCCACAGGTGGTCATTGAGTGCCTCCTGTGTCCCAGCGTGGCGCCTCTAGCTGTGCGGCATTTAAGCGAACAGAGTCGCATTCCCATCTTTAGGGAGCCTGTGGTCTGACCACAGGGAGCACAGATGTGCACATGTATTTTCGACAGATAAATAAGTGCACAAAATAAGACTGGGAACAAAGACTGTCTTAGCTCTGCAGTCAAACAAGCCTCTGTTACACGTCTAGCTGGCTCCTGGGGCTTCTAGAGTGGGTGAGGGGATGAGAGGACGAGCTGGTTGGAGCAGTGAGTTCTGAAGAAGGCCCAGGAAAGGCTGCAAAGTCAGGGGAGGAGGATCCTGGAGACAGGGGCACGGGAATAAAGGGAGATGGAAACCAAGTGAGAGGAAATTCAAGGTAGGGGGATGGGAGAGTGTGGCAGTTAAAGTCTTACAGGGCAGAAGGAACTGGGGATCCCTGGCTCAACTGCCCTGAGGTTGCTGGGGGCCCAGCCGGCACCCCACAACCCTGTATTTCTAGGGAGGAGCTCCCAGGGTTGCAGAAGCCAGATTTGTCAGGGACAGTGAAAGGGGCAGCAGGGCTTGGAGGCCTGGCTTCACCACTGGGCCATTGGAGGAGGTGGGTATTTATCTGGTGGGAGGGGCAGGCTCCCCCTCTGAGGCAGAGTCTAGCCTCATCTCGCTGCAGGATGGCTCTCCCCATGTCCAGAAGCAGATCTTCCATGACGTGACTGACAGCAGTGTTAATCAAGGAAGCCAGGCATGTCACTCTGGTTCCAAGAGTGATCAGGCCTGTCCGTCTGTCCCCCCACCCCCGAGCCCTGGTGCAACCCACGCACCCAACAGACACTCAGGAGGTGCCAGCATCAGAAGGCCCTCCAGGGTAGGCAGGCAAGGGCCCTGTGCAGGAAAACGAGGCCACTGTCCCCTCCTTCTAAGACACCTCTGGGAGCCTCACAGAACATAGCTGATTTAATCCGGCAGCTGTGTCTTCCAAGCCAGTCAGGCCCCAGGCACTGTGTTGGGTGCTGTGGGGGCGTGTTGAGCTATTGGACCCAAGCCTCCCTCTTAGGTTGCTCCCAGGCCAGTGGGGAGACAGATAGGTCATAATAATAGCGAAGACTCCTATAGCACTTAACCATGGGCCAGGCCCTGCTCTAAGTGCTTTATGTATAGGAACTAATTTAATCCCCCCAACAATTAGCTCGTTGGATCTTTCCAACGAGCTAATTGTAAAATGTGCTGATGCTAGCTACATTTTACAGGTAAGGAGACAGAGAGGCCCTGAGAGATTAAGTCACTTGCCCAGTGTATTGCTGCCAGCCGATAGTAGAACCAGGATTTGGACCCCGGCAGCCTGGCTCTAGATTCTGTATTGTTAATCCCTATGCTCTGTTGCCAAATAGCCAAGACATGGCATGACAGGGCTGTGACCAGGGTGCATCTGGGGGAGGCTAACTAATGAGCACCTTGCTCAGGGGGTTAGGGGCAGTTCTGCTTTCTGATTAGAGGTAGGGAAGCTGCTTGGATTGGTTTTAGTCCTCAAAGCATTAACGTCCTTCTGGCTTTAATACCAAATAATTCAGAGGAGAGAGGAGAGGGGAGGGGCAAGAAGGAAGAGGAAGACCCAAAAGGCCTTGGTACCTGCCTGGGTGAGGGAGTGAAAGAGGGGAAGGGATGATGGTTCAGTGTTTGAGGGCAGGAAAAGGTGGCACCGCCGACAGACATGGGCAGTGTGATCGGGAGCCAGATTCTTACACAGATCTGTGTTCTGCAGTTCTTTTCACAGCCTATCTGCAACCCATGTTTAAAAAATTATCCTTCTTAAGTTATAAAGATGATGTTTGTTGTTTGAAAATGAGCTGCTGCTGTTGAGAGGTTGGGGAAAGAGGTAAACATGGTTTCAGCCACATTGAAAGGAGGCAGCCGTGGACCAGGCACAGCTAAAGCAGGAGGGGACAGCAGTCTGGGCTCCCCAGGATGGGGGTGGCAGAGATCTGGTGCCCTGAGAGGCCCTGTGGGTGATGCCGGAGGCCAGGAGCAAGAAAGAAGAGGAGATGGTCAGAGGGATAGGAGGGAACTAAGAGGAGGGCGGCACGGTCAGGGAGCATCCCCTCCTATTGTGAGAGGAGGCACAGGAGGATGAGAATCCGGGCCTGATGGGAAAGGGCAGTGTTCTTGGAATGATGGGTGTAGAAGCCGGGTAATATGATTACAGTTACTGAGGACTTAGGACATGGACCAAGTTGTATTCTAATTGGTTTAAATGCATTATCTTATTTTGTGAATTTAAATTTTACAATAACCCTAGGAGCCGGGTCTAGCGCTGTGCCCATTTTACAAGGGAAATAGAAGAGAAGATGTTATATAACTTGCCAGAGTAAGGAGAAGCTGCATTTCCCTCCTGTTGAAATTGCTTCTGGCCTGGCCCTCTGGCCTGGAGTCTCCCTGCCTTTGCTGTGTGTCCAGTCCACACAAGGCCAAACCTGAGTGACCCAGCTGAGCAGAGCTGAAGTCACAGGAAGTGGCATCAGGGTCAGTGCCAATCCAGCCTTCCAGTGGGGTAAACTGGGGTGATGACAAGAAGTACTTCCCCTGACTTCCTGGAATTTGCCCTACTCTTTTAATCATTCTGTGACTTGAGGATTTGTCCCTGTTAAACCACAGTTGTCTGGGTCAGGCTGCTCACACCTTGATGCTGAATGAGTAGATTTTAAGAGGGTGTTAAGTGTGTGGAGTCCTCACCTGGAGAGAGGAGAGGAGTCACCGCAGCTTCCCACTTCTGCCTGGCACCCTTGATGTATGAGTTCCTTCTCTTTTGCATCCGGCTACAGATGAGCTCCCAGGAGGGCCAGGCACCCTATCAGGCACCTCCACAGATGGCCTCGATGAAGGGCGTCTTACCGTTCTCGGTATTCACATGCAGAAGCTGGGGCTCAGACAGGAGGCACAGTCACTGCGGCACTGCCCGGTGTTGCGCAGGGCAAGCCGGGGGCTGAGATTGCTGCCAGTCTCACTGCCTGCCCCAGATGAGGCCCTGATGCTCCTCTTCCTGAAGAGTTGAGTGTTGGACTGACTCACGTCCATTTAAGGCAAAACCCCTCAGGGCCTGTCAGCCCTCAGGACTTGTAAGCCGCAGGGAAACCTTCCCCCTGCCAGGCAGAGGCTCATTAGGAGGCAGACCTTGCAGCTCAGCTGGGGGGAAACTATAGATAGAGCTAGTTGGTGTGCCGTGGGGGCCGCCTGGCGTGTTGGCTGGTGTCTCTCATCCTTGCTGGCTTGCCCAGGTTCACACATATCTGGCTGTCTTTGTGGCTCTAGGTGTCCAGAGGCCCAGGTCACTGACTCTTGGCATCACCACTGACCAGCTGTGTGGCTCATGGAAAGCCACATGCTCTTGGCCTCCTTTTGTGATTTTGTAGAATGAAGGAATTGTTACCTGCACAGCCCATTTCATCAAGTTGTTAGGAGCTCTCAGTCAGCCAACAAGTATGTATACACCACCTGATATAGGCACTGTTCTAGAAGCTGAAGATACAGCAGTAAGCAAACACACAAAAATCCCTGGCCTCGTGGAGCTGATATTTTCAAGAAGCTTGGGAATTGTCTTGGAGACAGGAGCTTGGAGAAAGGGATTGAGTGTTTTAGACAGGAACAGAGCACACGTGCACAGCGCTGACTGTACGTGGAGATAGGTTACTTGCACAGCAACTCCAAAGTGGGTGTGATTTTTCTCAATTTGGAAAGGAGGGGAGTGTCTGAGGGTTAAGCCAGTTGCTCAGGGCAACAGACCTAGTACTTGGAAGAGCTGGGACTGCCAGCCAGGGCTGCTCACCCCACAGCCGAAGGTCTTTTCTGCCCACCTTGCTGCCTCCTAGGTTAGGCCTCTGTTCTGAGCCTTTGTATGCCGGATAAGGTGTTCATTTGGTGGTCTGCAGAAGCCCATTTCATTTCCCCACACCCAAAAAGCCTGTTCTCTTGGGTGCTGGCCCCAGAAACCACAGTCAGCTGGACTGCAGCTTTTGTTGGCCCTGTGCTAAGTGGTTGGGAGCCAAGGTCAGCAGGTGACACGTGGCATCTGCAGTAACTTCAGGCAGCCCAGCCAGGGTGGACGGCCACAGAACTGTAAGTATGGCTGGGCATGCTGGTTCACGCCTGTAATCCCAGCATTTTGGAGGCCAAGGTGGGCGGATCACTTGAGGTCAGGAGTTTGAGACCAACCTGGCCACCATGGTGAAACCCCGTCTCTACTAAAAATGCAAAAATTAGCCGGATATGGTGGCATGCGCCTGTAATCCCAGCTACTCAGGAGGCTGAGGCAGGAGAATTGCTTGAACCCAGGAGGTGGAGGTTGCAGTGAGCCGAGATCGTACCACTGCACTCCAGCTTGGGTGACAGAGTGAGACTCTGTTTCAAAAAAAAAAAAAAAAAAAAAAAAAAGAACTGTGAATAGAGTAGTCAAAGCCTTACTTATCTTCTCCCCATGGTCTTCCCCCTGTCTCTGGGCACTATTTCTCTCACCTCCTTCTCTCCCAAGGCTGGAGTTGCAGCCTTTGAGCTAGTCTGACCCCCAGGCTGCAGCCATCCCTGGAGCCTTAATGGAGGCCAGGCCGAGTTTGCACAGGAATCTCATTCAGTGGTCTCAACCTGGGTTGCAAGTTCAAATCCCCTGGGGAGCTTTTAACAATTCCCATGCCCAGGTTGTACTCCAGACCAATTGATCATGAATCTTTCAGGTAAGACATTGGTGTCAGTATTTCTAAAGCTTCCCGGGGGCATTCCAAAGTGCAACCAAGCTTGAAAACTAGTGCTGTCTTCTAGAGAAGGTCAGTGGCTCTGGCTGCATGTTAGAATCCATCAGAGAACTTTTCAAAACTACCCAGGCCTGAGTCCTATCCAGACCAATTAAATCAGGCCCTCTGGCCTGGGATTAAAACTTTCCCCAGTGATTTTGTGGATATCCAGGGCTGTCACCATGACTGGGGTCCTCCTCCAGCCTCTGAGCATGTGGCCATCACCCATCTAGTCACCTGAGGGGCTGGTATTGGTGGTCAGAGGAGAGCTATTCTTTGCTGGGGTCTCTGAAGGTCCCCTGCAGAGCTTAGCGGTCTGGGGAAGGACTGGGAGGCCACTGGGCAGAGGTAGAGAGATTTCAGCCTTGTGGGGCCATGACCAAAGTCCTGGACTGGGAGTCCGGGCCTCGGTCTTGTTCTGGCTCAGACCCTCATCTGGGTAACTCTGGGCAAGTCACTGGAGGCTCTTAGGGCTCAATTTTCCCATCTGACAGTGGGGTGGAGGCCATCACTCCAGAACACACACGGCACAGTCACTAGGGAAGCCTTGAAAACAGATTCCTGCGTCTTGCCCAGAGCTGGGCCTGGGAGTCTGTGCCTGAAAAGCTGCCACCGACTTGGCCAGGCAGTCAGGCTTGAATTGGGAGTTGCAAAGCCCAAGTACCTAGGCTCAAGTGTCCCTGATTTAAGTAAATTTCATACGAAAAACTGTCAGAGGCTGGGTGCCGTGGCTCATGCCTGTAATCCCAGTACTTTGGGAGGCCGAGATGGGTGGATCACTTGAGGTCAGGAGTTCGAGGCCAGCCTGGCCAACATGGTGAAACCCCGTCTCTACTAAAAATACAAAAAATTAGCCAAGTGTGGTGGCTCACGCCTGTAATCCCAGCTACTCGGGAGGGTGAGGCAGGAGAATCACTTGAATCCGGGAGGCGGAGGTTGCAATGAGCTGAGATCACGCCATTGCACTCCAGCCTGGGCAACAGAGCAAGACTCCATCTCAAAAAGAAAAAAAAAAAAAAAAAGCCTGTCAGAGCACAGCCAAATGATGAAGTGGAGAGAAGGAGGCGTTTGTAGAGACCCTCCCATGCAGCAGGCGGGCTTTACTGGCTTGTTCTTGCAGCTGTTCTGTAAGGCCGTTATAACTTCTCCTTTCAATGGTGGTTCATGGCTCAGGGAGATTAAGTGACATCTCAGGTCCCATAGTGAGGGGCCCAGGTCCAAGCCTAGGGCCGTCCTGGTCTTTCCACTCTTTCCAGCTCATCAACCCACCTTCAGGAGCTTAGGCGATTTTTTTTCCTTTCCACAATAATTCACCTCAAAGAGACATGGTTTTTTGTTTTTCACGAGAATCTAAAGGATTCCTTTAAATGGTGGGCTTCTATGCCTGCCCCATTGTACAGGAGTTCTGGTTTACAGAAATCCAGTCTGTGCACAGCCTATCAGGCATTCCTTCGTTCAGAACAGTTTCTGCCCTGCTGCGGTGGATCTGTCGCCTACCCCGGTCCTGAGGACGCTCATCTGAAAGGAGGCAGCGCCTCCTCCTGGGGGGCCACAGAAGCCCAAGGCTGACTCCTGGCAGGCCCGAGGAGATGGGCGAGATGATGGGATGTTAACAGAGATAGGCCCAGGGAGCTGCCTCTCTGCACCCCACTAAGAACTGAAGACTGAAGACCCCAGCTCCCCAGGCCCTTCCCACCTCCCCTGCTGTGGGGCCCTGGCAGCTCCCCTGTCCCTGGGCATCCCTAGAGGACCGAGCAGCTGGCACCAAGGGTTAACCGCAACCCTCCACCTCCCTCCTCTCAGCTCTGGTCCGCTAGCCTGTTGCCATGGGAACGTGGCTAAAAATAAAATGGGCTCTCAAAGCCCATCCGCATGCATAGGAGTCAAAACAAACTAATTAAAGCAGCCAGGCTAAAATATGAAGATAATTACACCCTCACTCAGGAGCCAGTCGTGGGGATGGAAAAGCTCAGCGGGCCATCCCCGAGCCAGGGCCCTGGGCTCCTCCCTGACGTGCAGGGCTGGCTCCCACACCCAAAGCCCTCAGACCCTCAACAAGCAGTCTTCTTCCCCGCTCCTCCGCCCTGCTGAGGCCTGAGATCCAGGGAGCACCACACTCCCACCTCCCGGCTCCTCCACCCCTGGTAAATCCACAGTGCGGCTCCATGCTGAGCTTATGCCCCTTCTGCAGTGGCCAAGAAGAAGGTGGGGTGAACTGAAGTCTGCAGCTGTTTTTCCCACATCCTCCTTGAAATTCTGGGCAGTCCCTGCACAGCCCTGGCTGCCCTTTGCCTAAGGCCTTTCCTAAAAGGCCTCAAGAGAGATCCTTGTCTCTCAGGCCGCTGCCTCCCCACCCAGGGCCCTGGGGCCCAGAGGGAGTCCTGGCCTCCCCATCTGGTCCGGGAACACGAAGAGGGCCCCATCCTCAGCCACTTGGGTGTGGGGTTGGGCCCATCCCAGCAAAGGCCTTTGTTTTGCAGGACCATCAAGGTGGAGGTGTATGACTGGGATCGGGACGGCAGGTAAGCAGGCAGGAGGGCAGGGGCGAGAAGGTGAGTGGGGATGGGGACAGCCACTGGGGAGGAGTTTGGGCCCTGCCCTCCCATGGGGAGCTGTGACCAGGCTCCCACATACAGCGGCTCTGGGGGTGAGGGAGCCTGGGTTTGTGTGTGTATGTGTGGGAGGGGTCCTCTGCCGCAGTAGCTCCTCCCCATCCAGCTCCACGGAGGCACCAAAGGACGTCTTTCCTGCAGGATGTGGTGTGAGGGGCATAAGAGGCCTCCTTTTTCCCAAATAGCTGCCCAGGGACCCGCCAGTACCCACAATCTCCCCACGCGTGGCAGAATTTAGGGCTCTCTGGCTGGATGCCCCAGGCCAGCACACTGACCAAGGCCCTCTGGCAGTGACCGGGAAGGTTAAAGGAGCCAACCCTGGGGTCAGTGGGAGTTCTGCCGTGTACAAGTCTTGGCCGTGCTTGATGTAAGCACTCCAGAAGGTGTCGGCACTTCAGAAAACACTTCCAGCCACCCAGCTGGACGTCGCTCTCATTGTGTTTTAAAAATAATCTTATTAGAGAAGGGCTTAATGAACACCTTTAAGTCCATCACCTGAATTTAACATTTGTTAAATTTTATTATATTTGCTTCATCTATGTTTTGCTAATGTAGCTTAAATTATAGACATCATGGCATTTTACCTCTAAATACTTCATTGAAAATGTCTAAAAAATAAGGGCACTTTCCCACTTACCCACAAATGCCATTATCATACTTGACACATTGAACAATATTTTTTTTTTTTTTTTTGAGATAGAGTCTTGCTCTGTTGCCCAGGCTGGAGTGCAATGACACAATCTCAGCTCACAGCAACCTCCACCTCCTGGGTTCAAGCAATTCTCCTGCCTCAGCCTCCAGAGTAACTGGGATTATAAGTGTCCGCCACTACGCCCGGCTAATTTTTGTATTTCTAGTAGAGACGGGGTTTCACCTTACTGGCCAGGCTGGTCTCGAACTCCCGACCTCAGGTGATCCGCCCACCTTGGCCTCCTAAAGCGCTGGAATTATAGGCGTGAGCCACCGCGCCCAGCCACAATATTCTTAAGTACCATTCACTATTCATTTCACATTCAAATTTCCCCAGTTGTCCCCTAAATACCCTTGTTCAAACAAGGATCCAAGTAGAAGTGGGTGCTGTTCTTCCAGGGCTCTGCTCTTTACTGGGTGACAATTGGGTTTCTTCCTCTGTGGGCAACACTGGGCTCTCTTCCCATGGACCCAGCCTGTCTGCTGGTGTGTGCCCCTGGAGTGGAGTCCCGGGTAGGACTGGGAGCCGGAGAAACGGATGTGTGCAAGGCTGGGGCTGGGCAGAGGCAGGGCACAGCCTGGCCTCGGTCTCAGCAGCTGTCTTCCCTTGCAGCCATGACTTCATTGGGGAGTTCACCACCAGTTACCGGGAGCTGGCCCGTGGGCAGAGTCAATTCAACATCTATGAGGTGAGGTGGGCACCCGAAATCCAGGGTTTGCACTGCTAAGCGGCCCAGTCACTGAGGACTGTAGTGAGCCATGCACTGGGCTGGGGGCTTGGTATGTTTTCCTGTGAGAAAGGGGTTATTGTCCCCTTCTACCGTTAAGGAGACCAAGTCTTGGAGAAGTGTGAGAACTTGCCCAAAGTTCCACCATTCAGTAAGTGGCAAAATCAAGACACAAACAACCCAGACTTGGCTGATTCCAAATCACTGAGTTATAGTGCCCCCATAAAGAGCACTGCCCACAAGCAAGAGAGACAGGAGCACGGTGGGGGCCAGTATACGAAGGTTCTGGTCTTGAGACCTGAGGTCCTGAGTTCAAGGTGGCCTTGTGCTTTCAATCAGAGCAGTTTCAGGGCCTGCTGAGTATCTTACCTGTTTCAGAATGAAAACTTCAAGAGAATGAGGTCAGGATACCTTCCTTGTTCTAGCCCCAGAGCTGGAGAGCCTCGCACAAGGCACCTGATCTCTCTGGAGGTGTAACAGTAGCATTTGCCCTCAAGGGACAAGTCTGCATGTGTGTGTGTGCATGTATGTGCGCGCGCGCGCGTGTGTGTGTGTGTGTGTGTGTGTGTGTTCTCCCTCTTTTTTTTTTTTTTGAGACAGGGTCTCACTCTGTTGGCTTGGCTCACTGCAGCCCCAATCTCCCAGGCTCAAGTGATCCTCCCACCTCAGCCTCCCGAGTAGCTGGGACCATAGGCATGCACCACCACGCCCAACTAGTTTTCTAAATTTCTTATAGAGACAGGATCTCACTATGTTGCCCAGGCTGGTCTTGAGCTCCCGGGCTCAAGCGATCCTCCTGCCTTGGCCTCCCAAAGTGCTGGGATTACGGGCCTGAGCCACCGCGTTCCACCGTGTGCTCTCCCTTTTGCAATTCCCTCCCCACCTTCCAAATCTAGCTCAGGTCCTGCTCCTATTAGAGGAGGACCACTCTTGTCCCCGTGCTTTCTTTCTTGTCTGAACTTCCACAGACGTCATGGTTCATGCCAAACCCACTTAATGGCAGATACTTATAACCCAAATAACTGCTTGGGTTCGTATCCTGACTCTACCACTTACTAGCTATGTGACCTTGGCTAAGTCCCTGAACTACTCTGTGCCATGCAAACTGAGAATTAAGTAAGTTAATGGAACAATGCCTGACCCAGAGGTCAGCACTGTCTTCTGTCACTATCTGCTTAGCACTGTGTGCCCAGAGGTTCACAATTTACAACCATCCTACCATCCTGGCACTGTCCTCACGCTAGCAGCCACTCAGCCAGCAAAGTTGAAGAGCTGGCCTTGAGTTCTATCACTGAATCCAAATCCCATGCTACCCCCACTCCTTTGCCCTGTATGTTGGTTCTGAGTGGGCAGGTCTTGTGTTCCAACTAGACTTTCCAAGGGCTGGTGAGGTGACAGCCCTTTCTGTTGCCTCCCCTCACTGGCCAGGGCACTGCCGGGCACACAGTAGGTGCCTGTTATACATTCACATGCTGAATGAGATTGAACGTGGCTATTGTGAAGATGGAGTGTGGATGAATTTCGTTGAAAGGGCTCTAATACAGTACATTGCTTTGTTTTCTGCATCTGCAAAGAGAGAAGCTGTCTTTGTCCCCGCTCCCCCCGCCCCTCCACCCCAGGCAGAGAGAAGCAGACGCCACCGTTCTCTGGCCTCCTTTGAGGAGATTTAGGGAGGTGAAGGGAAGGGGTCAGATCTCTCGGAGCTTGGCTTCTAAAGGTGCTTGACAGGCCCAGGAGGAGCCGTTTCTCTCGGGCTAAGAGCAGAAAGCATTCAGTTGACTTGTTTTCTCAGTTGTTGATCCCTGCTTCTTTGTAATCGACAAGAGAAAGTGCCACACTGGGAGGCAGAAGCACTGTCTTCACACATCGGAAGGCCATCAGCTGAAAAAGGAGCTCAGCTCTGGCAGTCCCAGGGGGAGGCTGGTTTGGGGCAGGAAGGCCTTGCTAGAATCAGAACTGCCTGAAGAGGGAACAGGCTTCAGCCAGTAAAGACCCGTGCCTCGGGCCCTGGCATTGACCTAGTGTCAGGCTCCTATGTCCAGCTGTCTGTTGGCACCTCCTGGGGCTCAGCCTTCCAAAACTGAACGCATTAGCTAAACCTCCCACAGCACTCCCCTTCTCCTGGCAAGCCAGCTTCGTCTCAAATATTCCCATTATGGGGGCTCAGGGCACTTCGGGAGTCATACTTAACATCCCCATCCCTCACTCCATATCCAGTCCATGACCAAACACTGCTCTTCTACCACCCATGTTTTCTGACATTGTTCCCTTCATCTCAGGCCACCACCACCAACCTCATCATCTCCCCCTTATGGGGCTTTGCCACAGCCTCCTTTCTTCCTTCTGTGCTCTACACAGTAACCAGCATACTCCACCAAAACAGTGATCTGACCACATTGCTCCCCTGCTTAAAACCTGTCTAGGGCATTCCACCCACCACCTTAGCCTGGTTCGCACACGGGAGGTGGGAAGAGATACTGAAAGATGCTCCCACCCCAGCTGAGATCCACTGACCTGCACGGTGAAGTTCCAAGCTCCTTCATTCAGGATGCGGTTTCCCCAGCCAGCCACCCGCAATCTGCGTATGCATGCTTTTTGTTTTGTTTTTTTTTTGAGACGGAGTCTCACTCTCACCCGGGCTGGAGTGCAGTGGCACAATCTCTGCTTACTGCAACCTCCACCTCCGCCTCCAGGCTCTAGCGATCCTCCCACCTCAGTCTCCTAAGTAGCTGGGACC
Source organism: Hylobates moloch (assembly GCF_009828535.3). NCBI lineage: Eukaryota > Metazoa > Chordata > Mammalia > Primates > Hylobatidae > Hylobates > Hylobates moloch. Next base: position 35,374,195 of record NW_026652295.1, on the reverse strand, counting down.
ACAGGCACACACCACCACCCTGGCAATTTTTGTGTGTGTGTGTGTATTTTTGGTAGAGACGGGTTTTTGCCATGTTGCCCAGGCTGGCCTCCAACTCCTGAGCTCAGGTGATCCACCCGCCTCGGCCTCGCAAAGTGCTGGGATTTCAGGTGTGAGCCACCGCGCCTGGCTGTGCATGTAAATAGAAACACACATCACATGCCTTTGGAGGCCCCTAGGAGCTGGCCCCTGCCCCTTCCCTCTGCCCATTCCCACATTCAGCCCCGTCCTGCCATCTGAGGCTCTCTAGACCTCCGTGCTGTCTCAGCCTCCAGGGCTTGATTCATATGGGTGCCTCCACCTGAGACTCCCTCCTCTTCTCCTGGGTAGGAGCTGTTGGTCCACGGAGCCTCCCTGTGAGTGTTCCTCCTCCAGGAAGTTGTGTCCACCTGCACACCCGCCCCACCCCAGAGCCTGGAGTGGACACTTGTCAGTGCTCCTGGGGTCCCCTCTGGCTATTTTCTGTTTGTGACACTATCCACCTCCTCAAAGACCTTGAAGTCCTCAGGGTGGGGGTGGTGTTGCACTCACTGCTGCATCCCCAGAGCCAGCACATCTCCTGGCCCCTAGGAGCCCCTCAGTGCCCCCCCCCCCCCACCTAATGTGCGCAGGAGGGCGGATTCCAGACCTGTCCTGTCCCCGCCTGACCACCAAGAAGGGAGGCGACTTAGTGGAGGGGCAGCTCCTGGGCTGGCCTCTAGGTGGCGCTGGCCCCCCGCATGGGATTCGCCGTGGCGGGGCTGGAGAGGCTGAGACTGGGGGCATGAAACCTCAGGGTAAACAGGGATCTGAGAACAGAACATTGCTTTAACGTTAAAGCAGTTATAGTAGAGAGCGGAAGTGTGGAATACAGGCTAATTTAAAGATAACATAGAAAGCTTAGAAGAAACATGCCTGTGGCCAAATCTTTGGTTACTCTCAGGACTCCAGGTTCATTCTCCCCAGCTGGGAGGGCCACGTTGGAACAAAAGTTTGAGATGCTGAGATGCTCTCCGTTCTGATAGTTCAACACCCTCAAGGGAGAGACTGGGAAACTGAGGCACCGTGCAGCACTGGGGCTGCCATTTGCCCTCATCTTAACAGCTCGCCTACTTAAGCTGTTTTCCCATGAACGTGTCTGTGAGCACCTCACCATCTGGGTAACCCCGTGGAGGGGGCGTCCTCCAGTGCTAAAGAGGGTGCTCTGGTCTTCTCTCCCAGGCTCTCTCACCATCTCGCCCAGGCCTCAGTTTCTACCTGCACAGGTTGCCAGCCTTCCCACGTGAACTTCCCACCTGTGCCCCAAATCCAGCTCCTTCCTTCTGTGTCTACCTGGTCACCCCAACCCCCACCTCTCTCGAACCTCTATAGCCATCCCCAGGGTCCAAGAGGCAATGCATAGTCACTTCTTGACACCGCTGTTCTCACCATAGCTCAGCACCTGTCCCAATACCCCCAAGTCCTCATTACCTCTCTCATGGAGTCATGGTGGCAGTAATAGTAGTAGTAGTAATTTAAAAAAATAGCAACTGAGGCTGGGTGCAGTGGCTCACGCCTGTAATCCCAACACTCTGGGAGGCTGAGGCAGGAGGATTGCTTGAGCCCAAGAGTTTGAGACCAGCCAGGGTAACATAGCGAGATCCTATCTCTACCAAAAAAAAAAAAAATAGCCAGACATGGTGGCATGTGCCTGTGGTCCCAGCTACCTGGGAGGATTGCCTGAGCCCGGGAGGCTCATACAGTGAGCTAGGATCCCACCACTGCACTCCAGCCTGGGCCATAGAGCAAGACCCTGTCTACGAAAAAAGCAACAGACACTTACAGATAATACTTACTACATTGCAAACTGTTCTAGGCGCTTTGCTTGCGTTGGCCCATTTAATCCTCATACCTTTCCGGGAGGCAGGTACTTCTTATTCCCATTTTACAAATGAGGAGACTGAGGCACATTGAGGTTAAGTAACCTGCCTAAGGTCACACAGCTATTATTAGGTGGCAGAACTAGGCAAATATTTCCTGGATGAGCCTCCTCCTCCCCTCACACTCACCTCCACCAGGCCCCAGTGTCCTAGAGCCTGCTCTGATTTTGTCTCCTACCAGCTTGGGGGTCATCAGAGTTCCTCGCAGGCCGCTGGGTGACATTCAGACATTTTTCACTGGACATTCTAGGCTCTCCTCCAACCAGCCCAGCTTACTCTTCCACCCTGTGGTTCTGCCATCAAACTGGGCCTGGGTTCTATGCATTTCTCCCACAGAACCTCCTCTGACATCCATCTGTCTGTGCCCAGAGCCTTCTTGTCCCTGTAAGTCTGCCTTCAAGACTGCCTGCTCCAGGGAGCCTTTGCTGACACGCTTACCTAGAGTGGTCTTTCCTTCCTCTAACTCCCCTGACACTTCTGTGATCCCCCTTTTCCGTGGTCTTTGTCACTTTTTGCCCTGAGGACACATCTTCTCTCTCCAACAGAGGTGATGGATGATTCCAAGGGAGAAGCAATATATGTTTCCACCCACCCCATAAATGTATGTCAAAGAGATCTGTTTGTATCTGTCATCAAGGTGGCACCAATGTATGCACCACTGGCCCGGGGGCAGGAAACCTGGTTTCTAATCCTGTCACTACCCAGATGGCCGTGTGACCTTAGGCAAATCACTTGGTGTCTCTGTGCTTTAGTTTCCTTCTTGCTGGAAGTAGATGGCAATACTCACCCAGACAGAAGAGACCACGGTAAAGATCAGCTGATGGCCTCTGTGGGAACAAAGACAGGGAAAGGGGAAATGAGTTCACCAGAAACCAACAGGCAGCACAGGAGGTATGAAAATTGCCTGGCTTTGTTTGACGCAACATTAGGGAAAAGTTGTGCCTAGACTTCCCTTATTAAAAATAAAACAAAGAAAAACTGGTGAGGGTCAAATGAGAATACAAATACAGTAAGTGCGGAAGTCTCGTGGGGGGCCTCAGGGCGGGGTGGCTCTCGTCACTTAGCCCAGTCTTGGCCTTGGCACTACTGGGATTCTGGACTGCATCATTCCGTGTCGTGGGAGGCTGTCTTGTATACTCTAGGATATTTAGCAGCATCCCTGGCCTCTACTCACTCCCTCAGGTGTGGAAACCAAAAATGTCTCCAGATGCTACCAAATGTTCCTGGGGGTAAAATCGCCCCTGGTTGAGACTGCTGAGTTAACCACCAACAAGCCTTCTCTGAGCACCTACTCTGAGCCTAGCCCCATGATTTATCTGACACAGGTCTTGTTTGAAAGTTAAAGCTTACACTCAAAGAATAGCTAAAGAGGTTCTTGCTGCCAAGTAAGAAGGATGGTGATGGAGAGGGGAGCCTCAGAGGCCCTGCGCAGCCCTTGGGCTGGGTCCCAAAGGAGAAACAGGGGAGATTGGAATTGGCTGAGAGAGGAAGGGGGTGCATTTTGGGTGAGGGGAGCAGCCTCAACCAACACAAGGGACAGGTACGGACAGGGCTGCTTTGCAACATCAAGACTTCTTTGGCTGTACTGGGTGGAGGGTGTGTGTGTTCCAGGGAGCAGTGGGAGAGAAGGTTAAATAAATATTCCTGGTTGATCGTGGGACCCTAGGTCTGATGGGAGAACCCAGTTGTGTAAACCAGACTCAATACCAGTCTCCCACAAAAAAATCCTTAAACCCTACTCCCCTGGACCCGTGGTCTTCACACCCCACATTCTAATGGGGCTGGGCTTGGACCACACCCAGGGGTGACTGGAAGCCCTCAAGACCCACCCTGACCGCCTGGAAGCACGCCTTACCTGGTAACTGGTTTTTCCTGCAGGTGGTAAACCCGAAAAAGAAAATGAAGAAAAAGAAATACGTGAATTCTGGCACAGTGAGTAGCCACCCCAGTCTCTGCAGCCGAGTGTAGACATTCTGAGCCCCAAGCTAGGTCTGGTATCAGGGAGGCCCGTGCGTCTGTGTGTGTGCACGGGCGGAGTGTGGGAATCAGATGTCCAAGAGAGATGGGGTGGGGAGGGGTGGGGCAGATGGAGCAATAGCCGGCGGAGGGAGTTGGCTTGCAGACCACACAACAGGCGCTGGCTGTATCTAGCATGAGGAATCGCAGAGACACCCACGGGACTTCCTGCAGGAAGGAAGAGGAAGAGAAGTCGTATTTATTGGGCCCCTACCCTGGGAAATTCCCCACGTCGGTGCTTTTCACAGGTTGTTGCCCTGAGAGGCAGATATTATCATCCCCTAGTCATGAAGGAGGAAACCAAGGCTGCAAGCAGGAAAGTGACTCAACCAAGGTCACACAGCTAGAAAGTGGTAGAGATGGGAGTCAACATGACATCTCACTCCAGAGCTGGCAGCTGCTACAGGCGCTGCCACCGCTTAACCGTGACCTTCCTGGGATGACACGCCAGCCTAGTGGCTTCTGGGGGCTGGTCTTCAGGACATTCACACGTTTATTCAACAAATATTTACTGAGTGCTACTGTGTGCCAGGCACTGTTCTAGGCACATCGGATACAGCTGGAAATAAGACAGACCCAAATCCCTGGTGCTTATATTCTAGTGGGAGGAGACAGAGAAAAAAAACACACACACACACACATGCCTGTGTGTGTCAGCTGATTATGAGTGCTATGGAAAAAGTATAAAGGGTAAAGGGACAGGCAATAGAGGAAGTATTGAGGATACTGGGGAAAGGGAATTCCAGCATTCCTGCTGTAGAGAACAGCACATGCAAAGGCCCTGAGGTGGAGCTCACAGTGCATTTCTAGAACAAGCCACTTTCTCTGCAGTGCAAACACACCCAAGTTCATCCTCTCTGTGTTCCTTCCTCACTCTAGAGGCCCATGGCAGTGCAGCCAAGCCTGGTCATTTGAGTCAGGCAGACTGTATCTCCAGACCTAGAAGAGGTCTTCGGGACCTCTGGGGTTCCTCTGAGGAAGCTCATTTTCTCCGTCTGTAGAGTGGGACTAATAAATCATCCTCACCTTGCCACTGCACAGGGCAGCTGTGACAGACACATGGGAGATGCAGGCTTGTGAACTGTAAAATTATTCTGCTCATTCAAAGGGGACTGAACACCACTTCTTTGATTGTAACTGCTTCTCAGACTGGGGCTTAGAGTCCTATTTCCTTTGTCCAAGGCTGTGGTGTTTCTTAGTGGGGACGCCGTCAGCATTTGGGCAGGAAAATTCTTCATCTCACAGGATGTTTAGCACCCCTGGCCGCTGCCCATAGCTACCAGTAGAGCCCCAGACATTATGAGAACCCCCAAAACTCTCCCACACTTTCCCAAATTCCCCTAGGGAAGACAGCACCTTCCCCAGCTGGGAATGAAAAGGTTCAAAAACCACTGATCCCATCCAGCCTTCTTACTTTAGAGATGAAGAAACTGTGGCCTAGAGAGGGCATGTGATTGGTCCCAGGTCACACAGTGAGTTGGAGACAGAGCGGGTCGAGGCCCAGGTCTCTTGACTTTCCTTTACTCCGGCATTTCCCCATCTTCATCACGAAAAATCACCCAGGATGCAGAAAGCTTGTTGAAATACAGACGCCCAGGCCAGTTCCCTGGGATTCCACTTTAGGAGGCCCAGGAATCTGTGTTTAGTGCTTTTCATCCCCTACTTACGGTGCGCAGAATCCCCTGGGGATCTTGTGAAAATGCCAAGAATCTGCATTTCTGCATTTCTACCTGGCATCGAGGTGATGCTGATGCTGCTGCTCTAGGAACACTGCCCTTTGAGTAGGGGAAAGTCTGCTTTCGCCCTGCGAGCCCCCGGGTGAACCCATATGGTCAGGGCAGTTAGGGCATTGCTGCATCCTGGGGGGCTGGAATGGGGAGCGGTCAACTCTGTCTGCAGATTAGACTTACGTGAAGAGCTAAAAAAAAAAAAAAAAAGATCTCTGAAATGTTCATGTAGCCCTAGAAACTCGGCTATAATGGGTCTGGGCTACAGGATGATCTAAGAGCCCCCCCAGGGCATCTCATGGTCATCAGTCAGGGTTGAAGCCACTGCCGTGGTCCACTCCTAGTGAGTCTGAGCTGCCACACTTGGAAGGAGGCCTGTGGTTCATCCAGGTGCCTAACACCTTAGCCACAGTAGGTGGGGGTCTTACTGCCAAATAAGGGTGGTGCTCTCACCTGGCCCTCCCAGTGAGCCTGTAAAAACGGCTGAATCTTCATGAATAGGGGGCTCCCAAACTACCAGAGAGGAGTTCGTTCTCTTACACAGGTAAAAGGTCCTTTGCCCTAATCTTGCCTCATTTAACTGGCCTAGGATGCCAGGCTTTCATTTGTCTCCTTGATTCTAAATTGTTATGATAATGAGCTGCCAGGTAGCTGCCTGTCTTGGCAAAGCCAAAGCTAACTTTGCCAGGGCATAGGTTAAAAGGCCTCTGCTTGGCGGAGGGGGCCTGGGGTGGTCAGTTACCTCTGGGGAAAGGATGGGCTGCTTGTGAGGGAGGGTCTTGGGTCTGAGAGGGATGAGATGGGACCGGTAAGATTTAAGATAAGCACAGTCCAAAGAGGCACATTTCAGGACTAATAGCTCTAGGCACATGGACGCCTGAAGCTGGTCGGCATTGGCAGGTTGTTAGACCTGTGCCAGGAGGGCCCCTTTGTCCTCCACACCCCACCCCAGGTCCCTGGGGCTGGACAGCCAGTGCCCACTTAGAGGAAACTAACGCCCTTCGCTTGGACCCTGGCTCCACTGACACAGATGGGACCCTTCCGTCAAGGTCAAGAGTGCAGGCTCTGAAGTCAGACACACCCTGGTTTCAGATCTCCTCTCTGCCCTGGCAGTGTCCTTGGGCACATTGCATCACCTCTTTGAGTTTCAGTTTCCTTGGCTATAAAGTGGGGATAATAATAGTACTTCATGGGATGGTGTGGGCAGTGCATGCAGTCATGCATGCAAAACTGGCACATGCCGAGTGTTCTGTCAATGTCAGCTCTCGAATCATAACCCATCTCCCCTGACCCCAGGCTCCCCACTGACCAAGCTCCCTTTTGTTTTCAAGGTCACCCTGCTTTCCTTTGCTGTGGAGTCAGAGTGCACCTTCCTCGACTATATCAAAGGAGGGTGAGAAGAAATACAGCCAATTTCATGGGCCTTGGGGAGAGGGAAAGGGCCCCACACACCGACAGGACCGGCTCTGGCCCCACCCTGGCCTCTTCAAAGCCCTGGTTGAAGGCTGTGGTGCTGGGCTCTGAGCAAACGCTGGTGTCTGGGCCGAGACAACTCGCCCAGAGCCCTGCACATCCCCAGATCCCGAGCAGCTTGGAGAGAACTCCTGAGCCAAGGAGGCTGGCCTGGGCTGTGTCAGGTCTCCATGCAGAGACAGGACCTGGAGCTGGTAGGGACTCCGTGACAGAGAGCCAAGGGCTTGGGGAGGTAGAGAGAACCCTGCAATAGGAGTCAGGAGGCTCTAGGCCTCTCTTTGCCATTAATTTGCTGGACCCCTTTGGGCGAGTCATTTTTCCTCTCAGGGTATCAGTTTCCTCCTCTGTACACAAAGCGAACGGAGTAGGTAAGTGTTAAGGTTCCTTCCAGCTCTGAGCTGCTGACACCTCTGATCTGTCTGGTTGCGGGAGGGGGACAGTGATTAACCTGCTCACTGTTATTAGGGCCCTGTAAGGGCAGCAGGATTGGGGATAAGCCAGGGGTTGGTCCTGGGGCCAGCAGGTGGTCAAACATGAGTTTGAGGAGCAGAAAGAACCACCAGGGACAGTGTCTAGGCCCAGACGGATGGGGGAGCCAGGAGGCCCCAGCCAGCAGCTCATGGAAAGAGTCTGGCTCTAAGGGTAGAGCCTGCCCAGCGTGCTGCCTGCCAGGACAGGTGCCAGGTCAGGGCGTGGGCAGCCAAGAGCCCGCAGGTGAGTGACTGCACCTGTCTGGAAAGGAGACAGGCAGGAGCAGCTGCCAAAGGCTCATCCCAGCCAAGTGGGCCCTTGGCTGCCTGGTTCTCCAGGGCAGAGGGAGAAGTCAGGTCCTGGGAAGCCACACTCACTTTCCCATGACACCACTCCCTGCTGCCTTGAGCTTGCAGTCCCAAGGCTGCAAGCTCTCCTCCTACCCACTGAGCACACACCCTGCCTCCAGTCACTCAGGGGCTCCTCTGCTCTTACCTGCCCCTCCTCTGGGCTGACTCCAGACCCTGCCTTTGCACTCTTCCCCCATCAAAATTGCTTCTCTCTCAATCCCATTAAGCAGCCGCCGCGTACAGTCCATAGCACCTGGTAACTCTCAAACACCCCTCATCCTGTTTATTTTTATTTATGTTTATTTTATTTTATTTATTTTTTGAGACAGAGTCTCACTCTGTCACTCAGGCTGGAGTGCAGTGGCACAATCTCAGCTCACCGCAACCTCCGCCTCCTGGGTTCAAGCAATTCTCCTGCCTCAGCCTATCGAGTAGAGTAGCTGGGGCTACAGGCACGCGCCACCACCCCTGGCTAATTTTTGTATTTTTAATAGAGACGGGCTTTCACCATGTTGGCCAGGCTGGTCTCGAACTCCTGACCTCAGGTGATTCGCCTGCCTCGGCCTCCCAAAGTGCTGGGATTACAGGCATGAGCCACCAAGCCCAGCCCATCCTGTTTATTTTTTTCATTTGCATAGTACCCCCAACTTACAGGACACAGTGGGCAGGATCAGAACAGTTATCCCCATTTTACAGAGCTGGCCTGAAGCCACACGCCTAGATGGTGGCAGGGTTCCTTCTCTCATAACGTGCTGCCTTTCATTCTGTAGTAATGAATCAGTCTAGCCTGCCTGACTCGCAGTTAGAGGGTGGGGTGGGATGAAGATGGAGACTGATGAGTTAAAGTGCTGGATGCTGTGAGGTTTCATCGAAAAAAGCCCTCAGAGACTGAGCTAAGCTGGTGCCACCCATACTGGGCAGGTTATCGCCCCAGAGCCAGCCCTCTCTTTAAACTCTCTGGAGAGCCTGAGTGAGGGAGCTGGCTCCAGGGACTGAGAGCCTGGCATGCATGCCCAGGCAGGAAGCTGATGTCTAGGGATCCTCTCCTCCCTGGCCTCCCTCACCTGCCCACCTGGACCCAGGAGGAAGGGTACGGGTACTTTGGCCCCACTGTCAGAGGAGGAGCCGGTTGCTCAGCAGCCTGTGTTCTACCCTTAGGCAGGAGAGACTAGGCTGCTGCGAGCAATTTTCCCACAAGAAGATCTGCTTTCCAATTGCTTCCTTTCCCAAGGCTTTTCAGAACCCAGGGCAGAGGAGGACTAGTCAGAGTGAGGCCTGCCTTTCCCCTCACCCTGTATTTGGAAGAGCCAGGCCAACAGTGTCCCTCCAGTATAGTCCCACAGGCCAGAATCATCTTCCCAAGAGTGGCCCTGGGAGCAGGACTTTGACCCTCCAAATGTCTCCCTACCTCTAACAAAGACATGCGTTCTATATTCCACACTGAAGAGGGGGTGACAATGAACAGCAGATGAGTATGGTAGGTCAACTGCTGTAACACATAATCCCCTAACCTCAAGCCTTCATACAAATAAAGGTCTGTTTTTCATCTGTGGGATGGCAGGGTTGGGTGGGGAGGTGATCCACGCAGTCATTCAGGGACCCAGGCTCTTGCTAGCTTGTGGCTCCTTCTATCCTCTGGAATCCTCTGGATGCTCTGCCCCCAGCCAGCAGAAGAGGAGAAAGAGGTGGGGATGACTGTCTGTGGCCAGCAGACCCTGGCTTGGGTCTCCCGCTAACCATGTCCTTGACATTTCCCTGGGGGTGAGGGTTCCATGAGCAGCAGCTCAGCTGTGATCAGGTGGTTTCTGATAGGGACCTTCTGCTGTGTTTGTGATAGGGATCTTCTGCTGATAGAGCTGTGGTTTCTGATAAGGCACCTTCTGCTAAATGCAAGTGAGGTGAGGCCTACCTGATCTTACATCATCCATAGCCCCAACTAAGAATTACTACAACAGAGTTTTCCCCAGTGTGATCCCAGCCTCCTGTCCTCATAATCCCTGGATGAAGGCAGTGGACATTTTTTCAAGAGATAGATTCTGGGCGCCACTCCAGACAAACTCAATTGGCATTTCTGGGGTGGAGCCCTGGAATCTTCTTAAGCAAGCACCCGTAGTGATTCTATGCTCACTGCCATGTGAGAACCATAAGACTAGACTTTATCAGGAACTTGTGTCTGTCAGCTTTGTTCTGTCTGGACCCAGCAGAGAACCTAGAATGGCCAAGCCCTCAGAGAGTCTCAACCCTGAATCTGAATCCTCAAAACCTAACTTTTTATTATAGAAAACGTTAAACACATGCAAATGTGGAGAAAAGGTATAATCAACCCCGAAGGTACCAGCTTCAGCCACTACCACATCATAGCCAGTCTTGTTTCATGCACTCCACCCTCCATTCAGTCATTTATTATTCTTTTTTATTTTAGTGGTTTTTTTTTTTTTTTGAGGTCTCACTATGTTGCTCAGGCTGGCCTTGAACTCCTAGTCTCAATCGATCCTCCCACCTCAGCCTCCCAATATCCAATTGGAAGCAAATCCCAGCCATCATATTTTATCCCCAAATGCTTTAGGATGTCTCTCTAAAACATAAGGACTCTCTCTTTATCAAACATAACCACAATATCATAACCACACCTAAAAAATTAACAATTCCTTAATATTAAATATCTAGTAAATGTTTATATCTCCCCAATTATCTTATAGTTTTAAAATTGGTTTGTTTGAGTCAGAAATCCAGGCAAGAGCCATAGGCTGTGATTGGTGGGTTGGTCTCTTAATTCTCTTTTCATCTATTCATTGCCCCCAAGCACCTGAATGGCTTGCTAACACAGATTCCTGTACCTCACCAAGAGAATCTAATATTCAGCCAGATGTGGTGGCTCACACCTGTAATCCCAGCACTTTGGGAGGCTGAGGCAGGAGGATTACTTTTGCCCAGGAGTTCAAGACCAGGCTGGCCAATATAATGAAACCCCATCTCTGCAAAAAGAAAAAAAAAGTTAGCCAGGTGTGGTGGTGCGTGCCTGTGGTCCCAGCTATTCAGGAGGCTGAGGTGGGAAAACTGCCTGAGCCCAGGAGGTTGAGGCTGAAGTGAGCTGTGATCACACCACTGCATTTCAGCCTTGGTGACAGAGTGAGACCTCTTTCAATAAAAAGATTCAGGAGAGCTAGATAGAGTCTGAGAGGCCCAGCATATTCCCAGGAGATGGTGCTGCTGCTGACTCTGGTAGTGCTTCTACAGAGTTTCCCAAAGACTGGATTTTGCTGGCTGCATCTCCTGTGGTGTCATTTAATGTGTTCTTCTGTCCCTTGTATTTCCTGTAACTGACTAGACAGCTCTGGAACCTCAATCCGAATCAGGTTCGATTTTTTGGTAAGACAACTTCATGGGTGGTATTCTATTCTTTCTTTAGGAGATGCATAATGTCTATTTGACTCTCTTTTTTGTCAGATGAGTTTTCGTCCTGAATCTCACTCCAAATTTGAGTCAGCAATCCAGTGAGACTCAGCCTCACCCAGCCTACTCAGGTGGGCCCAGGGGGTAGGGTTTGTGGAGGAAATAAGTGACCATAGCCACATGCCCACACAGAACACAATCATCTTCAAAGAGCTTTCCTACTGCATAACTCTTCTGACGCTCATTAATCCTTTTAGGGGGACATAGCTGGCATTACTATCTCAGCTCTCCAGAACTAGAAAGAGATGAATGACTTCACCAAGGCCACATACCTGGCAAGCAGCAGAGCCAGGGTGGTAGCCAATGTCTAGCACTGTCCCCCCTCCCACAGCCCTGCCTCCCTCCAGGTGACTCCCCTGCTGTTCTCCCTCTTCTAGGACCCAGATCAACTTCACTGTGGCCATTGATTTCACTGCCTCCAATGGTGAGTTGGGGGATGGGCAGAGGAGCAGGGGTGGGAGGAGAGAGCTTTTAAGGGCTGTGGCATCTGGCCCTGGCTGGGACCACGACCCTCATACTCTCTGGCCTCTTCCTCACCAAAGAGGATATACCTAGGTCTGGAGGACCAAAGATACAACCAAGATGGCAGAGGTATCCCCAGGTTGGACCATTGACATAAATCTGGGCTCTGAGCCACAGCCTTGTCCTTGAGGAACACGCAGTCTCCCTGGGGGAATTGGGATTGTGTGTACTCTGGGCCTATGGAGGGCCCTGGAGATGTATCCCCCCGGGATCAAATCCCAGCTCCTCTGTGCAGTCCAACCCACAGGCTGGAGTGGAGAACCAGAGCCAAGACTGAGTTCTGTGGTGTTCAGGGAGGCAGGATCCACCCCCTGGCTGGGGCTGCCCTGGCTTCCTTCCCTCCTCCCAATTTCTCCAGTGTCAGCCTGTGGCTGAGTCACTAGGAGCAATAACGGTGCCAAACTTTACATGATTAGAAACGTCACAACCTCCCTTGGGCTCTGGACTCTATTAGGGGTGCTCAGTGCTCATTTCTGCGCCAATCAAAAATGCCCAGGTCTTGCCCTCTACAGGTGTCAGGAGCCCCTCTTATAGCTGTAAGTCCTAGCATCATAGAGCACTGGGCTATCAGAGCTGGAAGGGGCATTAGTAATAATAACACTGAGGATAGTTATCACAATATCGATAGCACCTGTGCAATACTCACCTCAATCCTATGAAGTAGGAACTATTATTGTTCTGATTTTACAGGTGAAGAGACTAAGGCTAAGGTTAAGGAACTTACCCAAGATCACATAGCTAGTAGGAGGCAGACAGGATTGGTACCTTGGCAATCTGTGCTGTACTACCTCCCATCAATGAACAAATAAGTTAAATACAGACTGTATTAGTAGTGAAGAGGGGTCTAGGGGGAAAATCAAGCCAGAAAGAAGGATAGGAAGGATTGGGGGAGGCTGTAATTTTTTTTTTTTTTTTTTGAGACAGAGTCTTGCTCTGTCGCCCAGGCTGGAGTGCAGTGGCGCGATCTCGGCTCACTGCAACCTCCGCCTCCCGGGTTCACGCCATTCTCCTGCCTCAGCCTCTCCGAGTAGCTGGGACTACAGGCGGCCGCCACCACGCCCGGCTAATTTTTTGTGTTTTTGGTAGAGACGGGGTTTCACCGTGGTCTCGATCTCCTGACCTCGTGATCCGCCCGCCTCGGCCTCCCAAAGTGCTGGGATTACAAGCGTGAGCCACCGCGCCCGGCCCGAGGCTGTAATTTTTAATAGGCTGCTTGGAAAAGCTCACACTGAGGAGGTGACACTTGAGCAGAGACCTGAAGAGGCCAGGGAGCGGGCCAGGGAGTGGACATCTGGGGAAAAGTGTCCCAAGTAGAGGGAACAGCCATCGCCAAGGTCCTGAGGTGGGAGTCGCGAGGGGCTGGTGAGGCTGGGACTGGCGAGTGACAGGAAGGAGGGTAGGAGATGACCAGGCGGCCAGATCATGAGTGCCTTGCAGGCTCTCCTGAAGACTTTGGGTTTCATTTTGGGGGAGGTGGAAGCATTGAGCATTTTGGGCAGAGAGGCATGATCTCTCCGAGGCTGATAGGCTCAGTCACTGCCGAGCTGGGTATGGGCTGAAGGCACAAGGGCAGAAGGAAGCGGGAGATCAGTAAGGAGACTGCTGCATCCTATAGGCAAGAGGGTGGTGGTATGGGGAGGAGGAGAGGAGGAGGAGGGATTCTGGATCTGTTTTGTTGAAGGATTTAATATGGGGTATGAGAGAAATCGAGGAATCAAGAATTAATAAAAGTTAGGGGTGCCCTTGGACACCCCCTTCTTCATTCTGAACCGGGGGTGACTTGGAGGGTCTAGATGGTCAAAGGTTCCCATGTCCTATGTTACAGGGAACCCCTCACAGTCCACATCCCTGCACTACATGAGCCCCTACCAGCTGAACGCCTACGCGCTGGCGCTGACTGCCGTCGGAGAGATCATCCAGCACTACGACAGTGACAAGATGTTCCCTGCCCTGGGCTTCGGGGCCAAGCTGCCCCCGGATGGCAGGGTGTCCCACGAATTCCCGCTGGTAGGAGGTCCCGCTGGTGGGAGAGGAGACTGACCAGGCTGAGGGTGTGGTGACAAGCTGGGGGTGGGGGGGACGTTTCCCTTCCTCTGAGCCCAGGGACTTAAGGCTCAGCCTCAGTGGAGGGAGACTGCCTGCTCTGTGTAGGGGGGCTCCGGAAATCCACTCCCTTCCCTGATCACAGTTGCTGCCCCTCCACGTCTGAAGCTGCCTGCCCACAGCTGGCTCTGGCTTCCTTGTTCCTGACAAGACACAGGTGGAGGTGGAGGTGGAGGCGAGCTGTGGCTGACCCATCCCTCAGGGCCCCAGAAAAGTGAACAAGTGGTGTGGGTTGGGTATCCCTGAGTCAGTGCTGAGATGGGATGACGTGGATCTCCGGGGTGATGTGGAGCATGGCATCATCTGGGCATCCTGGGCCCTGTGGAGATGACTGCACAGGCCACCCCTTTCCCTGGCTCTCATGAGCTGGGGACACTCAGGCACAGCAGACGTCCCTCCCATGCCCGAGGGTGCAAGGCGCTGTGCTGGGCCCAGTGTGCATGTGGACAGATCAGCCACAGGTCCTTCCTGAGTCGCTCAGACCCAGCAGTCATTTTAGGGCAGAGTGGGTTTACCCAAGGTTCCCTGAGGGAAGCAGCCAGGGATCTCGGGGCATCTCTGAACAGGTACAGGGAGCCGGCTAAGGAGCAGGTTTGGACCCAGCTCACCTGAAGCATGCACTGCTTCAGGATGGGCCCTGGGAGTTCCCTCCCCTGCCCCACCACCCCACACCAGAGAAGAGCTGGGGGAGCCCAGGCCTGCTGGCCTCCCCACCTGGACTCAGTTCCCACACATCATGCACCCCTATCCTTCCTTCCTGGGCTCAGCCTCCCCGCCCTCTGTCCCCCAGAATGGCAACCAGGAGAACCCCTCGTGCTGCGGCATCGACGGCATCCTGGAGGCGTACCACCGCAGCCTGCGCACCGTGCAGCTGTACGGCCCCACCAACTTTGCCCCCGTGGTCACCCATGTGGCCAGGTGAGTGCCGCTGCCACCACCTCCAGGCACTCGCAAGGCCTCTGTTTCCATACCAGCCCTGCCTCTGGGTGGTGGGAGGGGGCGTCTCTTCCCACGCACTTGCCTTTCAGGGAGCCCTGACCCTGAAGAGATTCCCCCAAGAACTGTCACCTTCCAAAGTGTTCAGCGTCCTTGTTTAGGGGGGAACATGCCCCGCAGACAGACCTGAGCCCACACCTGCCCCACCCAGGAATGCAGCGGCCGTGCAGGACGGCTCCCAGTACTCGGTGCTGCTCATCATCACTGATGGGGTCATCTCGGACATGGCGCAGACCAAGGAGGCCATTGTCAACGTAAGCGAGGAGTGTGCGGTGGGGGAGGCGGTTTGAGGGGTGTCTTCCTTCCTGTTAGGGGAACCCTGGGGGTGTGCCTACCTCCTTGACTTTAGGGAAATGCTTGGAGATGACTTGGGCGTGGCTTCTCCTTTCCCTCCCTCACTGGGCCCCACTGCCCTCGTCCACCTCCTGGCCTCTGGCTGCTGAGTCCAGTGCTGGATAGTGGATTCTGGGGGGCGGAAGGGGTGCCCGGATCATGAGAGGTCTGGCTGGTGAGCTCTGTTCCTACCTCTTAGTCACACTCTGTGGTCTACTCCCTCCAGACCCTGATGGCTCCCTCATTAACCCATCTCTAGGACCGCTTCCCCCTTTCCCAGGCCGGCCTGGCCAGGTCAAAGGAGTGGGAGGGAAGACTCAGAGTTGGGGAAGCTCAGGAACGTGGCTCCGCGAGCCGGTGGTCTCCCTGTAAGAGGGGATGGGGATGACTCACCAAAGCAGACCTATGACCCATTCCCCCGGCCACCCTCCCTTTCTCCTCCGGGCACAGCCTGGTTTCCTTTGCTCTTTATCTCTGAGTGCCCTCCCTCTCCCTACCCCCTTTCCCGTGTTCCTCTGTCTCTCCATGTTCACTCTCCCATTTCTTTCCTGCCAACCCCTTCCTGTCCCTACCCCTGATTTCTCCTTCCTTTTAACTGGGTCCCAATTGGGTCCAACCTTCCCCTGCCCCCCATGCTGTCTCCCAGGCTGCCAAGCTCCCCATGTCCATCATTATCATCGGCGTGGGCCAGGCAGAGTTCGACGGTGAGTCCAGCTGCTGCCCTCCCCTCCTTTCCTTCCCTAGCCACACACCACTGCTCCCACCCCAGGTGTTTCCCCAGAGGCTGCGGTCCCCTGGGAATGACCCCTCCCAAAAGAGTGAGAGCTCCCGCCTGGGCGTGTGTGTCTGGGTGAGTGTGCAGGGTGTGGGATGCATTTGTGTGCTCAGGGAGGGGTGTGTCAGGCCTGGGTGTGCACCCACGCCCACATCCCAAGGCTGTGGGAAGGAGGCCCCAAGTCACTTCTTTCTCCTCCAGCCCTGGGAGTCTGGGGAGGATGGTGAGCCAAAGCACGGGGCTCAAAGTCAGAGGCTCACCTGATCGGGCTCCTCCTGGCCCCCGGCCTCAGTTTCCTCATCTCTAACACGGGGCATGGGCCAATGGTCTCGGCCCTGGATCGGCCGGGATGGAAGGACAAGTCCACTCTCCTGCCGGGCCCAGGGGTCCACCGTTAATCTCACCCCCATCCCCATGACACTCCTCCCCTCACAGCCATGGTGGAGCTGGATGGTGACGACGTGCGGATCTCCTCCCGGGGGAAGCTGGCTGAACGCGACATCGTCCAGGTGAAGCCCAGGCCTTGCCTGCCCCATGGGAAATTCAAGAACCCCTCTAGCCAGGTGGACCTCACACCCCCTTTGGGGGCCTCCCTGGTGAAGGGCCCGGGAGGGAGGCACTGGGAGCCCCAGAGTGGCCCAGCCACCACCGAAGGGAGTAGGAGTCAGTCCTTGGCCATGCTGTGCTCTGGGCTGGGCCCCTCTCTGTCACATCTGGGACACACTCCTAACATTGCGGGTGCCCAGCCAGAGGCCACACCCTCTGCCAGCCCTTCCTCAGCCCCCAGGCCTCTGTGGTCAGCCCCGTTCTGTTTTTTTTTCTGCCCCTTGAAGGCCGAGGCAGTGTCTTTAGTGTTGCTGCAGCTTCTCCAAGAATAGGCATTGCTCGGTTAACCGAATCAATGTAAGCATCTCCATGAAAGATGCAAATATAATGAGCAGGAAGATCTTTGTCCTCAGGGAATTCCCATGCAGTCTCTCGGAAGAATGCACCCTCCGCAATCACTTCCCCCACTCATCCCCTGCAGAGGAGGCCCTAGTGCTTAGGAGACGCAGAAGACAAAGCTGACATCCTCCATACTCCCTTGGTTTAAAAATCGGGGCCCAGTATCCCAGGTGTGGAGACCAAACACAGGGGGCTGGAAACCACAGCAAGGACAACCTGGGAGGTGGGACGGGCCCATGCTAAGGCCTGGAGGCAGGAGTGAGCCAGAGGAGGCGCTCAGGATGGAGGGCACCCCCGGGAAGAAGCCAGATGGGCCTGGCATTAGGCATTGGCCAGATTGGCCCCAGAGAGCAAAGGGATGAAGCGAGGCCAGAGAGAGGGCTCTGCTGGACAGGTCGGGGGAGACCCAGGAGGGCACGCGCCCCAGAAGTCAGGGATTCAGTTGGCATTTCGGAAGCACCTACTGAGTGCCTGTGCTTAGTACCGAGGTGGAGAAATCTTGTTCAGTGGTGTGTCCTGGTGTGGAATAGGGCTCAGTTTTTGTCGAGTGAATGAAAGAATAGTGACTATGATTATAGTTACTTACTGCCCAAACCCAGGGAGTTGGGGGATACAGTCCCTCAGGTAATTCAGAAAGGTGGGGGGACTGAGTCAAGTGAGCAGAGGCTGGGAGCGGGGTGGGGATGCAACCCCAGGCCTGGAGATTTTGGGGCCCAGGGTCCCACAGGAGGCACTGCCTGACCCTGCCCTCCCACTTGCCAGTTTGTGCCCTTCCGGGACTATGTGGACCGCACAGGCAACCACGTGCTGAGTATGGCCCGCCTGGCCCGAGACGTGCTGGCAGAGATCCCCGACCAACTGGTGTCCTACATGAAGGCACAGGGCATTCGCCCGCGTCCCCCACCCGCAGCACCAACCCACTCGCCCTCGCAGTCCCCAGCCCGTACGCCCCCTGCGTCCCCCCTGCACACGCACATCTGAACCTGGTCTCAGCAGGCAGGTGGCTGGGGCCTGGGAGAGGCCAGGCGAACAGGAGGCCAGGGCCCCAGACTCCCCGAAGTTGGCCTGCCCGGCCTTTGGGACATCTGTGTGCCTGGGAGGCTGCCAGGGGGTGGGGCTTCTGAAGACCCCTCCTCAATTTCTTGGCCTCACTTACTGCCCAAACCCAGGGAGTTACAGGGGTACGGGTGAAAGAGGGTTACACAGGGACCCAGCCCTTCTCTTCTTCCCCAATACCTGGCTCTAACCCAGCCAGGAAGGTGTAAACAATAAGGGTGATTGGGGTCCCTGTCGCCCAACCCCGGCAATCCTGTTTGCTTACCTGTCACCCTGAAGCCTGGGCTTGGCCTCCTCCAGCCCCCCATCTCCGTCCCATCCTCCCATGGTGTCTACTCCTGTCACTGAGTCCCGCCCTGTGGTCTATCCCATGCCCAATTTCCAGTGAGCCCTGTGAAGCTGATGGGTTTGCAGGAAGGCCTGAACATGTGCCCCCTCCCAGGGACACTGGATGCACTGGGAGCCCCGGGGACCCATGGGGTGCTGTAATCATGGACCGTAGGCCATGTGATGGGCCTGAAGTGGAGGCTGCTCAGCACAGAGCCCTTTCTGGTGCCTCTCGAGCTCAGTACGATGCAAGTTGTAGACACACAGATGGCCTGCGGAGGCCTCTCCCTGGTGTGGGCCCACAGGCACGTCCATGGTTGACTCCTGGCTTCAGGAATCCCTTCTTCCCTCCAGAGGCTTCCCAGGGCCCTCGGTGCCCATGCCTCTGCCCACGTGGGGGCCTGAGTAAGGAGTGGCTCAGCCCCACGTTCCCACCCTGCTCCTGCTCTTTGCCCTGTATCCCATGAGGCTAGGAGACAGGAGTCCTGGGTTTGAGCCCTGCCTCCCCCAGCTGCCTAATGTGGGAACCCAAGCAAGTCCCTTCTACCTTTTGGGCCTCAGTTTCCATGTCTGTATGACAAGAGGGTTGACCAGATGGCCCCAGGTTTTCCTTTAGGTCTGACGTCCTGAGGGTCATTCATCCCATGCCCAGCTCCCCCCATCCCACTCCTAACTGATGTGACCCTACTCGAGGCCGCCTTGGCTTTTGGGTCACCCTGTCCCATCCCATCACCCCAAACACACACTTGTCCTTCAGCCTTGGGCTCTGGCATCTGAGCCCAAGCTCCTGCCCCTGCTGTGGGGAAG
The DNA here is from genome assembly GCF_009828535.3 of Hylobates moloch. Taxonomy (NCBI): domain Eukaryota; kingdom Metazoa; phylum Chordata; class Mammalia; order Primates; family Hylobatidae; genus Hylobates; species Hylobates moloch. The sequence goes on along the minus strand of NW_026652295.1, from coordinate 35,354,904 downwards.
GTGGGGAAGAAGGGGATCTCCCTCCTGGGCCCACCCAGCTGCCCAGCCTTTGCCCACTCGGGGAGCAGGTCATGCATGCCAGTCCCTGTTGCCGCATGGAGCTCCTCAGCCCACTGACCTCTCCGTGCCTGGTGCAGGCCGGGTCCCCATCTCCCGCCTCCGCTTCCCCGTCACGCATGGTGGTGGTGTTTCTATGGTGTCTGGTTCTGTGCCCGTCTCTGAGACAGTCTCTGTGTGGAATTTGCCTTAAACTGAAGTAAATTTGGTTCTTTTAGTAAAGCACGAAGTTTTTCTTTCTTCTCTGAAAAAAAGCACTGATGTTGCTGTTTGACAGGGTCCAGTTCTCCTCTGTGGCTTCCTTCAATTGTTTGGCTCAGTGAGATTTACAAGCAAAGGCCACATGCCACGCTCTGTGCTAGGCATTGAGGATGCAACCATGAACAAAGCACAGACCCTGTCCCCGCACGGGGCTTACAACACACACACAGATAATACGGGAGAGACACAGCAACACATCAACAAATAGGCTAGTAACATCATTTCAGGTGGTGGCAAGAGTTCTAAAGACACATGAGGGAGAAGGAGGGTGATGTTTTCGATGAGGTGGCCGGAGAGGGCCTCTCAGAGGAGGTCATGGTTGAGGTGAGCCCCCAGGAAGTGAGACAGGGAGCCACGCTGATATCTGGGGAAGTGAGCTCTAGGTAGAGGGACCAGCAGGCGCAAAGGCCCTGTGGTAGGAGCATCCTTGGTGCCTTTGCAGGAGAGCGAGGCCAGTGTGGCTGGAGCTGAGTGCAGGAAGGGAAAGTGCTAGAGATGGGGTTGGAGAGGTGAAAAGGCCGGAATGCACGGGCCGCGTAGGCCATGATGAGGCCTTTGGCATTTACTGAGTGAAACGGGAAGCCATTGAGGAGGTGAGAGAAGTAACATCATCAGAATTTCCTCTAAAATAAATGGATTGCTTTATTGCATTTGATCACTCATTCACTCATCTCTCAACAAGCATTTACCAAACATGAGTGCCAGGCCCCACTCAGGTATTGGAGACCATGCTGGAGATGCACACACAGAATTGCACCCTCAGGGGTGCCCCTGCTCTGGGGCAGTGAGCGAGGAAATACTACAACCATGGGGTACTGATGCCAAGCCATCAGGAGGGGCTGGGTAATCTGTGGGCACCAGAGTCACTGTGCCACGAGGAGTCTGACATCTCCTGTGCAATGGGATCGTCACCACCACCCCCATCCTTGCGGGGTCATCACGTGGCCAGAGTGACGAATACATAAGTTTGCATGTGATATATGTGACATGCACCCAGGACCCACGGCATTTTAGGTGCCCAAGAAACACTGTTTTCCTCTTGTTCCTCTTCAATATAAATCCCTGTGGCCATCAGGGACCAGGATCATAGCAAAAGGGGATTTCTCCCTTCTCTGGGCAAGTTTGTTCCCAGATTAGCCCTCCAGGCAGCCATTCCCACCCTGAACATCACAAGAAATTTGGAACTAATTCTACCGAAGTTTGGGACTTGTTTACTTCTTATGATTTTATAGTAAATGGGTGCTGATTCACAGCTGTCCCTATAATTACATGCCCCTGTGACTTACATTCTGATACGCTTGGAGTGGGAACGGGGTGGGGTCACAGCTTGGAAGGAGGGAAGTTCCCATAACCAGCAGCTCATGTCACCTCACCACAGGGGCCGTGGGAAAGTGTCAGGAGAGGGTGCTTGCCTGGCAGGGGAACTGAGGCGCAGAGCCACTGCCGGGGGCGAGACAGGACGCCAAGAGCATCTTTGCTGTGCCCGACACCGTAGCGTCTCGTGGATTCTTTCCCAAGGTGTGTTCCACAGAATACTGGCTCCCTGGCATGGAGTTTGGGAACCTTCCTGCTGTGCGTCCCTCTCGAGAGTCTCAGTGGCCTTTTGGGTATTCAAGCCTCTGGTAAGTCCTACAGCAAAGGGACCAGTTTGATTTGGTTCAGCCCAACGTTTCTCAAGCTTTGTATCACAGAGTCAGTGTGTGTGTGTGTGTGTGTGTGTGTTTCGCTGGTAACACCGTCACCAAGCAGAACCTGCTGTCTTGGGAATGTCAGTAGAGACAATCTCCCGGGTTTCCAGGCCAACACAGAAGCCTGAAGCCTGCCCTGAGCAGGCCAGAGGGCGGGCACTGAGGGTGGGAAAAATGGAGACTCAAACTGGGCTCTGGAGAGAAGGGCTCTGAAAGGGATCCCTGCCCCAGGTGCTTCAGGAAGAGAAGCCACAGGGAAGAAAGGAGGGCTTCAGACATTCACAGTTCCGGACTCATGGCTGCATGGTTGACTGGATTTTTGTCCCCCTATTCGACTGAGGGGTGTGTGGAATAGAGCTGGAGGGGTGGGCAGAGAGGGGAAAGGCTGTCCTGCCTCTGAGCTCACCCCCCAGGCTGTGGCTGCCCTCTGCTCCCCCTACTCAATCTCCTGGCCTTCGGGATTAAGGACCCTAGGCTGTTACCCCCCAGATCATTCTCCACCCACTTCTCTGCCTTTGGAAGCCCCTCTGTCCTCCTCTTGTCCACTCACCTCAAATACCCCTGAATTAATACAAATAAAATAATAGTAGCAATGACCAGCACGCATATGCACTTACTAAGCATCCTTCTAAGGACTTTACATGTGTTTAGCAAATTCATCTTCATAACAACCCTGTGAAGAAGGTATGTACTATGAGCATCCCATTCTCCAGATGAGAACACTGAGGCACAGAGGCTCAAGATCACACAATTAGAGAGCAGTGGAGCCTACAGAGATCGGAGCCTGAAGGTGGAGTGGGAGGATGCATCTGGTTACCTAGAGATGTGAGCTCTAGCTGAGCCATTTAGTTGCTTTGTGACCTTGGTTGGGCCATCTGCCCTCTGGGTCTCAGTCTCTCCACTGATAAAATAGAGGGGGTGGGCTGTCAGATCCCTAAGGGTCTTCCTATCCCCCTTGAATCTCAGCCCATCCATCAGCCTATACTCTTAGACCCCTGCCAGGCCCCACAGGCCTCCTGGGGCCCTGTCATGGCCAGGCTGGACAGTCGCCACCACTGAGGCTGCCACTCCCACACCTCTGGGATGCCTGGCCATCATCGGCCTGCAGAAGAGGTCCCTGAGTCCTGCCTGGAAGGGGTGGGAAAGGTAGAAGCAGAGGATAGGCCTGATAGCGCAATTGGAGGAGGCCAGGATGGTGCAGAGGCTGGAGGCCACAGAAGCAGCCGGTGTGGCAGGCAGGTGGCCCATGGCTGCCACACAGCCCAGCATGGAGCAGGGCCCCCACATCAGCACAAAAACCACCAGCACCACAAGGATGAGCCCTGTGTTCTCTTAATGCTCCTGGATGCTCTCTCCTGTGGGACCTTGGGGCTGGGTCCACAGGAGCCAGCCCACATGGCTGAAAGAGCGGCCCAGCCCCAGCATGCATGGCAGGAAGGCCAGGGCTCCCAGCAGGCTGAAGTAGCAGGAGGTCCCAGCAGGGCTGGGGAGCAAGAGGCAGGCCTGAGTCTCGGGAGCCCCCGCTGTCTCCTCCTCCACTGCCACCCTCTGGAACAGCCGTTGAGCAGGGATGCCGTAAGGCCCAGGGCCCACGTGGCCCCACAGAGCAGCAAGCGGGTGCCCCAGCCGGCTGGGAAGGCCAGGTCAGGCCGGGCCACAGCCACATGGCGCAGGAGAGCCGTGGCCACCATGCTATAGAAGATACAGAACGTGGTGGCTGTGTTGGTGGCCTGGCTAATGGTGCAGATGGCAGGGTCCAGCCACCAGTTGTGCTGCAGGAAGCTCAGCAGCAGCACCGGCACCACGCAGGCCACGAACAGCAGATCAGATAGCGTGATGTTCATCATGAGGCTGTGGGTCAGGGTGTGGAGCGGGTTGGGGGGAGCCTGGGCCCCAGCCCACCACCAGCAGCATGAGCCCATTAGCTGACAGCCCCACCAGCAAGATGAGGTCACAGACCCCAGCAAAGATGAGTCAGAGCAGTCGCTCAGGTGTGGCAGTGAGCTGCGTGATGAACGGAGCACTGGGCTTCATTCTCCTATTTCAGACACACAAGGACAAAGTAGAAAGTCCCAAAGGCCGCCTTCCCCGTTCCTGCTGAGCCTCCTTTTTTCACAGACCCCTGCATGTAGTGGGCCCAGATAATGCCTGTCCTTGGCACATTAGCCCCTGCAGACCTCATGACAACCCCATGGGATGGACTTCATCAGTACCCTGGGTTCAAATCCTGCCTCTGCTTCTTGCTAGCTCCAGTACCACGGGAGTTATTTATTTGTTTATTTAGAAACAGAATCTCACTCTATCACCCAGGCTGGGGTGAGATCTTGACTCACTGCAACCTCTGCCTCCCGGGTTCAAGCAATTCCCATGCCTCGACCTCCCAAAGTGCTGAGATTACAGGTGTGCGCCACCGCACCTGGCCCCTGGGAGAGTTACTTAATGTTTCTCTACCTCAGTTTCCTCAGCTGTAAGAAAGCAAAGAAATAAAAGAAATAAAACAGATGTCAATAGTAACTATCGTAAGTGGTAAGACTAAGGTAATTTTGATTTTCTTCTTTAAAATTTATTTCTAAAATTCTGCAGGGAGTACACATTGCTTTCATAATCTGATAAATATATATGTGCATACATACACACACACATATGTATCTATTTTTTGACAAAACAAAAACCCTGCCCTGTGAAACAAGCAGGTTTAATTTGAGGTTCAAATGGAAAAGTGGGTCTGAAAGGGCTTTGAGAAGGTGTGAAGCCCCTCCCAGTGGTTCCCAAGCTTCTCTGCACTTTGGGATCACCTGGGGAGTTTCACAAATACAGAAGCCTGGGTCCCACCCCTAGAGACATGACATAGTTGGTCTGGGCTTTGGCATTTTTGAAAGATCCCAAATAATTCTAAGGGCAGACCAGCTTGGGAATCACTGCCCTCTAGGTTATGCTGTGCAGGCCCCTGGCAGGGTTGGGGAGTCTGCACCCAGTGGTCAGACCTTTCTTCTCACCCCCGCTCTGTCCCACCTGTCAAGGGCAGGGGGAGTCCCCGATTGGGAGGACTCTGGCCAGAAGATGGGATGTAGACATCCTAGAGCCAACCCAGTGGCTGACGTCACCATTGGCCGCCCTGCAGGCGAGGCCAGGGCCCAGGAGCTTTAGCTGGAGAGAGGCTTGCCTGCTAACTCAGTACACATTTCCCGAGCATTTGCTCTGGACCAGGTTCCGGGAATCCAGCAGCAAACAAGACACAGCAGAGGAGCCCTCATTGGAGTTGCCCTCCCCTTTTCTACCACACCAGGGTGGGGGCTGCAGACACCCTTCCCCTGCGGGTTCAAAGCCAGGTTTGAAGGAGTCCCTGAGTCCCTCCTGCAGAGCCCCAGCCTGGGGAACTTGGCTTGGTCTCTGGGGCCCCAGGGCAGCAACGTGCCTGAGGGCAGCTGAGGAGAGACTGGAGAGGGGGCCTCTGTGAATCCTGATGTCGGCCACCCTCCCGGGTCCCACCAGCTTCAGGGACGGCAGGAGGAGGGGAATTGAAGGACCCGTCCTGGATGAAGGCTGTCATCCAGCCACTTTCCTGGCATTTATCACTGCCTTTTCGTCTCTTTTTCCTGGTCCACACCCACCAATGACATGGACTATTGCTGGAGGGGAATTGGCAGGGAGCAATACGAGGCTTCAGGGACCTGACCCCTGCTTCCCTGAAGCATCCGCGTGTTCCCATAAGCAGTTGCATAACTTCAGGGTTAAGTCTGTGGGTATCGGCGTTTGGGTTTAACACCGGCTCCAGCACTCACTTGCTACGTGACTACAGAGAAGTTACTCAGCCTCCCTATGCAGTACTTTCCTCTTCTGTGAGATGGGGGAGCACGCCTGATGGTGTGAGGGCTAAATGAAGTAGCACGAGCTAAGTGCTCAGAACAGTGCCTGGCATACGGTAGGCACTGGATAAAGGAGGGACGTCATTCTGCCCTTGCTCACCCTCAGTTCCCAAAAGCCCTCTTCTCTTAGAGCTCCTGCCCAGCCTTCATTCTCTCCCCATGCCCTCCCTTCTCACTCCGCAGCCTGAGTCCCATCAGCCCAGTCCCACCCTCTTTTTCTTAATCAGACTCTGGCTAAGCCTAAGCCAGAGCCCCATTGGCTGACATGCCCCAAGAACTCACCAATTGGCTGGAAGTTCACTCTGAAGTCTACCTCGAGTTTCTCCTGCTGCTGTCGTTGCCTGCTTTGTGCTACTCTGAGGTTCCTGGGTCCTGTTCCCTGGCTTGTGAGCCCTTTGACAGTAGGAAAGGCTGGTGGTCCTTGCACAGCTGTGCCCTGCCCAGCAGGTGGATCCGGCCCAACAAAGCCAAAAGAGGGTGTGGAGTTTCTCCCAGAACCCCACCTCCCGCGAACCTGAGTTGCCTGAGGCCAGAGCAGAGCTGAGCTGAGACGGGGAGGCCTGGGGGCCACTCTTGTACCCCAGGCCTCCTGCTCTACTGCCTCTCCCAGGAATCACACCCTGCCTACCTGCCTCATTAACTCCCTGGCCCAAAGGACAGAGATGTTGGTGCCTGCCAGGTCCCTGGGCCCCAGAGAAAGAGCCATTAGCAACTACAGGACCTGTTTCCCATCCTTACCCAGGGCCAACATCACTCCAGCCCACACCCCTCTCTCTCTCTCTCTCTGAGCACACTGAGAAACTGCTCAGTTCAGGGGCAGGCTTGTGGGCTGCGGGAGGGGACCGGAGATGGGAGAAGACATTGGGGTAAAAAGGATCAGTGAAGGGCCCAGTAAAAGAATCAGCTGGAGGGCCGGGTGCGGTGGCTCACGCCTGTAATCCCAGCACTCTGGGAGGCCGAGGCGGGTGGATCACGAGGTCAAGAGATCGAGACCATCCTGACCAATATGGTGAAACCCCGTCTCTACTAAAAATACAAAAAATTAGCTGGGTGAGGTGGCGGGCGCCTATAGGCCCAGCTACTCGGGAGGCTGAGGCAGGAGAATGGTATGAACCCGGGAGGTGGAGGTTGCAGTGAGCCGAGATTGCACCCCTGTGCTCCAGCCTAGAGACAGAGTGAGACTCCATCTCAAAAAAAAAAAAAAAAAAGAATCAGCTGGACCATGGGAATCATCCACATGGAGTCTGGAGGTTGAATGGGGTCCGTTAAGGTAATCTAATCCAACTTTGGCGGCTTCAGATGGCGGGATCTTCTCTACCTCACCTTTCCCAAGCATTACCTGTCTTCTGCTTGTGCGCGTCTGCTGATGGAAGGCTCACTGCTGCTGAGACATTCCTTTCAGAACTGAGAAGAGTGGTTGGGACCAGGGTCTAAGACTGTGTGATTCAACAGCCCTCTGTCGCTCCCTCTTTCTCCTTAGTTCTCTCTCTGTAACTCTGTTCCTTGAACTGGGGTTTCCATTGATTTAGCCAGGAAATTCCCCAGTGCCGGAAGGATTACAAAATACCAAACCCAGGCTGGGGGTGGTGGCTCACGCCTGTCATCCCAGCACATTGGGAAGATCACTTGAGCCCAGGAGTTTGAGACCAGCCTAAGCAACATAGCTAGACCTTGTCTTTGCAAATAACTAAAAACTTCGCCAGATGTGGTGGCACGTGCCCGTGGTCCCAGCTACTTGGGAGGCTGAGGTGGGGGAATCGCTTGAGCCCAGACAGTTGAGGCTGCAGCGAGCGGTGATCACGCCAATGCACTCCAGCCTGGGTGACAGAGAGAGACCCTGTCTCAAAAAACAAACAAACTCAGTGCCTGGCACGTGTTGTATATTCAATTTGTGGTGATGGTAAGATGTGACAGACATACAAACACAGGCCATGGCAGTCTCTCTAAGACTCTAAAGCAAGCTCTCCGAGGGCACTGGAAACCCCAGCCCTGGCTGATAAGGTGCAGCCACCATTCAGGAGGTGAATATTATGGAATTCTGGAAACTTCCGCAAAAGTTCCAAAGAGGAGTGTGTGAATGATTCTGAGTCTAGGCTCCCCAGCTGCTTGGACCCCCCCAGCCACACCCTAGCTGCCCCTCAAATGCATCCAGAGACTGACAACTCAGGCCAAAGGCCTGTGCTTGGGGGCACTGTGGCATTGGAGCAGGGGGCGGGACCCCCAAATGTGGCCCCTGGGAGGTGTGTTTCATATCGTGGGGAAAGGGAGTGAGGTTGGGGCTCTGGAAGACAGGACGGCATCAGGGCGTATCAGAGGCCTCCAGAACATTATTCTTCCCAGGAGCCGGATTCTGCTGGGAAGAAAGCCCATGCTTGCAATAGAAATAGCGAGGGAGAGCAGGCCAACAGCGCCCTGCCAGGCGGAGCACAGAGGGACCGCTCTAACACCCAGCAACTTGTGATTAACAGGTTACACCAATTAGGAGCCAGCAGCACCCAAGGGAGCTCCTTGGGAAGTTTCTCTCCTCCTCCTCCACATCTCTTTTTTCTGATTATGTATTGAATACTGTTATTGTTGAAAATCTGAAAATACAAGTATGTGTAAAATGGAAAGTAACACCCACCCCCCCACATTCTCCCTATAATTTTATCACCCACAGATGTGTGGCCAATATTTTGGGTGTATTTTCCTTAAGTCGTTTTTCTAGACTTTTTCTTTCTTTGGAGAGTTTCGCCACACCCCTGCCCCTCAAGCCTTGTTCACTCAGCAAAGCCCTCCTTTGGAGTGTGAAAGGCAGAGGTGACGCAGCCCTGCTCTGGGATCCGAGTCCTGATTTGAGAAGGGTTTTCCTGAACCTCCAAGCTGGTCCTCTGTGTCGTTGCTGCCCAGGAATGAAGGACAGAAGCTGAGGGACAGGAAACCCTGCAGGTGCTCATCCTACCCGGGACAGGACAGGTGATCAGGAGCAACAGCCGAATCTCTTGGGCGGCCTCTTGGGGGCCACCTCCACCAGCGAGTCCTTCAGGCCTTCTTCTTGCATCCTGAGTGACCTATGTGACAGTGCCAGGCATCAGTCCTCTCTCTCACCTCCTGGGGGCAGCATGGATGGGCCCATGGGTGCAGCTGGGGGCTGGGAGGCTGCACCCGCAACCCCCACACCAGCTCTGCCCCTGCCCTGAATTCCACTTGAGACCCGAAGAATCGAGTCACTGAGACTTCGACTTTCTCTCTCTGGCCTACTATGTGCCAGGCACTGTGCAGGACTCTGACTACGACAAAGAAGCCACCATCCCCTCCCTTGAGTAGTGAGAGAGACAGACAGGAAAAGGGGTGACTGCAGCCCAGGAGTGATGGGGAGGCACACAGGGACTTCACACCAGGTCCTGGAGGGATCTGGGGAGGAAGGAGATGGTGACCGAACTGAAAACTGAGCCATGGACAAGGTTTGCCAGCAGAAAGGGTGGGGGAGGTGCATCCCAGGCAGAGGGCCATGGCTCAGTGCCAAGAGAGAGCTTGGAGGCTGGGGAAGCAAAAGAAGTCCATTCACTTCTTCATGATATATTTACTGTGTGCCAGATGGTGCTCATCTGATCTAGCTCCTCTCATCCCTTACTCATTTTATTCATTTATGGAGCACCTAGGTCCCGGGTATGGGGAGAGGGGCTGAACAAAACAGACATGGCCCTGCCTTCCTGGACAACAAGAAAACAGATAAATACATATCTCATTAATATGTGTCGTGTCAAGAAAGGCCATGAAGGACACAAACAGGGGCTGTGATCCAAAATAGTGATGGGAGGTGGGTGATCAGGGTGGGAGTCTCCGAGCGGCTGGAACTTAGCGAGTGTGTGTGTGTGTGTGAGAGTGTGAGTGTGTGTGGGTATAAGTGAATGTGAATGTGTGTGTGTAGGGGTGGGGGAGATGGCACTAGAGATGCTGCAGGCCATTGCAAAGCATTTGGATTTTAATAGAAGCTACTGGAAGTTTGGGAGCAGAAGAGAGACACTCCTTTTCTCAGCCCTCTTTGCAAATGAAAAAACTGAGGCTCAGAGAACCTAAGTGCCTGTGGGGAGTGATTCAGCGAATGGGAATGGCAGAGCTGGAGTCAGGAGACTCTCAGTGCAGGGCTCTCTCTCCCCTCCGGCTGGTGAGCCCAGGTCTTTAACTAGGTGCTTCCCTGACCCATTTCCTCAGAATGGGCCTTCCCGTCCCACCTGGGAGTGAAGAGTGGGGCTGGAGCTGGCCCAGAGGATTCTGCGGCGGGGGGGCGGGCAGCACTTACCTGGCCAGGTTTACTACAGGCTCCAGGACGTTGTGACCCAAGGCGGCACTGCACTCCCCAAAATAGACCCCCAGTTCCTGCAGGCCAGACAGGGAAGGGCATATGTGCCTTGGGAGAGACCACTGAAAGGCCAGGCCATGCCCTGAGTCCCAATGCATCCCTAAGCCGACCTCAGTGGCGAGCAAGACAGCCCCATGTCAGCGTGGGCCACGGTCCCTGGCTGGAGCCCTTTGCCCACTGTCCCTTCACCCCGGCTGGTCAAGGTGTCAAGGAATGCATTGAAGAGCATTTGACAGCCTTCGGAGTGGCGTGGGAAGCCGGCATCCCAACTTGGAGAAGTGCCTCTGGAGACATTTTATAAATGTCAGTTATGTTTTTTAATTTCAGAAATATTTCATTGGGGGAATATTGGAAGATACAGTATAAGAAAGTACCAGCTCAATATCTAAGCTATTGCTGTTAGTATTTGGGTAGATATTGCCTTTCTGTTTTATATAACCCTTTTACAGGGCGGGGGCTAAATGTCCTGTACAGTTAGGTTAAACCATACGAAATTGCTATTTTTGGCAAGCCCCAGTCAAATATCAGCAATTTCATGTGTTTCGACCTAACCTATATCTAGATTTGCAGCTGCTTATATGGTTTTCTATTATATTGTAAGCATTTCCCCCACACCTTAAATATTTTTCCAAGACAGGATTCTTAATGGCAAATACTCCCCTCTCACACGAACATCCACGGTTTAACCACCAATTGCTGCCAAATGTTTGTTCTTATAAATAATATTTGAAAACCCTCATATAAACATGTTCGATTGTATGTTATACACGGATATCCATTAGGTGTTCCTTTAGGGATTATTACTTCCGAGTCTTCCCTTAGGATAAATTGCTAGAGGATAAATTACTATGTCAAAGGGATGAGTTACTACTTTTAAGAACAAGGCCGAGCATGGTGGCTCACGCCTGTAATCCCAGCACTTTGGGAGGCCGAGGCAGGCAGATCACTTGAGGTCAGGAGTTCTAGATCAGCCTGGCCAACATGGTGAAACCCCGTCTCTACTAAAAATACAAACATTAGCCCAGTGTGGTGGCGCACGCCTGTAATCCCAGCTACTAAGGAGGCTGAGGTGGGAGAATCACTTGAACCCAGGAGTCGGAGGTTGCAGTGAGCCGAGATCGCGCCCCTGCACTCCAGCCTGGGCGACAGAGCAAGATTCCATCTCAAAAAAAAAAAGAAGAAAGAAAAAGAAAAAAAAAAATTCCCTTCAAGCAAGAGCCACAACGATGACCTCACGATTTATGGGAAGTGGGAAGAGAAACAGGAAGAAAATACAGTATGAAAATGCCAAGAAGGGTTGCGTGAGAGGTAGGGCGAGGAGTGACTTTTCCCTCTATTTTTATTACTCTCCAGATTTTCTGGAATGTGGTTAAATGCTATTCATGAATAAATAGTATTCACTGTCTGGCAGTGGGGCTTTTGATGTAATCATCCCAAGGGAGAATTTGAGTCTTAAAATAGGAGAACTTAGAAGGCAGCATGTTAATTAGAGACCAGAGATAAAATTAAAATTTGATTGGGAATTTTAAACAAAGCTTTTAAAACCTTTTTACTCTGAAGCTATTTCTTATGTAGGTGGGGACATGGTATGGGAATGTGCTAATTCAACAGTGAGGTTCAGTGTCACGCCCCCCACTCCAGCCTCGGGGTTTGGGCTTAAAGCGCATCTCCAGAGGCCAGGGCTGTGTGGGAGGCAGAGGCAGCCAGGCTGCTGTCCACGCTGAACAGGCCTTTGGTTGGGGCAGGGGCAGGAATGGGCCACGGGTTCTTCTCGGCTGCCCGGGTAGGGTGATGCCTAGCCAGGGAGGTGTCTGCCCAGTCCACGCACAGAGACGGGCTGATGCCCAAGTGCTTACCTGGGCCAGTTGCTGCCCGGCTTCCACGGACACTTGCCGTTCCTCCTCACAGTCCATCTTGTTTCCCAGGAGAACGATGACCACCCCATACGACCCTGCATCCTGCGCACAGAACACGTCTGTCAGCCACACCCACTGTGTGCCAGGCTCCTGGCACATTTGCCCTCCTAGAAGCTGAACTGTGTCCCCCACATGTTCCCCCTCTCAGGCCACATCCACTCCATAAGGCCAACCTTAAGAACACCTCCCCCAGGAAGCCTTCCTGGATTGTTCCTGCCCATGCCCTCTCTTCCTGCCTGTGCTGAACAGTCCAGCACTTGATTACACATTTTCCCAATTGTCTCATGAATAATAATAATAATAGTTTCTGATTAATGAGTGATTGCTATACACCAGGTGCTGTGCTGAAAGCAATTCTATCAATTAATTCTCACAACTCCCCTATGAGAGAATTCTGGAAATTGAAATTCAGATGAGAACTCAATTCACTTGGCCAAAGTCACAGAGTTGGGGTGGGTGGGATTCAAATCTAGGTCCTGTCAGACCCCAGTGCTCAGCTCCCCTCTTCACACATTACCTTATCCTGCTTCTTTTGCTAAACTAGAAACTTCCAGAGAGAAGACAACATGGCTAACTTCACACCCCTCTGCTGTGCTAGCACATGCTGCAGAATTTCAGTATATATGCTTTGAGGGAGTAAGCACGGGAAAAACTAGAGATGTGTGAACAGAGGAATTATCACGTGGAATGGCACAAGAACTACATTAGCCTCAAGTGTAAGAAGAAGACATTACAAACAGCTGCCATATGTAGGAAGAGAATGTTCACGGGATAAAGGAAGTAGTTTGGTTTGAAGGCTGTACTATGTGGTTGTGGTTTCTTTGTACTACTGCCTTCCCAGCTCATCCAACCACACGCCCTCAGTGGGTGGTGTCACCCATATGTCTGTCATGTCATTTGTAATCCTGGGAGAAAAGAGAGAGTGGGCAGGATATAAGGTCCCTCTTGACTGGAGGGACTGGAGCCAACCCCAGCAGCCACCTGCTCACCTGGAGACAGTCTAGCCAGTAGCGCACGTGGGCAAAGCTCTCCTGGGAGGTGATGTCGTACATGAGCACCACCCCGTCCGCCTTGCGGAGCAGCTGCCGCGTCATACTGTGGTACCTGCCCAGAGAGTCTGCATGAGGCCACACCAGGCATCCTGACCCCAGGCCCTGGGCTCTGCAAAGTGAGAGAAGTAACCTATCCACAGAGCATGTCCACATGCTTTCCTTCGTACAGTGTAGTTATTGATGACTAGGTAACAGTTCTCATGGCTCAAATTTCAAAAGGTCTCAAGGAGAACTCAGTGAAAAGTCTCCTTCGTTCTGCCCCATTCTGGAGCCACCCAGTCCCCCTCCCCAGAGGCAACCAGGGTTATCAATTTCTTAAATATTTTTCCAGAGGTATTTTATGTATATACATATATATACACACACATATATACACCCATACACATACATCTTTCCCCCTCTATTTTATATAAATACAGTGCAAAACATTCATCATACTCATTAATATTCAGTGTTCTGCATTTTGTTTTTTTCCAGTTAACAGGATGTCTTGGAGAAATTTCCCTATCGGGCCGGGCACGGTGGCTCACGCCTGTAATCCCAGCACTTTGGGAGCCTGAGGCAGGAGGATCACTTGTGGTCAGGAGTTCCAGATCGGCCTGGCCAACATGGTGAAACCCTGTGTCTACTAAAAATACAAAAATTAGCTGGATGTGGTGGCATGTGTCTGTAGTCCCAGCTCCTCAGGAGGCTGAGACACAAGAATCACTTAAGCCATGGAGGTGGAGATTGCAGTGAGCTGAGATCACGCCACTGCACTCCAGCCTGGGTGACAGAGCAAGACTCTGTCTCAAAAAAAAAAAAAAAAAAAAAATCCCTATTAGTACATAAAGAGAGTCCTCAGTCTTTGTGTGGCTTTATGGTGTTATATTGGGTGGATTGACCCTCCTTTATTTAACTGGTCCCCTATTGATGGACATTTAGGTTGTTTCCTATGTTTCATAACACAAGTGATAATACTATAAATGGTCCTGGTCCCTTTGTTATTATAGTCATATATGAGTCTATTTATAGAATGAATTTCTAGAAGTGGAACTGCAGAATCAAATAAGATATGCCTTTTAAGTTTTTATCACTGCCGGGTGCCGTGGCTCATGCCTGTAATCCCAGCACTTTGGGAGGCCGAGGCAGGTAGATCACGAGGTCAGGAGTTCAAGACCAGCCTGGCCAATATGATGAAACCCCATCTCTACTAAAAATACAAAAATTAGCTGGATGTGGTGGTGGGCACCTGTAGTCCCAGCTACTCAGGAGGCCGAAGCAGGAGAATCGCTCGAACCCAGGAAGTGGAGGTTGCGGCAAGCCCAGATCACACCACTGCACTCTAGCCTGAGCAATACAGCGAGACTCCATCTCAAGAAGAAAAAAAAAAGTTTTGATCACAACTGCCCAGGTTGAAAGTAGAAGACCAGCATTTTCAGAAGGACAGGTGATTGGGTGGCTGTCCCCTAATGACCATGTTGGGACAGCCCTAATATACGCCCTGCCAGGCTGAGGGACCTCTGGCTCTGCTGCCCTCTCTCCCCTGTCTTGGGCTTGACTCATCCCTCCTTCCCTGACCTCCTGAATCCTTGGGGGGCAGTTGCCTCCTGCCTGTGTTATCGGGGCTGCTCCCTGTCTCTCTGCACCCCTATGCTCAGCCTAGGTTCCTGACACCACTGATACGCAGTGCCCGTTACCTCTCTTGGCCAGCCGTGTCCCAGAGCTGCAGCACAAAGCACTTGTTGTCCACCAGCAAGGTTTTGACCCGAAAATCTACTCCTAGGACACATAGAGAGGGGTGAAGCCTACTAAGTTACCATCCAGGACTCTTAGCCAAGGCCTACCCCAGTATACACCTGTCCCCTTTACCAGCTGAGGTGCGATGGAGCCCTTGGCTGCCAGGCTTCTCTTCGGCTCTGCATCCCATCCGTCCTCGAGGACCCACTTCCTCCAAGAAGCCTTCCCAGACCTCCCTGCCACACTGGCAAGTTGTGCCAACACAGGGCACCTTGTCTAGGATGTTCATTCCTTAGGCCACCCAGAATATAAGTTTCATTATTTTTTTTTTACAGTACTCTTTGTTCCATTCCCTAATTATTACATGCACTTTCCCCTCTCAACAAGACAGCAGCGGAGACAAGCAGCCCAGAGGGGCAGAAGGAATGCTGGCTTCAGGCAACTGTTACACTGGTTACAGGACCTCAGGCAAGTCACTTCACCTCTGTGAGCCTCTCTTTCCTTGTCTGCAAAGTGGCAAATTAGAAAGACCTACACTGCAGAGTGGTTGGAGGATTAAAATGCTGTTTTAAAAGGCGTGGTGACACATGCCTGTAATCCCAGCTACTCAGGAGGCTGAGGCAAGAGGATCACTTGAACCCGGGAGGCGGAGGTTACAATGAGCTGAGATCGCGCTGCTGCACAATCTTGTTGCCTGGGCAACGAGAGTGAAACTCCATCTCAAAAAAAAAAAAAAAAATGCTGCTTTAAGTGACCCAGAGAGCATGCAATTCTGAATTGAAAAGAGGATAAAACTTCTGGTGTGGAGGCAGGGCTTTTAAGGTAGGTGGCCTTAACTTTGGGGGCCCAGCTAGGGCAAGAAACTGAACGAGGTCTTCAATTCTTTGCTTTCCTCATCTGTAAAATGGGGATAGATATGGAAAATGTACATTCGAATATAACTCCGTTGGCTCTGATTCTCCATCTGGTCCCATCCTCAAATGCAGGCGGGTAGAGTTCTTAATTTGTGAGGTGGGGGGGCGGGAATGGAGGGAAGGTGACGCCAGGTAGGGAAATACTGACCCATGAAGGCAGCACCATTTCCTGTGGTATTTAAACCAGAATAGACGATAGCCACCGGGGGGCAGCAAACCGTAGCTGGGATTGGGACAGAACTGGACCCAGCACTTGGATCTCAGGTACTCCCAGCAGGCTAGCAGTGCATGCCGGCTTGCCTGGTTGGTTGGTTGGTTAGTTGGTTGGTTGGTTGGTTGGTTAGTTGGTTGGTTGGTTGGTTGGTTGGTTGGTTGGTTGGTTGGTTGGTTGGTTGGTTGGTTGGTTGGTTGGTTGGTTGGTTGGTTGGTTGGTTTGTTTCACAATTATGCAGCTTGTGTTTTTCTTGGTTGAATTTTGTGAGAACTTCTTACCACAAAATAGAGGAGGAGGCTCCATTCTAAGCAAGGCTGTTGTAAGGAATAAGACACGTATGGAAGATGCCTGGTGCATGGGAGGTGGTCAGTAAACAGTAGCTTAGGTGACTAATAATGGTAGCCTTGGCCAGGCACGGTGGCTCACACCTGTAATCCCAGCACTTAGGGAGGCTGAGGCAGGCAGATCACCTGAGGTCACCAGCCTGGCCAACATGGCGAAACTTCATCTCTACTAAAAGTACAAAAATGAGCCAGGTGAAGTGGCACACACCTGTAGTCTCAGCTACTTGGGAGGCTGAGGCAGGAGAATCACTCGAACCCAGGAAGCAGAGGTTGCAGTAAGCAGAAATCGTGCCACTGCACTTGAGCCTGGGTGACAGGGCGAGACTCCATCTCAAAAAATAAATAAATAAATAAATAAATAAATAAATAAATAAACAAACAAACAAAATAATGGTAGTGTTGTAGAACCTGTGACCCCACTCAACATCAGGCCAGCCTGCTATAGGTTTCCTCTTCCCAAGGGAACTGCATTTCTAACTAGCTCCCAGGTGAGGCTTCTTGGGCAAGCAAAGTTTGAGAGCCTGCCCCAGGCCTCTCTTATGGGGGGCTGTCATTTACCGACTGGTCTGGCACTGATCCCCAGTCGGCATGTGCCCTGGTCTAATACAAAGACAGGCATGACTTCTTTGTCCCTAGGTGGGTCTCCCCTCCATTCCCTCGGGTTTGCTTTTTTTTTTTTGGAGACGGAATCTCGCTCGGTCACCCAGGCTGGAGTGCAGTGGCGACATCTCAGTTCACTGCAAGCTCCGCCTCTTGAGTTCACGCCATTCTCCTGCCTCAGCCTCCCGAGTAGCTGGGACTACAGGCGCCCGCCACCACGCCCGGCTAATTTTTTGTATTTTTAGTAGAGACGGGGTTTCACCGTGGTCTCGATCTCCTGACCTCGTGATCCGCCCGCCTCGGCCTCCCAAAGTGCTGGGATTACAGGCGTGAGCCACCGCACCCGGCCGGGTTTGCTTTTCTGTAGCCCTGTACGGGGTTCAGTGGCCGCATATCCTGAACTTTTCGGGAGGGAAGCCTCTCTGCTGTCAGCCATTTCTTGCAGGAGCCACTGAGGTAGACATGATCAAATATTTACTTCTAATAATAATAACAACCATAATAACTAATACTTACTGAGTACTCACTACATGTCAGTTATTATTCTAAGATCTTGACATATTGACTCAACTAAACCTCAACCACTCTAGGAAGGCAGCACTACTGTTGTCCCCATTATGCAGATGAGGATTTGGGGGTTCAAAAGGGTTAAATCATTTGTCCAAATTCAGACCCTAATAAGTGGAAGGGCTAAGATTGGAACTCAGGCACCTAGGTTTCTAATTTACCACACTTTACAAACACATTCTGTGTAAAATATCCAGCTCGCCCAAGGTGACTTCCTGCCAGACCATGACCGCCCAGCCTGGAACTAGTCATGAGCAAATCCAACCAGCACAGACCCTGCTCTGGCCTGCCCAGGGGCCACATGAGTGGAGACTTGCTTGTTTTCACCATCAACTCTCGCAGGCCCCTAAATCGCAGGGTGCATTGTTGATGTGGCACATTATAAGCTAATCAGATCAGTGCAGAAAAAGCAAATTACCTGTAATTAGAGACGATTAGTGAAATAGTAAGGTTATGCCCATATAAAACAATGTCTAATGCAGGGCCCGTGGCCAGGGCAGAACCTGCAGCTTCCTCAGGGAGGTCTTGGTCTGGGCCTGCTCCAACTCGTTGGCCCTGGCCCCTGCGTCTCTCCTCGCTCCCTGCCGCCCTCCCCAGTGCCCTTACCCACGGTAGCTGTCAATCCGGTGGCGAAGGAACTCTGGTGCAGCAGGTGCAGGAAGGATGTTTTGCCCACGTTGGAGTCTCCCAGGAAGATGACATGGAAGAGGTAATCAGGGTTGGTCTGGAGTCCCCCTCCAGCCATGGGGTCTCCCGGGGATGGGGTCAGCCCAGCTTCCCTGGAGTCCATTCCTGGATCTTCAAGCCTGCTCTCTGCCCTTGATTCCCTGGAGTGAGGGGGGCCTTGTTCTTCTGTGTGAGCGGTCATGAGGGATGGCCTGGGTTGGGCTTCCTGCTCAGCCATGCTGGGAGGGATTTGCGTGGGTTCCTGGGGTCCTGCTCCAGCCCCAGTCTGAGCGCCCCCGGGAGGAGAGCCCCTTGGAGGTGCCGGTTTTCCAGGAGTGGGGGCTTCTGCTTCCGCCTGAGCCTGTGGTGTGGCAGATGGGAGAGAAACAAGCAGAGAATCTTGCTGGGGGAGTTCCGAATGCGCAGTTTCTGGGCCATGAGCCTCAACCGACTGCTCTGAACTGAGGTCTTGCCCACCTCGGCCCTCTTGTTTTCCTTCCTCAGACCTGGGTTCCTCTTCCAGCCCCTGGTGGGGGAGGGCAGGCAGCTCACCCAGCCCAAGGACCTGGCCGTGAGCTTCTCTTAGCCCCTCAGGAAGGCCCTTCTGCACCGCTGGGCCTGCCTGGCCCTGCTCCAGCCTCTCTGTGGGCACCGGACCCACAAACTCCAGGCCCTGGAAGGGCTCAGCTGGCCCCAGGGTGAGGGCTCTGGCCCTCTGGGTCCCCGGTCTTGGCTCAGAGCCAGTGGCATGCAGGTCCTGCTGGAGGGCATCTCTCTGCCTGGGCGGCTTGGCCGGGCCCACTCCCGTGAGGGCAGTTGTGGGTGAGGGTCCGGGCTGGGTATCCCGCTCAGTCATGGTGGGAGGGGTTTGTGTGGGTTCCTGGGGTCCCGCTCCAGCCCTAGGCTGAGCCCCGCTGGGAGGAGCCCAAGACCCAGAGCCCTTGTCATCTGGGTCTGAGGCCTGGATCTGTTTGCTGGACCCAGCTGGGGCCTGGGGAGGGGGAGAGTTCGCAGGGGGAGGGGGCCCATCCTCTAAAGGAATGAGCACTTTGAATGCAGGTGCCACCAGGCTTCCTGAGAGACCCCAGAGGGAGCGGCCCTCGGGTGTGGACCCCGGCTCCTGGTTGGGGTCCGGGTCGTGCGGTTCAACAGGCTGCTCTTCTCTAATGTCCTGCTCATCTGGGTCCACTCCTTTGCTGTCCTTGGCGCTGAAAGTCACCCCAGGGGGGGTCCTTGGAGCCCCATCTGGATCTGAAGATGGCTCCTGACCAAATAGTAAAGCCTGTGGCTCCGAGATGGAGATCTGCCTGACCACACGGGGCGTCTGGGGGCCTGAGGCAGCTCTTGGGGTCGGGGGCGGGCTCCAGCAGAGCTGCAGGGCTCCGTGCGGAGGGCTGCCAAAGTTGCTCAAGAGCTGGTCCCAGTCATCATTGTCCCCAAATAGCCCAGGCAGGGGGGCCTCCTCGAGGGAGGCAGCCTGAGGGTCTGGGGTCTTTTCACCCACTGCAGGAACACTGGAAAGGAAGCAGCGAAGCAAAGATCAGGGGAGGGGCAGGTAGGTGGAGTCACACCCATCCCACCTGCAGCCCTCGCCACCCCTTGCTCTCCTCATGGCCAGGTCTCCTCCCGGTCCTTGCTCAGGCAAATCCTTCTCACCTGGCCTGTGCTCCCCATTCCTCCTCCTCATCCAATCCTGTCCATCCTCAAGACCCACATGAAGCCTCACCTCCTCCAGAAAGCCTTCCTTGATCATTCTGGCCCATCCCACTTCTCTGAGCTATAACAAGTAGAGTGAGTGCCTGCTAGGGATCTAGCACTGCACTAGGACACGTGTGTGTGTGTGTGTGTGTGTGTGTGTGTATGTGTGTGTGTGTACATGTACATGCACACACGTGCATGTTTTAATTCTAGCCATGTGGTCTCGGGCACAGGTGTTTCCCTTTTTTGTGCCCCAGTTTCCTCATCTGAGAAATGGGCGTGATAGTTCCAGCTTGGCAGAGGGTGGGGTTTAAGGAAGGAGGCTGTGTGTGCACTGTGTGCTAGCTAGATCCTTAGAGAACTCAGAGTTCCCCACTGGTTCCAGGAGGCCCCTAGAGTCCACCCCAGTCCAGGGATAGCAGCCACTTGCCTCAATTTCTCCTCCACCTGCCAGGACACCCGGCCCCTGGCGGCGTCCAGGCGCCCCCTGGTCACCTGCAGCTGCCCCCGCACCTCCTCCAGCCGCCCAGCCAGGTCACGCTTGGCCTCCTGCAGCTGCTGGTTCTCTGAGGCAGCCTCCTGACGTGTGCTCCTGAGGTGGGAGAGCTGGGCCTCCAGCTGCAGGGTGGAGGGTGAGGCGGAGAGAAGCCCAGATGCCCTCCAGGGCAGCAAAAAGCCTCCCAAGGCCATTGTGGGACACAGACCCCACCCCCTGTCCAGGCTCCTGGAGACCCAGCTTAAATCAGAGTAGGAGTGGGCGGTTATCCCTCCTTGGCCTAACTAGCTCCATTAGCTCCTGTCCAGGAGGGGCATTGGAAATCCTGGGGTGGGCACCTAAACCAGATCCCACCCTCCCTCTACTCAGCGCCCTGCAATGGCTGCTGGCCCCTGAGCCCATCTGGTCTACAGGGGGCTCCTGATCCAACAGCAAATCACATGACCCAAAGAGGGAGCATTGCCTGGCCAGGTGCAGGGAAAGGCAAAGCTCTTGCAATGGCCTCCAGGACCCTGCACAGTCTCCTGCAGCCTCCTCCCCTCCCCTCATGACCCTCACCTCCTTTCCTATGGCTGTTGCCTCTCAGTCTGTTCCCGTCCACAGCTCTGCTTACTGTTCCGTGAACTTCCACAGCGCCTGCCCGCTCAGGGCCTTCGCACCTGCTGTTCCCTCTACGTGGCTGCCCTTCCCCCGCATATCACACTTCTCCATGTCTTCACTCCAATGCCATCATCTCAGCCAGGCCTTCCTTGACTCCCTTCTCAACTTACTTTGACTACGATTTCAACTCCCCTGACTCTTCTATCCCCCTTCCCTGTTTTGCTTTATTCTCCTTAGCACTGATCACCATTTCCTATGTTATGTATGTCACCTGTCTCCCTGACTAGATGGTAACTCTGTGGGCAGAGGTTTGTGTCTGTCGTGATCCTCAGGACCTGGAACAGTGTCTGGCACATAGTTGGTCCTGGGTAAGTAGCTGTGGGGTGAAGGAATAAATGGTTGGAGGGGAGAAGCTTCACGTCCACAGAGGACAGGACGAAATGGCCCCATGTGTAAAGCCCTATCTCTTCACTTGGCAGGAGGGGCCTGCCTCAATTTCCAAGGAGCAGCTGCAGAGGCACCTGGGAAATCAACCTGGTAACAGGGCCAGCCCAGGCCGTGGTGAGGAAGGCTCGGGGAATCTTGTCCCAGGCTGAAGGGTGCTTCTTGTCTTAGTTACAACAGAGCACAATTTTACCAAGGTCAGTGGTCTTCAAGTTGAGGAAGGAAGAGATAATGGGGCGCGGATCACAAGGTCAGGAGATCGAGACCACAGTGAAACCCCATCTCTACTAAAAATACAAAAAATTAGCCAGGCATGGTGGTGGGTGCCTGTAGTCCCAGCTACTCAGGAGGCTGAGACAGGAGAATGGCGTGAACCTGGGAGGCGAGCTTGCAGTGAGCCAAGATTGCGCCACTGCACTCCAGCCTGGGTGACAGAGCGAGATTCCGTGTCAAAAAAAAAAAAAAAAAATGGGGCAGGGTCTCAGACCCAAACACTCAACCACAGTGCCACCCGGAAGTGACTACAGGCTATAAGACCTGCAGTGTCGGGACAGCAGCAAGTAACCTGACCCTAAGCAGGAAGCTAGGTCAGTTTCAGAGATGAACAACTGAGGCACAAAGCACCTACTATGTGCCAGGCACTGTCTCATGCCCTCACATGTAGTACCTCTAATCATCACAGTACCTTCTAAGGCAGGAGTTCTGATTTCCATGTCTCTGATGGGAAACTGAAGCTCATAGATATTAAAACCCTGTTCAGAAGTGGGTTTCTGGGAAACCCTGTCACTCACCTCCCTCTGGCCCTCAGCTAGTTGCTGCACCTCGCGCTCCTTGGCCTCTAGGACGTCCTGCATCTGGGAGGTGAGGGCCAGGCCCCGAGAGTCACTCTGTGGAGTAGGTAGATTCAGCCCTCACCCTGCAGACTCTAAGAGCTAGCCGGGCAGGCCAGCCCCTCTCACATTCCACCTCCACCACCTGGGGTGCCTGGGCCAGGATGTCCCAGCAGGGAGCGTTCTCAGGACAACTCTCCCAGTTCCAGCCTAGATTGTGGCAACAAGGAGACTTGGCAGAGATGGGAAGGGGGCCCAGGCTCGACACTCCCCACCCCATCTCTCTGGGGAACACAAGCTGCTCAGGGCAGGGAGAGGATTCACTACAGCAGCTTCCTGTGCCCCACCCTGGCCAGTCACTGGCCCCACTCCTTAGCCAGCAGAGGCGTCCCGGGCAGTGGGAAGGAGGCAGGCTGCCAGCAGGAGCCCACCTCAGCCTGCAGCTGCTGCTTCTCCTGGCGGATCTGCTGCTCCATCTCCTCATAGAGCTGCTGGACCTCGCGGTGGTGGTCGGAGTCACGCCTGGGAGGAGCAGGAGTTGGGGCCAGGCAGCCCATCAGCGCCTCTGGGAGCCTGCTGCCGGCAGGGGCAGTCTGGGCTTGGGTTTGGAATCCATCCTATTGCTTTCCTCTATCTGCCGGCAGTCACTGACTTCTGTCACCCTGAGAACAGCCATCCCAGTAACAACCCCCGACCCATACGACTCTGACATTGGTCCTGCTGATCCTACCATGCTGACTCTTGTAACCATCACCGGTTCCCCTGGCCAGGGTCTCATCGTCCCCATCACCCCATCACTCAGTCCCCACCTCCCTCTTTCACCATCCTCCTGCCCCTATAACCCAACTCCAGGGTCACCACATGCATTACAATCTGTGGGAGCAGGCCCCCTGGAGTTGGGCATCACAGTGGGTCCTGTACCAAGACACACCCTGCCCTTCCCACTCCTGCCATTACCAACTCTGTCCTCCCCGCCAGGTCCCCTGAGCCACCTCTTCCTCCAGCGCAGCTCTGCCCTATCCAGCTCATAGGCCCAGCTGTAGAAGGAGCTGGGGAAATTCAATCAGATTCCACTGGAATGTGAAGAGCACCTACTTGGAGTCAGACACCCGGCCGTGCCCCCCACTCACTTCCTCAGGGTCAGCTCCAGGGCCTCCTTGTCCGCCTGGACCTCCTGCAGGCGGCTGGTCATCTTGGCCAGAAAGCCTGCCAGGTTGCCTGCCAGCTGGGGCTCCTCCTGCCAGATTTCCATCTGCCTGGGGAGGGGAAGACAGGCAGAGATGGGAGGGTCAGACACGAGGTGGGATGAAGAAGCAAGGGGAGCCTCACTCCTCCATTTTCACTGCAGCGCTCCAAGAGACTTTGGCACCTGGGCCAAATCTATTGACACCCTACAAGATGCAACTAAAATGCCACCTCCTCCAGGAACCATTCCCAGGTGTGCCCTCTCCCTTCTTGAACCCCTGCCACACTTTGTCTCTCTGGACTCCATAATAGTGGGATGGGGGGATTTGGGATCCTGATGGCCCAGGGCTTCCATCTGCCCTCTCTGTTCTCTCACTCTGAGGCTGTGTGACCTTCAGCAAGTCCCGAGCCCTCTCTGGGCTCATTTGTAAAATGGGGTGGGGGATGACACCTGCCAAGGAAGGTCATCAGGGAATGAGAGGCGCCTGATGAAAGCACCAGCTCAGGGCCTGCCACACGGTTGGTGCCCGATGAAGGCTGCTTTCACATGGATTTAATTAAGTCATGAGGACGGATGCCAGAGGGCTGAGCCTAGGCCAAGCTGCCAAGTGAATACAAGGCTCCCCACCCCCTTGCCCCACCGGTCTACACCTTAAGTCCCACCCTGCCTGCCTCACAGCACCTGGGCCCCACCCTCCAAGAGCCAAGCGTGAGGAATCTTGTCCTCACAGAACCCCACGGGTGGGGCGAGCAAACCTGGGCCAGTGGATGAGGGCAGTTTCCTCGCTGGTTCTAACAGATCCTGGGGGTCCTAGGAGGGGACGTTAGCAGGCAGGGCTCCCTTTCTCTCTCTCTCTCTTTTTTTTTTTTTTTGAGACAGACTCTTGCTCTGTTGCCCAGGCTAGAGTGCAGTGGCGCGATCTCAGCTCACTGCAACCTCCACCTCCCAGGTTCAAGCGATTCTCCTGTCTCAGCCTCCCAAGTAGCTGGGATTACAGGCATGTGCCACCACACCAAGCTAATTTTTGTATTTTTAGTAGAGATGGGGTTTCATCATGTTGGCCAGGCTGGTCTGGAACCCCTGACCTCAGGTGATCCACCCGTCTCAGCCTCCCAAAGTGCTGGGATTATAGGCGTGAGCCACCGTGCCCGGCCAGGGCTCCCCTTCTCTAAGCAAACCCTCATTGAGTTAAGAAAGGCACCCTCAGGGACCCGCATGGTTTCAAGAATTCAAGTGCCCTTGGTAAGCTGAGCCCACTCACTAGTCCTCCTGGAGAGTGACCCCACAGGGAAGGACAGGGCAGGGAGGTGCGGGGGTGGGAAGGACTCCCCATGAGCAGTCATCCTCTGCACGTGGTTTTGACCCCACAATAACTTTTAGGCTCATTCTGCAGCCCAGGAAACAGAGGTCAGAAGTCAAGCCATCCCTGTGGTCACACAGCTAGCCAATGGCCAAGCCAGTATTTGCACCTGGCTCTGCCTGGCGCCTGCCCCCTTGACCCCTGCTGTGTCCAGGAGAGCCCCTGCCGTCAATGGCTGGCAGAGCCTCTCCCCATGCACGTGCTGCCCTGGCCTTACTTGGGAAGTACGTGTCCAGTCCCCAGCTGCTCCATGAAGGCGAGGAACGCCTCCTTCTCCACAGCATCGGCCTCCTCCAGAGCTGGGAAGCTGGTGGTAGCAGATACCCGCTTAGAGGGCAGTGGCTTCCTTCTGTGGAGCCTGTGGGGGCTCTGGCTGGAGCCAAAGATGTTTTCTGTGGGACGGAGGTGGACAGAGGGGAGCACAGTGGAGTTGGGCCCAGGCACCTGGCCTCCCACCCAGCCCTGCTCCAGCCCTCAGGGAAGTAATTCTACTTGTGCCAGTCACATTTATACAGGGCTACATTCATATATTTCTCATATCAACCTTAGGAGTCTGTTTAAGGTCCCCATTTTACAGATGAGTATCTGAGGCCCAGAGACACGAAAAGACTTGTTGGAAATCCCACCGCACCTCCAAGGCGGTGAACAAATTCTTCCTGCACTCAAACAAGGGATATGTATTGAGCATCTACACGACAAAATTAACCAAAATCCCTAACATGGAGCTGACATTACAGTGCGAGTTGAAAAGAATATATATATATATATATTAAGCCAACTTGCTAAGTGAGCCAAAGGAATATGCAGGGTAATTTCCACTGAGAGACTGGGAGGATCGACTTAGATGAGGTGGCTAGCAGTGTCCTAAGGAGGTGACATTGGAACTGAGATGTGAATCACAAGAAGGAGCAAGCCATGTGGACTCCAGAGAAGCGTGTCCCCGGCAAAGAGAACTGCACTGCAGGGGCCCTGAGGCAGGAGCTGGGCTAGCAAGATGGACGAGGTGAATGGCACTGAGTGAGCCAGAGAGGTTGGCAGCGTCTGGATGGTGCAGGCCTTGCAGGCCCCAGGAAGGGGCTTCCAGTTTGTCCCACAGGCATGGCGGGCATGATTCGATTCAGGAATGAAGACCGCCCCAAGGCTGCATGGACAGCAATGCTCCCTCTGCGCCCCACGGGCAGTTCCTCCTGCCCAGCTCCTGAGTTCTCCTGCCCACCCTCAGCTTCTCCATTGCCAGAACTGCAGCGGCCTCCTCCTGGAGTGGGCCCACGCGTAAATGCAGATTCCTGGCCTCCTCTGCTGGTCTCCAGGCTTTTGGAGACTCAGCTGACCTGAGAACTTTGGGGGCCTTTGTGGACACTGAAGGTTGATCTGTGTCTTGCAGGGGCTCTGTGAGGACACCACACCTTCCATTGCCCGGGCCAGAAGGTCTTCCCAGGGAGACGATTAGTGGGAGGATTGTGCCCTGCTGGCCCTGGGCTCCCTAAGTCTTGTCAGCCCATCTAGAGAGGCAGGTGCTGGGGCGGCGCTGCCCAGTGGGGGCTCAGCACCTGGAAAGCCCCCACCCCTAAATAACACCCTCTGCTGCTCCCTGGCCCATGGAATTCCCTTAACCAAAGCCACAATGTTACTCTCCTCAGGCGGAAACACATCTGTGGTGTCAAGACCTCGGGCTCAGGAGAAGCCTTTTACTGGGGAGAAGACATAGGAGGAGTCAGAAAGCAAGCCCGGAGGCCTCCCTGGAGGGCAGGGGGGATGCAAGGGGGAGGGCCCCGACCACTGTGGCAGCTGGGGATGGGGGGTGAAAGTCCCTGGGAAAATGGTTGCCTTTCTAACGACCCAGCCTAGCCCCGTGCAGGGCACACTGCACGGAACACCTGGGTGCCCAGAGGCCCTCCAAGGACAGACATACTGAGTCCAGAGCTGAATTCTTCAAGGGATAGGTGTCCCTTCCGCTCCATGTCCACCCAGTCGAAGACCATCTCTGACTCTTCCTTGCTGCCCAGGAAGCTGAACTTGGCCACCTGGAAGGAATGGGCAAGTTGGGCAGGTGTTCCCACTGGGGAAGGCTCTCACCCTCCAAAACGGAGAGACGTTTGTCTTCAGCCACTGCTACCTCACCTCGCCCCAATGTCAGAGTCCCCCCAGTAACCTGACCCAGGGCCTAAGCTTGACGTTCCCAACCCCACCCAAGGCAGCCCTCCCAGCAGGGCCCTGAACTGGCTCCAGCCCTTTTCACTCTCTCCATTCAAAATCAAAACGTACCTGTCCTAAGTCCCATGTCTTTAGGAACTTGATAAAGGACAGCAGCCAATCCTCCCCAGAATGTGGTGATCAGTGTCCAAAAATTATCTGGGGCCGGGCGCGGTGGCTCATGCCTGTAATCCCAATAGTTTGGGAGGTCGAGGTGGGTGGATCACCTGAGGCCAGGAGTTCAAGATCAGCCTGGACAACATAGTGAAACCTCTTCTCCACTAAAATACAAAAATTAGCCGGGCATGGTGACAGGCAGCTGTAGTCCCAGCTACTTGGGAGACTGAGGCAGGAGCATCACTTGAACCCAGGAGGCAGAAGTTGCAGTGAGCCAAGATGGTGCCATTGCACTCCAGCCTGGGTGACAAGAGTGAAACCCCGTTTCAAAAAAATAAAAATAAAAAAGTCAATGAGTTAAATCTTCTATAAGAGTTCATTTTATATATCATGGCCTACAGGTCATGATTTTACCTTTTTGAAAATTATAACGAGTTTTAGACTAAGGTCTAGGAGATGGCCCAGTGGGCTCATCTGGCAGAACCAAGTAGCCTGCATGGCTGCACAAGTGCACGTCATGGGCTCTTTGAGCCCACACGCTTTGGCTCTCAGAGGGAATCCCCAGGCATAATAGAACTTTTGAGTTTGCTGATTCTCTGTTTCTCTAGTTACTTTTTTTTTCCTTTTTGTGAATTTCATGTTTTTATCTGGGGCTGCACATGACTGATAAGTTATTCCCCATTGGTGGCAGCAGTGATGGTCTGGTCTAAACCAGTGATGGTCTTTATGTTCTATTTGGTGATCTCTGAGGGATGCATCATGGAGACCTAATGCCTATTGGTTGAAAACAGAAAAACTGGTTTGCTAATCGTTTTGTTGTTGTTGTTGTTGTTTGTTTTTCTATTCGTGATCTCAAATTAGTTAAGAATTCCAGGCCGGGCACAGTGGCTCATGCCTGTAATCCCAGCACTTTGGGAGGCCGAGGGGGGGCAGATTACTTGAGGTCAGGAGTTCGAGACCAGCCTGGCCACCATGGTGAAACCCTGTCTCTACTAAAAATACAAAAACTAGCTGGACATGGTGGTAGGCACCTGTAATCCCAGCTACTTTGGAAGCTGAAGCAGGGGAATCACTTGAAACCGGGAGGAGGTTGCAGTGAGCCGAGATGGCACCACTGCACCCTAGCCTGGGTGACAGAATGAGACTGTATCTCAAAGAAAAATAATTTCATATCCACTGGGAAGGAGAACAGCTCTTTGAGATCTGGATTGGTGAGTTTTCATGTTTCACGTTGCTGTGTTTACTTTTTTTTTGAGATGGAGTCTCACTGTCATCCAGGCTGGAATGCAGTGGCCCAATCTTGGCTCACTGCAGCCTCCACCTCCCGAGTTCAACCGATTCTCCTGCCTCAGCCTCTTGAGTAGCTGGGATTACCTGTGCCTGCCACCACGCCTGGCTAGTTTTTGTATTTTTAGTAGAGATGGGGTTTCACCATGTTGGCCAAGCTGGTCTCGAACTCCTGACCTCAGATGATCCACCTGCCTCAGCCTCCCAAAGTGCTGGGATTACAGGTGTGAGCCATCACACCCAGCCTGCTGTGTTTACTTTTGATCTGTGACTGGAACTGTAGAAATGAAGCAAGACATTCTCTGTGTGTCTGTGTATCTATATGTCTGTAATAGACAAGCCTTTAACTCTTTTTTTTTTTTTTTTGAGACGGAGTCTCACTCTGTCACTCAAGCTGGAATGCAGTGGCGCAATCTTGGCTCACTGCAACCTCCACTTCCTGGGTTCAAGCGATTCTCCTGCCTCAGTCTCCCGAGTAGCTGGGATTACAGGAATGTACCACCACGCCCAAAAGGTCTTTAACTCTTATTGTCAATGTGAAATACTCTTGTACATCTGGAAGGTATTAATAACTTAGTGTACTATGTCTCTTAAAGGAATTCTGTGTTGATTAGTTCATAGAGACAAATAAGTGATTATATAAATCTAATTCTCCTAAAAATAACAGAAAATAACTGAAATTTGAATGCTTTAAATGAGTTAGACTTAAAACAATTCTTCTTAGAAATCACTAGCTCAGAAAATTTTTCAGGAGCCAGGTCCATATAATTAACATGATTCTTTGAACAAATTAGACTGGTTTAATAATTGTTTTGACAAAACACATATAATAGCTATCTGTCTTTTCTGTGCTTTATGTTAAGTATAATTCAAGTATACATTCTGTTTTTCATAAGGCCTATATTTGTTTTCTGTGAAGAAACGAGTTAATCTAGATTTCCTATACTTCTCATTTCGACCTTCGGATCAAATAAGTCAACTTTATCTTTACGTATGTTTGAGATTATAAACATGTAAATTTGTGCCCCGCTAAATTGATTAATTATCCTAACAAATAAATTTTGTATCAACAGTAATTATATTTTCTAGTGTGTCACCTTAAACACAGTTTCCAAGACTCTTAGGTAACTTTAAAATTTGTATTAATTTTGAATTAATATTGAAGTACATTAATTAATAAATAATTTTTGGCTATCTCGATAATTTCTAAAACAAATTTAATACTGAAACATTGATTGCTAAGCATATTTTTAAGTTGACATATTTTTTACTTCTTATTTTCACATGCTAGAAAGTAGCTATATCTTTGGGTAATGTTAATAAATGAATTCATTTTTTTCTGCTTTAAAAAGTTGTGCAGGCTGGGCGAGGTGGCTCACGCCTGTAATCCTAGCACTTTGGGAGGCCAAGGTGGGTGGATCACCTGAGGTTAGGAGTTCAAGACTAGCCTGGCCAACATGGTGAAACCCTGTCTCTACTAAAAACACAAAACTTAGCCGCACATGGTGGCGCGTGCCTGTAATCCCAGCTACTCTACTCAGGAGGCTGAGGCAGGAGAATTGCTTGATCCCAGGAGGCGGAGGTTGCAGTGAGCCAAGATCATGCCACTGCACTCCAGCCTGGGCGACAGAGTGAGACTCCATCTCAAAAATAAATAAATAAATAAATAAAATTTAAAAAAAAAGTTGTGCAAAAGAAAGCGACAGAGACCCAGATATTTGTATGCCCGTATTCATAGCAGCATTACTGACAATTGCCAAAAGAATCAACCCAAGTGTTCACTGACAGATAAGAGGATAGACAAAATGTGACGTATACGTACAACGGAGTATTATTTGGTCTTTAAAAAGAAGAACATTTGGACACATGCTACTATACAGATAAACCTTGAGGACATTCTGCTATGTGAAATACACCAGTAACTAAAAGACAAATACTGTATGATTCCATTTCTATGAGGTATCTAGAGTAATCAAAGTTATAGAGACAGAAAGTAGAATAGGGATAGCCAGGGGCTGGGGAGAGGAAACTATGGGAGTTACTGTTCAATGGGTGCAGAATTTCAGTTTGGCAAGATGAAAGAAGCTTTGGAGATGGCTGGGGAAATGGTGGTACAACATCATGAATGTACTTAATGCCACTGAATAGCACATTTTAAAATAGTTAAAATGATAAATTTTCTGTTATGCATATTTGACCACTTTTTTTTTAAGTTGTGTTAGGGATACGCAAGGCTGTAGAAAGTTGGCTTATGTGGGCCGGGCGCGGTGGCTCACGCCTGTAATCCCAGCACTTTGGGAGGCTGAGGCGGGTGGATCACAAGGCCAGGAGATCGAGACCATCCTGGCTAACATGGTGAAACCCTGTCTCTACTAAAAAACACAAAAAATTAGCCGGGCGTGGTGCTGGGCGCCTGTAGTCCCAGCTACTTGGGAGGCTGAGGCAGGAGAATGGCGTGAACTCAAGAGGCGGAGCTTGCAGTGAGCCGAGATCGTGCCACTGCACTCCAGCCTGGGCGACAGAGTGAGACTCCATCTCAAAAAAAAAAAGAAAGTTAGCTTATGTGTATTTGTGAGCTTTGCTTGTCTGCTAAAATGCTTGTATAAGACAGTTCTCAATTATTTACCCTTAGTTCTTCCTGTGAAAGAGGTTAATTACACTGTTTAAAAGTGCAGTTAATACAGGCTGGGCATGGTGGCTCACACCTGTAATCCCAGCACTTTGGGAGGCCAAAGCGGGTGGATCACTTGAGGTCAGGAGTTCAAGACCAGCTTGGCCAACATAGTGAAACCCCGTCTCTACTAAAAATAGAAAAAAATCCTCCTGGCAAGGTGGCAGGCGTCTGTAATTCCAGCTAATTGGGTGGCTGAGGCACGAGAATAGCTTGAACCCGGAAGGCGGAGGTTGCAGCTGCACTACAGCCTGGACAACAGCGCAAAACCCTATCTCAAAACAACGGCAACAACAACAACAAAAGTTCAATTAACTACAGATGCTTGAGGCTTTACTAGGAGCAACAGCGACAGACAAACAAAACTTTGTCTGCAAGGAAAATGGGATGCACTGTTGTGTGAAAGTGTCTGGTTATTCTAGAACATGAAAAAGGATAAAAAGGCAAAACTTGAATGGATATAGAATGTTGTAGAAAGTTTGCTGAAAGAGAATTTTATTTGCCTTGATTTATAATGCCTGAGTCTGAAAATAAGCCATGAAATGTATTAACATTTTGTCAAATTTGGCCCAGTTTTAATAGGCTTAAAAATTGATAATAAATAGGCTTGGCACAGTTGCTCATGCCTGTAATCCCAGCACTTTGGGAGGCCGAGGCGGGTGGATTACCTGAGGTTAGGAGTTCAAGACCAGCCTGGTCAACATAGTGAAACCCATCTCTGCTAAAAATAAAAAAAAAAAAAATAGCCGGACGTGGTGGCAGGTGCCTGTAATCCCAGCTACTCAGGAGGCTGAGGCAGGGGAATCACTTGAACCCAGGAGGCAGAGGTTGCAGTGAGCCAAGATCACGCCATTGCACTCCAGCCTTGGTAACAAGAGTGAAACTGTCTCAAATAATAATAATAAAGATAAAAATAAATAAATAAAAATAAGTAAAAATAAATAAATAATAAAAACTCATGAAAATTTTATGGCCACATATTCTATTAAAGCAAAACTAGAATTTAGCTTTATCTCTACTAAAATAATAAATTGGTCTTAGAGCTCTTAGCAAGGGTTAAAAAGAGGCTAGTGTTTAGCTTCTGTATAAGCCTCCCAGATAACAGAGATGCCCTATCTCACCAGAATCATTTCTTCTGCTTTGTTTTGACCTTATTATGTCTTAATTATTTTAAAAAACAAAAAGCAAAGGTACTTCCCTTATAAAAAAGCTATCTGCTATTGCAATCGTATTACCTTCTTCTATATTTATTTCAAAATATTTTATTTTATTATTACTTTGACTAAATAGATAACAAAGTAATATTTCTTGGTCTCCCACGACCTCTTAATCTAGTGCCCAAATCTCCTCTAACGGCTCTTCTGATTTTGCCTTCCCAAGATCAGATCCTAAATTTAGAAAAAAATACAATAAAAATTTTAAGATATCTTTCTCTATATGTTTTAAATACTTCAGCACTATTGCAAGAGCATCATGGGAGGAACAATCAAATCAGAAGAGATATTCAGGCCTCCCTAGGCTAAATTTTCATAAGCAAAATGCTATTAATATCAATATTTCAGAAATTGCATGCTTTATGGGAAGGCCCTGGAGATTTTTCAGTGATTTTGCTATTTATAATATGTTCTTTTCTTTTTCTTTCTTGAGACAGGGTCTCACTCTGCCTCCCAGGCTGGAGTGCAGTGGTGTGATCATGGCTCACTGCAGCCTTGACCTCCCAGGCTCAAGCAATCCTCCCACCTTGGCCTCCCAAGTAGCTGGGACGACAGGTGCACACCACCACACCTGGCTAATTTTTTAAAACTTTTTATAGGATGGAATCTCGCCATATTGTCCAGACTGGTCTTGAATTTCTGGGCTCAAGTGATCCTCCTGCCTCAGCCTCCCAAAGTCCTGGGATTACAGGCAGTATGTTTTTATCTTCAGGGGGAAAACTGATCAAAACATTATGAAATGGTTGTGCCTTGTACCCCAGGAGAGAATTTCACTGTCCTCCATTCTGATATTATTAGGTAGTGTAATAAATAACCACAGCCTTTCAGTCTCGTTACTGGACACATTTCTCCTTTCCAATGCCTGCCTGAAGCCTCTGTTATAAGCTGTAGGCCACAGATTGTATCTTCAACAAAGAAAAACAAACTCAAAGTCTAGAGAAAAAGGACTGTACCAGGTTCTATGAGCTATTTATGCTTCACTTGGGTGTAGGCTTCCAAGCTGACACTGGATGTCCTTCTGACTGAGCTAGTAGACTGAGGATTCCTACAACTCTTTTGAGTCCGAAAGCAGACAGCTTACCCAAGATCCGGCAGAACAATAATTGATTACATGGCGTTGATTGAACAGCCGAAGGAAATCTAGTTATGGCTCTTTGTGGGCAATATAGTTGATATTATTTTTTATTGTTCTACTTTAATGGATCTGTGAGGAAGCTCTTTCCTGGTCTTCTTGAGCTGTCTCTAACCCTCAGTTTAGTAGATTATACTTTTTTTTTTTTTGAGACAGAGCCTCACTCTGCTCCGTCACCCAGGCTGGAGTGCAGTGGCGTGATCTCGGCTTACTGCAACCTCTGCCTCCCAGGTTGAAGTGATTCTCCTGCCTCAGCCTCCCAAGTAGCTAGGATTACAGACACACATTACAGCCTCCCAAGTAGCTAGGAATACAGAAAATAGACACCACGCCTGGCTAATTTTTGTATTTTTAATAGAGATGGGGTTTCACCATGTTGGCCAGGCTAGTCAGGAACTCCTAATCTCAGGTGATCTGCCCACCTCAGCCTTCCAAAATGCTGAGATTACAGGCGTCAGCCACCATGCCCTGCCAGATTATACTTTTGTAAACTGAAATTCAACGTTTCAAGTGGTATCTGAATCTCATTGACCCCCTCACAATTCATAAACCAATACTTTTAAGCCCGGGCATCATGGAGCAACCCGCAACCTGCCTCTATAAAAATTACAAAACATCAGCGGGGTATGGTGGCGCATGCCTGTAGTCCCAGCTACTCAAGAGGCTGAGGCGAGAGGATCACTTGAATCCAGGAGGCGGAGGTTGCAATGAGCCAAGATCGCACCACTGCACTCCAGCCTGGGTGAAAGAGCAAGACCCTGTCTCAAAAAAAAAAAATTACTTTTACAGACTCTCCTCACTTTCCATGGCAATATAATTGTTTGCACAGGTTCAACAGAATCTGTCCTCCTTTTTTATCAAGATATAATTGGATAAGTCAATTGCGCAATCAAGGCCTTACCTGGAGTGTCTTTTTATGGGATGTCCTCATTTAATCAGTTGTGACAAGCCTACTATAAGGAATGCTCATGGAGCCAATTCCTACAAAACTCTACCAGGAAGCTGGACCTGGAACCGCATGGATTGCTTCCTGGCAGAAGAGGGACCTTAGGAAAACCAGGGACCTCAAGAAGAGAGGAAGTCATTTAAATTTACAGGTGATGCAAGTGACATCTGGTGAAGAGAGTATCTTGGGCTTGCTTTTCTAGCCTTAGGATAGAAGTTGGGTGACCAACTCATCTTAGTTTGCCCAGGACTTTCCAATTTCAGCACTCAAAGTCCCACATCCCAGGTACCCCGTTAGTCCCTGGAAAACTGGAACAGTTGGTCACTCAATAGAACAACAAACTACAGAATTTTAAAAGTCCAACCAGGCTGGGCATGGCAGCTCACACCTGTAATCTCAGCAGGTGTGGAACCTGAGGTGGGGGGATTGCTTGAGGCCAGAAGTTAGACAACAGCTTGGGCAACATAGCAAGAAGTCATCTTTATAAAACATTTAAGAATCAGCCAGGCGTAGTAGCATGTGCCTTTAGTCCTAGCTACTTGGGAGCCTGAGGTGAGAGGATCGCTTCAGCCCAGGAGCTTGAGGCTGCAGTGAGCTATGATTGCACCACTGCACTCCATCCTGGGTAACAGAGTGAGATCCTATCTCTTAAAAAAAAGAAAATCCAACCTAAGATTCTGTATGAAAGCTTCCAGACAGAAGCTAAAATGTCTCAATACTGTCTCTATTTGTAGGGCAAATTCAAAGAGACTCACGTTTAATTATATCCTTGTTGCTCCTATGGAAATAAGCCAATGTAATGACAGCAGCCTTTTATACATCAAGAAAATGTTGGAGATTATCTATGATCACAGAAAAATTATCTGGCCGGGCACGGTGGCTCACGCCTGTAATCCCAGCACTTTGGGAGGCCGAGGCGGGTGGATCACCTGAAGTCAGGAGCTCGAGACCAGCCTGGCCAACATGGTGAAACCCCATCTCTACTAAACGTACAAAAACTAGCCAGGCGTGGTAGTGGGTGCAGGTAATCCCAGCTACTTTGGAGGCTGAAGCAGGAGAATCGTTTGAACCTGGGAGGCAGAGGTTGCAGTGAGCTGAGATCGTGCCTCTGAGATCGAGCTGAGAAGGAAGGAAAGAAGGAAGGAAGGAAGGAAGGAAGGAAGGAAGGAAGGAAGGAAGGAAGGAAGGAAGGAAGGGAGGGAGGGAGGGAGGGAATCTGAAACTTGAATATGAGGCAAAAAGAATGCTACCACAACCCATTGTTTACCTTTCGTGAAAAGTCCCAAACTTACTGAAGTTACTAGCAGAACAGATAGCCTGAAAGATTTATGGTCTGTTAGACATTAGCCATTTTAAGAATTGAACTCAGTAATTTTATCCTAATACTTTTCTGTCAAATTGCTGGCTTCTCAAATGCTCTTTGAACCAGTCATAACATCTTACTGGTTCCCTCATTCTTTTTTTTTTTTTTTTTTTTTTTGAGTTGGAGTCACCCAGGCTGGAGTGTAGTGGCATGATCTTGGCTCACTGCAACCTCCGCTTCCTCGGGCTCAAGCAATTCTCATGCTTCAGCCTCCCAAGTAGCTGGGATTACAGGCACCTACCACCATGCCTGGCTAATTTTTGTATTTTTAGTAGAGACGGGGTTTCACCATCCTGGCCAGGTTGGTCTCGAACTCCTGACCTCAAGTGATCCGCCCGCCTTGGCCACCGAAAGTGCTGGGATTACAGGCATGAACCACAACACCTGGCCACCCTAAGACTCTTCAGGGGGACACACAACCATGGCTGATCTTATGTTTCATTGAAGTTTACGGTCATTGACATGGTTTGATTTCCAGGGCTCCGACTGCTTCCCAAGATAAATATCCTTGCTTAATGAGCCTAAAATTATACCATTTGCAAATTACTTCTTTGGCTTAAAGTACTTTCACTGGTTAAAAGACAAATGTCTCTGGAAAAGGGCAACACATAAAGCCTTACCTGTCATTTTCACATTAGTATAAACACATCCCTAGAGTTTTCTGAGAGCTCTAAATGAGAGAAAGGGGCAGGGGTAGGCAAGCCCTGCCTTCCTGTGATGGGGGAGAGGGGGTGTCAGGAGCTGTGGAAAAGGGATTCAGCGTTCAAATGGGGGTCTTGGGCTCACCGCCAGGTCCTCGCGGGTGACAAAGCCCCTCTCCTTGGCACCGCAGTCCTGGAAGAAGGCCTGCAGTTCTGCCGCTGCCTGAGAGGACCAAGACTCTGGCTCTGGGGCCACTGCGGCGTCTTCAGCATCAGCTGGCTCTCTTGTCTGCCGCCGCCGGCTGGAGCCCAGCTTCCGGACTTTTCGAGACGTTCCCTGTCCAGTCTCCATGGTGCGTTGGCCCTGGGGACAGAGGAGTGAGGGGCACTGGGCTGCTGGACAGTCACGCCCTCTCATGGCTCAAAACCCTCCCCTGGCTCCCATCACCCCTGGAAGACAATCCACTGTGGCTGCCAAAGCCCTGCCTGATGGTGTCCCACCGGGTCCTCTGACCTTGTCGCCCAGCCGCCTCATGGCCTCTCGTCCATTCTGCTCAACGCCTTTACCCTAAGTTGCCTCTACCTGGAGTGCCCTTCTCCAAGCTACCCACATGCCCTCATCTGTTCAGGCTACTACTCAACTATCAAAGTCCTCTCCGACCATTAGAGAGTATACCCTATTCACCCCATGCAGAATCCATCTCGGGTTTTGACCTGGAGGGTGCTTACGCAGGGTGTTCCAGGATCTAGCTGACCGAAGGGCCATAAGCAGCTTCTGAGCCATCTCTCTGGTGATCTTCTCGCTCATTAACTCATCTCAGCTGCGTCAGGGATCCCTCCACCGACGCCTCCTCCCCTGTCAGCCTCACCTCTCCTCCAGCCTTTTCTCTCCAGCACCGTGTCCCTAGTCCTTCGACACACGCAGCACGGAATCAGTAGCGCCCCTATGCGGCTCTTAGGGCCCCACATGACATGGCCTCAGCTTCATCCACCCCACCCCTGTGCCCTTGGGGTCCATGGCAACACCACTCAACCACTCATGGTTCCTGTGATTCCTGATTCCCTCCCACCCTGCTCCCTTTGCCCCAAACTCCTCAACCCTCTCACTCCCTTACATAGTTAATACCTTTTGCTTCCTCACCTTACAGGCTGCCTCCTCCAAGAAGCCTTCCCTGCAGTCACCCCTGCATTCAAGCTGGGCTCAGTGCCCCCTTGTCTGTGACCCTGCTATGGTTTGAATGTGTTCCCCAAAGTTCATGTGTTGGAAACTTGATCCCCAATGAGGCAGTGTTGGGTGATGGGGCCTGTTGGGAATTGTTTGGGTCATGGGGGCGCCATCCTCATGAATGGATGAATGCCATTATTGTAAAAGTGAGTTCCCTGTTAAAAGATGGACTCAGACCCTCGTGCTCTCTGTCATCCTTCTGCCTTCCACCACGGGAAGACGCCACAAGAAGGCCCACGCCAGATTCTACCTCCTCAATCTTGAACTTTCTAGCCTCCAGAACGATGAGGAAATAAATTTCTGTTCTATGTAAATTTCCCATTCTATGGTATCTGCTGTAGCAGTACAAACAGACTAAGGCAGGCTCCATGCTTCCCCAGCTGTGGATATCACTGTTTATCTAGGTCCATACTGCTCCCCGCCCCTTAGCACATGTTAGGTGCTCAAGTAAGGGATGTCAAATTCATTGTTCATTCACCTGTCACTGAATGTCTTAGTTCAGTCAATTGATAAGGATTTTGATGGTTGGGCATTCCTCCAGGTGAGGCCCCTGGGGTGAGGAAAAGAGAGGCTGTGGTTTGGAAGGGATAAAGTCTCAGCCTGCCTTGGGGGAACAAGTCTGGGGCCCATAAAGCTAGGGGATGAGAAGGACTTGATGTCCAGACAGACAGGGCAGCTTCCTGCAGGTGGCGGGACTTGTGCAGGTGCTACAGGAGGCATCGAAGATTTGGAATCAGTAAACAGTGTGTGTGAAGGAATCGAGGCAGAAGAGTAAGGCTCATGCCCAGGAGACGGAGGAGACATCTCCCCTGGGTGTTCTCTGTTGAGGCCAAAGGCCACAGACAGGCTGGGTGGAGTGGTTAGAGGGCTCTGCTTTAGGCATCATAGGCTCATTCCAGGGGGTCATTCCACGGCCTCCCCTTGGGCAAGCTTCCCAAGGGGAACTGCACAGGTTGCACAGAACTTGGATGAAGCAATTTCTCATCCTGAGGAGGCCCCAAACTTCAAACAGAAGTACATTCTCTCTCTCTCTCTCCGCCCCCCCTTCAAAGTCTGTTTCAGATGAAGTTTTAAGATCATAAATGTAAAACCGCAGTGGTGAGCTGAAGTCCACTATTAGGGGCTTGTGAGGACCAACTGTGCACACCTCTTCCTATCTCAGCAGCTTGGAATCAGCCACTGTGGGAGTATTGGCACCATGGGAATCAGCAAATGCTATGAATCAGGTCTCCTGCCCCCACCAAAGAATAGTCACCAGCACACCTCTTCTGAAGACTTTCATCTGCCCCAACCTTTCCCACCCTCTATCATGCACATAAGCAACAAGCATTTACCGAGCGCCAACTGAATGCCGGTACAGTGCTAAGCAGGCCTGCCGCAATCCATGTGTTTCCTTTAAGCAAATTAGGAAAAGGTACTTCCTGCTGGCAGACACAGCCCAGTGCCAGGGCTCATGGTTTGACAAGTGGAATGTGGGCTGGATTCCAGTCCCCATGCACCCCCTTGGCTGGGCATCCTTGTGCAGGACACACCTTGCACACCCCAGCAGAGTCCCTGGCACTGCAGGTAGAGGTGTGACTAACTCCTGGTCTCCCCTAGGGGCCCTCACAGCCTCATGCAGGAGACACAAACATAATTACAGTGCAGCACAGAAGGGGCAGCCTACCTGTGTGTCAGGTGCTGGGAGAGCACTGAAAAAGGAGCAACTCACTGATCAGGGTGTCAGAGAGGGCTTCCTGGGGGAGGTGACATAGCTTAGCAGTGAGCTCCAGGGCAGGAGAGATTATATTTAACCCTGATGCCCTCATAGTACCCAGCCTTGCTTAGGATATGTACTGGGCTCTCAACCCACTTCCTCTGCTGATTCACTGTCCCCTAGAATGTGGAATGTTCTAACAGACAACTGAGTAGACTCAGAAAATATCAGGGCCAGACACAGTGGCTCACACCTCTAATCCTGACACTTTGGGAGGCCAAGGCAGGTGGATTACTTGAAGCCAGGAGTTCGAGACCAGCCTGGGCAACATGATGAAACTCCATCTCCATCAAAAACAAAAAATTAGCCAGGCATGGTGGCATGCGCTTGAAGTTCCAGCTATTAGGGAGGTTGAGGTGGGACAATCACTTGAGCCCAAGAGGCACAGGTTGCAGTAAGCCAAGATTGCACCACTGCACTCTAGCCTAGGCAACAGAGTGAGACACTGTCTCAAAAAAAAAAGTCTTTCTAATAAAAAGCAGGGAGGCAAAAAAGCCAAGAATGAGGAATAAGATTCTAAGGGTTAGAATAGGGAAGTCCCCATGCTTATCCAACTGGCCTTCACCCAGTAACTCTCACCCCTAATTCACCCCATGTTGCCCCATGGAAACAGTGAACACATAGACACCCCTCCTTGGGCCCAGAGGCCTTCCACACCTGAAAGCCACCATCTATCTCCATTCCCCATCCCCCTAAGAGGGGAGCCCCCTCCCTCCATGGGCCTATGACCCTTCTTCAGTGGCTAATGGGGTTTGGTCTGGCAGTTCCAGCCTTGTAGGTTACACTCAAAGAAAGACTCCCTGTAGAATAGAAGGGGATTAATAAACAAAACAACAACAACAACATAAGCTGGGCATGGTGGCCTGTAATCCCAGCCTCGGGAGGCTGAGGCGAGAGGATCACTTGAGCCCAGGAGTTCAAGACCAGCCTGGGCAATGTAGCGAGACCCTGTCTCTACAAAATAAAATAAAACTAGCTGGGCATGGTGGTGTGCCTGTAGTCCTAGCTACTTGGGAGGCTGAGATGGGAGGATCACTTGAGCCCAGGAGGTCAAAACTGCAGTGAGCTATGATTCACCACTGCACTCCAGCCTGGGCAACAGAGTGAGATTCTGTCTCAAAAAAATAAAAAAGTAAAAATAAAAGAAAGACTCACAGAGCCTCAGTACTATAAGAGGGTCAGTCCCACTCTCGTGACCTGGAGATGCAGAAAACGAGGCTCAAGAGAGAAAGTGACTTCCAGTCCCATTGCTGTGAAGTCAGCAGACCTCTGCTTCCAGCTCTGCTGCCCGTGGGCTGTGCAACCTTAGGGAAGTCAATCAGCATCTCTGTGCCTGAGTTTCCTCACTGGAAACTTAGGACTAATATCTCTCACACGGGGTTGCTGTGAGGATTAGGCAAGATAATTAAAGTTGAAACACCAGTTCCCATTCCCCAGCATAGCCCACCTCCCTTTCCAGCTTCACTTTCTCTTAGCACTTGTCACCTTCCCAGAATAGAGAGGCTTTTGCTCATCTTTGTTGTAAATTTTCCTTCTCCTCATGCTGAAATAGAGGCCTCACGTGAATAGGGAGTTGACCCTTCTGTTCACTGCTCTATCCCAAGAGCCTAGAACAGTGCTTGGCACACAGTTGGTACTCTGCAAATATTAGCTGAATATGTGATTCACATAAAGCATTTAGGAGTGCGCTTGGTATCAGTGACTACCAGGTAAAGGTAGCAATGACAACAGTGGCGATGACATTGATAAAGGTGAATTCTATTTGAGGCACATAAAAGCCAGGTTCCGTGCAGATACAACTGATCCCATTTGACAGATGAGGAAACTGAGGGAGGTTCCAAGAGGCAGAGTGACCTGCCCAAGCCTTGATGTCAGTGGTAGAACCACAGCAGACTCTGCTCTTCTGATGGGTCATGGGATGGACTTCCCCAAGGCTACAGAGGTGGCTCTTCCCGGGCAGAAGGCCCCTCTGGGGATGACAAACGCCCAGTGGAGTAGCCCTGAGTGGGACAAGGGCTTTGGAGCAGGGTGGGCGTTGACAGGCTTGGCTCCTGTGGTGACGCCCAGTGTCTCGTGTACTTCCGGCAACGGAGCTAACATGGCCAAGGGAGCAAGATAAGATTCCCTGTGCAGAAGCCTCCAGAAGCAAAGTCCACTGTGACATGAGTGTCACATCGCAGCTTGCCAGGCTCCCACAAGTGTAGGAAGTTAGAATCCTGGAAGAAATTCCCTGCAGCCACATCCTAGGACATGTGGCATTCTTGACATTCCTTTCTGGGAGTTCCTAGCCAAGCTGCACCTCCACGGCCCATTTCTGGCAGTCCCCTGGCATTTTTTAAAAAAAAATAGTACCTTTCAGATGCCTCGCCTGCCCCACCTCAGCATCTGCCCTCTCTGCCAGTCAATCCTTCTCTCCCAGGAGGGGTACTCAGCCACCCGCTCCCTGCCTGTCAGGTGGCCTGGGGCAGGAAGGCAGCAGGTGTCCTCCAGCCATCGCCACCTCAAAATCAGTCCCTTGTCACCATCAGGTGGGATGGTGCACTCACCCCTCGTGCCTTCACATTCAGATCCCTGACAGCACCCCCACGGCCTGACAGCATACCTTAAAAACAGCCTGTGTCCCTTCTAGGCCAGGCCTGGTCCCTCAGAGACAGCAAGGACACCCTTCAGGCAATACACAAATGTACACATGCAAACGTGTACGCACACACACCCTCCTTGGTCATCACCCTCACCCTCCACTCCCTCACTGTCAGCCTCTGCGTCAGACACAGCACCCCTCACGGCCATTCCATCATTCCGTTCTGCATGTGCAAATACCATTGCCCAGCACACATCCCTCCGAGTCAGCCGGCAGGGCCACCCTGCCAGTGCCCTTCTCCTCCACCACTTTCCCCTTAGTGCATCCTCATGCCTCACATCCTTAAGAGTGGGGGACCCCTTCATGGCTAGGACAGACATACAGCCCCTCAGCATGACCATCTCTGCCCACATCCCTCACCTGAGAAATCGCATAAGGCTTGAAGCCAAACATGAGAGCAAATGAACCCCAAGCGCCTGCGGGAATCCACTCCCACCTTGGTATTCTGTTAGGCAGCAGGCACCACAGGCTGCCCACCAGGAAGTGGAAGCCAGAGAAGAAGGGTGGGGTGGGGCAGCGGCAGATTACAACCTGGCATGGGCCCTGCCTGGGGCCTCCAGGTGTCCATCACTCTCTCACCAAAGGGCGCTCAGAACTGGGTCTGCTCTCCACTTGGCTGGCTTCAATAGCTATAAATAACAGCCACGGTCGCTAAACCCCAATTGTCCAAGTCAGTGGGCCTGAGAGACACCTAGTGTCTTATTCCAGTCTACTTATCCTCACTCCTCCCCTCCTAACTAATAGAGAAACTGAGGCTCTGAGAAACCAGCCGTAAATAGCCATTTACGGGTAGTGACATACCCCAGCCTCCTGCCCAAGTGCTTTCCCATCCCCTCCCTTAGACCACGCAGAGAGCTCCAAATACAGGGGAAAAGAGGGCTCTGCCCTTTGCACCCTTGACATAGAAACTAAACAGGGGCCGGGCGCGGTGGCTCACGCCTGTAATCCCAGCACTTTGGGAGGCCGAGGCGGGCGGATCACGAGGTCAGGAGATCGAGACCACGAGACCATGGTGAAACCCCGTCTCTACTAAAAATACAAAAAAAAAATTAGCCGGGCGTGGTGGCGGGCGCCTGTAGTCCCAGCTACTCGGAGAGGCTGAGGCAGAAGAATGGCGTGAACCCGGGAAGCGGAGCTTGCAGTGAGCCGAGATTGCGCCACTGCACTCCAGCCTGGGCAACAGAGCGAGACTCCGTCTCAAAAAAAAAAAAAGAAACTAAACAGGGACCCCAGCTCCCTCCCCCGTCCTCAACCTTCCAAAGAAAAAGAAGCATTGCAACCTAGGGATGGTTCCTACCTCTCAAAGGCTCCCAGTGGAACGCACAGCCCTGGGCTCTGGGACCTGCTGGTGGGGTGACTGCTGCCCTGCGGATCCCACGAGCTCTAGAACAGTTAACAGTCTTGTCTTGCTTAATCTCCCTTTCCGTTCCCCAGCGAGCCAATCTCCTGTGCTCATCTACAGGACTTCCTGTGGAAGCGACCACTGGTGGCCCTTTCACAATTTTGCCTGGCACACCCAGGCATCCCCGCCCTGGTTGGTGTCTTGAAGTGGAGAATGCTGGAGCTGGCAGGGAGGTCCTCCTAGCAGAGGCTCCGAAGAGTGAGAGGGACGGCTCAAGATCACCCAGCCCTTAGTGGCACAGCCGGGACTGGGCCTGAGTCTGTGGTTGCCGAGGCAATGCCTTATCCCAGCAGCAGCAGGTTGATGGGCACAGCCGTGGCTGAAGCTAAGTGTGTGGGGTGCCCTGGGAGAACTGCCCGTCCTGCCTCACTTCAGGCCCTCACTCTCAGACAGTGTCTTTGAGCCTCAGGGGAGGCTTTATATCTAAACCACCTTTCAGGGAACAATCTAATCTGATACTAAAACACATTGTAGAGCTACAGCCATCAGAATAATGTGGAATTGTAGCATGACTATAGACGGATGAATCAGTGGAACAGCATAATGAATAGACAGAAATAGACTCGAATATTTGTGGGAATTTAGTGTATCATAAAGGCACCATTTCAAATCACTGGAGAAGAGATGGTTTATTCAATAAACTGTGTTGGGAGAATGGGCTGGGTATCTGCAAAAAAACAAAGTTAGAGCTCTAACTCTAAAAGCATTCCATATGGATAAAAGGCATAAGCATTTTAAAAATCAAAATCACACAATTATATGTTGTTAGGGATTTACTTCAAAATTATTGAAGAGTGGGGAGAATAGGTAGGACATAGATGAAACAAGACTGGCTCTGGCCCTGTTCTGATCCCTGCTGGAGTTACTGAGGGTACCGCAGGCTCATTACATTCTTCTAGTTTTCTGTATGTTTGAACAAATGCTATAAGAAATCATGGCATAGTTTATTTGCCATGGTTTCAGAAGAAGGAGGGAAAGAAAAGGAAGGAAGGAGGGAAGGGAGGGAGGGAGGGAGGAAGGGAGAAGGAAGAGAGAGAAAGAGAAAGAAAGAAAGAAGAAAGAAAGAAAAAGAAAGAAAGAAAGAAAGAAAGAAAGAAAGAAAGAAAGAAAGAAAAGAAAAGAAAGGAAGGAAGGAAGGAAGGAAGGAAGGAAGGAAGGAAGGAAGGAAGGAAGGAAAGAGATCTGTCGTGGGATGGGCTGGGTGTGGTGGCTCATGCCT
This sequence comes from Hylobates moloch, assembly GCF_009828535.3. Classification (NCBI taxonomy): domain Eukaryota; kingdom Metazoa; phylum Chordata; class Mammalia; order Primates; family Hylobatidae; genus Hylobates; species Hylobates moloch. The sequence goes on along the minus strand of NW_026652295.1, from coordinate 35,310,277 downwards.
GTAATCCCAGCACTTGAGAGGCTGAGGCAGGAGGATCGCCTGAGCCCAGGAATTCAAGACCAGTCTGGACAACATGGTGAGACCCCGTCTCCATTAAAAAATAATAATAATAAAGAAGGAGAAGAAGAAGAAGGAGGAGGAGGAAGAAGAAGAAGAAGAAGAGAAAGAAGAAAAAAAGGGAAGAAAGAGATCATGGGATAATTTTTAAATGATCTTGGATTAGGCAAGGCCTTTCCAGATATATCACAAAGCATTAGAAGCCACAAAAGAAAATATTGAGCCACTCAACCATATGGAAACTTTTTAAAAATAAATAAAACTGAATGGCCAAAAAAGGTCACCATTGATAAGTCAAAAGGCAAATAAACTCTGAAAAAATACTTACATATCACAGAAAATAAGTTAATTTCCTCCCTCTGTAAAGAACTCCTACAGATCAATGAAAGACCAATAATGCATTAGAGAAATTGGCACCATATATGAATAAACAATTCATGGAAAAATAAATATCAATGGATTTAAACGTGTAAAAAATGTTTATAAAAGTAAACATTTCTGTTTATAAAAATATAATAAGAGAAATAAAAGATAAAACTATGTACCATCACAAAGAAGATGAGGGTAAAAATAAAAAATAAAACTACACTGAGACATCATGTTCAGCTATACAATTAGTAAGATCCAAAAAGTGATGTATTATATCATGAAGGATGGCAGGAATATAAACTGGTACAACTTTTATGAAAAGAAATGTATAATATCTGTCAACATTTAAAATGCAAAAATCTTTCTACCCAGCAATTTCACTTTCAGTCATTTGTTCCACAGATGATACACAATATGACAGTATGGAAGGATATTCATTACAGTATTGTCTGTAGTAGCAAAGGATTGGAAATGATCTAAATTTCCATCAGTAGGGAGCTGGTTAAATGAGCTCTGATACATCCAACCATTGGCATAGTCTGCACTGTGAAGAAAATGAGAAACATCCAGGTGGACTGATATGGAATGACCTTCAAGATATTGTGTCATAATTTAAAAGTAAGGTGCAGAACAGGGAGGATAATGTGCTTTTTATGAAGAAAAAAGTGTATGTGTGTGTGTATGAAATATATGCAATAGATAAGGGCTGTGATATAGTTAGGTTTTATGTCCTCACCCAAATCTCATCTTGAATTATAATCCCTATGTGTCAAAGGAAGTGATTGGATTATGGGGGCAGTTTCCCCCATGCTGTTCTCGTAACAGTGAGTGAATTCTCAAGAGATCTGATGCTTTTATAAACGGCAGTTTTTCCTGCCCTTATATACTTTCCTCCCCTGCTGCCATGTGAAGAAGGTCCTTGCTTCCCCTTCACCTTCCGCCATGATTGTAAGTCTCCTGAGGCCTCCCCAGCCATATGGAACTGTGAGTCAATTAAACCTCTTTCCTTTGTAAATTACCCAGTTTCCGGTATTTCTTTATAGCAGTGTGAAAATGGACTAATACAGGCCAGGTGAGGTGGCTCACGCCTGTAATCCCAGCACTTTCGGAGGCTGGGACAGGAAGATTGCTTGAGTCCAGAAGTTAAAGACCAGCCTAGGCAACAAGGTGAAACCTTGTCTCTATAAAAAATAAAATTAGCCAGGCGTGGTGGCGCATGTCTGTAGTACCAGCCACTCGGGAAGCCAAGGTGGGAGGATCGCCTGAGCCCTGGAGGTCAAGGCTGCAGTGAGCCGTGATTGCATCACTGCACTCCAGCCTGGGTGGAAGAATGAGGCCCTGTCTCAAAAAAAGAAAAAAATAGATAAGCACACACATTCATATATGTTTGTAAATGCATAGAATATTTCTGACAGGATATACAAGAAACTAGTCAGATTTGGGCTGGATAGAAGTGTTGGGATGGAGGAGGGGGGCAGATTTATGTTTCACTGTTTACTTTTAATGTATTTTATGTTTTGTACTATCTGTATACATTACTATTCAAAAAGAAACTTAACAATAGTATGTACACATACAAAGAGAGACCGATGAAGGAAACATGGTAAAATGTTAACATTTAGGAACAATGGTAAAGGGTATATGGGGATTATTTTACTATATTTGCAACTTTTCTGGATGTATAAGATTATTTCAAAACAAAAAGTTTTAAAAATTAATAAATTTAATTTCAAAATAAATGAATATTCTCACAACCATCTGAGGAAATTCATACTCAGAGAGTTTCTGAGGCTTTATTGAACTAAATAAGGCACTCATTTATTTATTATTATTATTATTATTGAGACAGGGTCTCACCCCGTTGCTTAGGCTGGAGTGCAATGGCACAATCATAGCTCACTGCAGCCTCCCGGGCTCAAGAGATCCCTATACCTCAGCCTCCCAAGTAGCTGGGATTATAGGCATGCACCACCACACTCGGCTAATTATTGTATTTTTAGTAGAGATAGGGGTTTCACCATGTTGTCCAGGCTGGTCTGGAACTCCTGGACTCAAGTGATCCACCTGCCTTGACCTCCCAAAGTGCTGGGATTACAGGCACTAGCCACCGTACCCAGCTTGTTTATTCAACAAACGTTTATTAAGCACTTCTAGGTGCTGGACACTGTGCTACGAAATACAAAATGTAGAAAATATAGAATATGAAAATGTAGAAAATATGAAAGTGTAGAAAAATGTATGGGAAAAAGCCACATGTAATATCATGCCAAACAGTGGTAACTGTTTTGAAGAAAAGCGAAGTGGACTGAATGGCTAGAATGGTGGTGTCAGGTGTATTTTAGATGAGGTGCTCAGGGGAGGCCTGAGGAGGTGACGTTGGAAAGGACGTGTGAGAAAGAAGATCTGGAAGAAGAGGGTCGAGGGGGAGGGAACGGCGAGTGCCAAGGCCCCGAGGCAGGAGCACGCTTTGTGTGCAAGAGAAACAGCGAGGGGAGCCCCATGGTGGGAGCACGCGGGAGAGGGAAGGGCGGGCGGAGTTGGAGACAGAGGTTAACAGGCAGGACCCGGAGACCATATGGGCCCATTTGGAGGGCGACATGAACCAACTTAGGTTTGAAAGCGATCCCCCCGCTGCTTTCATTCTGGAGAAGAGACTGTACTAGGCAAAAGCAGCAGCAGGGAGACCCGTGAGGAGTTAACATAATCCAGACAAGAGGCAGTGGCTTGGCCACGGGGGGGGCAGTGGTGGAGATGATGAAAGATGGCTGGACTTGGGATATGTACTGAAAATAGGGCCAACAGGGCTTGCTGCTCTATTTGGGCAAATGCAACAAATCCAGGACCTTCTTTCCAGCAAAGGACTCTCTCCACTCCTCTGAGAAGAGAGTGAGGTTGGATTTTTAAGACCCAGCCCTCAGGATCTCAAGGCATCCTCAATTTATTTGCCCCCCAACCCTCACCAGCCCTGCTCCCATGGAAATAAAAGGGACATGGAGAAGGCAAGAGTGGTCACACCCTCTCGGGTGGAGCCAGAGTGCCAGGGAGTCCTGCGGGTGGTGAGAGCTCAGCCTGGCCTTGTCCTTGGCACAAGCCCCAGGGAAAAAACCTGCCAGGACATACCAAGCACTAGGAAAAAAAATTAGATCCAGGCACGTTTGGAAACGATCGCGCTAACTGAAAAATACTATGTTGCTGAACTTAAAAACACTGTGCTCAGAACTAGGTTTTGCAAAAATAGAATCAATGGACAAGGATCAAGCACAGTGAAACGGTTTTACAATTAGGAAAGTTTTCACACTCACTAATTTTTAGTTCCTTACAGATGCTTGAAAGCTCTTCACAGCTTGTTAAATCCTGAAGCAAAATACTCTCCATTCTAGGGCCCTGCAGTGAGAGCTGAGGTGCAAGCTAGGACCTGAGCCTCCCTGCCTCCAACTACTGGCTCCAAAATGGCTCAAGGAGCGTAGGCAGGTGGGCAATCCCACAGAAAACCAGGGTCAGGGAGCTTGCTTCAAAGCTGCATTTGGGTAGCATTTTGCATAAGATTGAGAAAACCTAAGTTACATCAAAGACTGAGGAGGTGCATAGAAAGAGGTGGGTCCCTGCAAGCCTCCTCTTAGAATTGTCACAGTGGCAGTGGCCCTGGGCGAGGCACTTCCCCTTTCTGGTGTATTGAGCAGGCAGTGTGATCTGGAGTCATCGGCGTGGACATCCTGGCCCCTCACCACTTCCTAGGGGCGTGAGCTCAGGCACTATCTGGCCCATATCCGTGGTCACCTAAAGCTTTGGTAGATAGTTCCTGGCAGGCTAATGATTTCCCACCTCAAATGTCTTCATCCCTCTGGTTTTCTTCAGCATTACAGGAATTTGTTCCACCCCGTGAGTGAGGAGCAATCTGGACTAGGCCCTAGAGGCAGCCCTATCAGTGATGGACAGTGTCTGTAGATACGTAGCCTAGGTAGCCGAATAAGTACTCCAGAGAGAAAATTGTAGGGTGTGTTCCACACGGTTTCCTCCTCGAGGCTCCCTAGCAGGTTTAAGCCCCAGTTGCACACAGTGGAACTTGTCCACTGACACCTTTATTGGCCTTCTCCTTTCCTTTCTCACATTCTCTACTTTCCTGCTGTGCCTCCAGGGACTACCTCCCAGGCAATCCACCTGCACACAAGTCCTTGTCTCAAGTTGTTTGGGGAATGGGGGTGGAGGGTGACTAAGACAGTTACCAGAAATGGCAGAAGCAGGAGGGGCTTCTGAAAACAGATTCCTCACCAGTGAAGTGACCACACGGACCCAAATGCTGGTAGTGAGTAAGGTGGTGATAACCCTTGGCAGACTACAGCATCACAATGTCCACAATGTGTGTAGTGTATTGGGATGAGGCACAGGTAAAATTTCAGGAGCAACATTGACTTACACCATAAGTCTAATACTTGAAAGATACAGGGCAATAGTAATGATAAGGATTGTGGGGTTGGTTGGCTTTTGTTAATTGCCCTAGAAGCCTTGAAGAAAGAGAACTCAGGGTATGTTATGAAGACAGGAGAACTCCATAACAGCATTCTAAATGACACTTATCTCTCATGGCCCAAGAGTAGGCTGTGCTGAAAATCAGGCCCAGGATCTGATTGTAAAAGGGGTGAACCCTGAAGAGAGACTAAAGGCACGGCCTCAGCAGACCTACTACCCCAGGGTCAGAATTCTGACAGGGAAAGAATGGGGCATTAGGAACCGAATGGAGATATTTGGATAGATGCACCTGAGAAGCTTGTACCTCAGCTTCCTTGAGCCGTCTAGGCCTTCAGCAGGCCCCTTCCTTTATTAGAGAACAGTCACCCATAACCTGAAGACCACACTAAGGACTCACCTGAGATGGATGTCTCACAAGGTGATGCTTATCTTCCTCCAGATCCTTCCCTCCTTCCCTCACTGCCTCTAGACCAGGGTCAAAAAATATTTTCCTAAAGGGCAAGAGAGTAAATATTTTAGATTTGCAGGCCACGTGGTCTCTGTTGCAACTATTCGATTCTACTTTTGCACTTAAAACGACAGTGCAAAAACAACCATGGGCAACAGGTAAACAAATAAGTGTGTGTGCCTTCCAATAAAACTTTTATATGCAAAAACAGGCAGCTGGTGCATGGAACTATGGTTTGCCTACCCCTGCTCTAGACCAGTAATTAGGGTCAGGTCTTACCATTGCCCAAGCAGGAAAGTATATAGTCCCCATTGCTGGAGGAAATAGCTTATTCACCAAAAAAGCTACAGGTCTGGCTGATATACATTAGTAGGAACAGGAAAACACATATAGGAGGAGATCTTGAGGATGTGGGACTGGGGCTGGGGGGAGCTGAGGAATACAAAGCCAGATAAAGAGGGTTTTATGGAGGGATGCTTCTTTTGACTCAGAATTTAACATCCTGGTGAGACCACTGGAGCTGGTCTTACACACTGCTGAATTGGTCCTTAAGGTTTAGACACAATGATGGCTGACAGTCAGTGAGGTGGCAATGCTGAAACAGCCTTGGAAGAGTACTAATGAGGGATTAGAAGGCTCAGAGAGGAGGGCCCAAAAGGCCTTCCCTTTGCAAAGCAATAAAGAAGTGCCTAGTGAAAGGAGCTCAGTGCTGGCTGTCCTCCATAGCCCAGGTTGACAGAGGAGATACTCCTGTGGAATGCCATGGCCACTGTCAATGGAGATATTAAGGTTCTAGAAGAGCAGAGACCACACAGGGCCACTTAATCATCAGAGACAAGGTGGACACAATTATAATGACAGGCAGCAAGGCCTGATGGTAACCAGGAGTCTTTGATCTGCAGGGCTCTGCAGCAGTGGTGTCCTTAGGGCAAGAGAGGTGAGCATTTAATGAGAGTCTTGCTTGACTTAACCACAAAAGATCAAAGGTGAGTGCGCAGAGGCTGATGTCAGCTGCCGGGATAGAAAATCACAATCTCTTACCTAGTTTCCAGCTTTGAGCCAGTTCTGACCCAGGACACAGTGATGGAAGAGAAAGATCTGTAATGCCACTATAAATATATAAAATAAATGTTTCCTTGATTCTTCCCAAAAGCACCCTCTGGCTATGTACCAGAATAGCTGTACAGTGTGGAACTGGGAATAACCAGATCATCTGAGGTCTGTTAGATAAAGGGTTTGAGCTTTCACTGCTTCTAGATGACCCAAAATACCATTATAGCCTCCTTTTAGAGAGGGGGGACATAGAAGGCCAGATGATAAATAGAGTTCTAGCCAAGCTCATCTCCCAGTGAGTCTGTGGACCTACTCTATGGTTATTTCCTAGCCCTTGAGTACAAATTGGGATGCATAACTTCACAGATAGCAGAACTCTCACATTCTGCCACATTCTCACGTTCTCTCTCATCTGTAGAATAAGAGCCATTATGGAAAGAAAGACCAAGTAGAAGTCTCTAAAATTATCCTGCTGGTCAAGGTAGTAAATCAGAAGCAATAGCATGTCCCAGGTGGGTAGAAATTAGTGATACCCTCAGAAACTTAAAGGATACTGAGGTGGTCCCTATAGTATCTCCATTGGATCCACCACAAACTGCCCCTATAAAAACCGACCGAAGCATGGTGATTCATGATTATCCACGGGGCAGCCATGATCAGATACCGTATCCTTACTAGAAGAGTCTACACAGCCTCTGATGGTAAGAAGCCAACACTATGACAAGTGTGTTCTTTTCAGTCCATATCAGGAAAGGGGCTCAAAAGTGGTTCACACCCACTTTCCCTACAACAATTTAGAGATCTATCAAATCATTAAAGTTTTAAGTGGTCAAATAAACTGGGGCATGCTGGGTCATTCCCTCTGTGGTAAAGGACAACTTAGTGTATCTTGCACCTCTTACCATTTTTCTCTTTTTTTAAATTATACTTTAAGTTCTAGGGTACATGTGCACAACGTGCAGGTTTGATACATAGGTATACGTGTGCCATGTTGGTTTGCTGCACCCATCGTCTCATCATTTATTTACATCAGGTATTTCTCCTAATGCTATCCCTCCAGGCCCCCACCCTCCTCTTACCACTTTTTAATTTGCATTTCAGAGGCAGTGTACTAAAGACCACTCCAGCCCATTTACTGGATGATTTAGTAAGCTGCCATGTTTAAGCAGTGGCCGGAGCAAGAGAGGGCCCTGGAATAGGTGCAGGCTATGGGACAAGCGCTTGGATCACATGCCCCAGTGTATTCCCTGGTCCTGGACTTTTAACTGTGGATCAGTAGACAGTTGTGAAGTGCCTGGAAGTCCTCTCTGGCGGGGAGAGTCTCGTTTCAGAACTCTATGATTCTAGTAGAAAGCTCTGCCCTGTGCAGCAGAGAATTATTCCACATTTGAAAAGTAGTTCTGGGCTAAATTGCAGTGTTGGGAGCAAATAAATGATTATTGTTTTAAGCCACTCAGTCTTGGGGTGGTTAATTATGAGTAGATAACCAGAAGATGCATGCAACAGTACCTTGTTTTTTTAATGTTGGATAACTTTCCACTATATAAATATACCACAATTTGCATATCATCTATTCTGTTATGGACATTTCAGTTATTTCTAGCTTGGATCTGTTAATAATAATGCTGCTGGAAACATTCTTTTGGTTTTTCTCTTGTTGAGGGAGACAGACAAGGTCTCACTCTGTTGCCCAGGCTGGAGTGCAGTGGTGCAGTCAGGGCTCACTGCAGCCTTGACTTCCCAAGCTCCTCAAGCGATCCTCCCACCTCAGCCTCCCAAGTAGCTAGGACTACAGGCACGCTCCACCACGCCTGGCTATTTTTTTTTTTTTTTGTAGAGATAAGAGTCTCACTATGTGGCCTAAACTGGTCTCAAACTCTTGGGCTCAAGCCATTCTCCTGCCTTAGCCTCCCAAAGTGCTAGGATTATAGGTGTGAGCCACTGTGTAGAACATTCTTATGCCTTTTTCAGTGGAAATATGAACTCGTTTCTCTCGAGAACATATCTAGGAATAGAATTACTGGGTCATGAGGTAGCCATGAAGGTAGGCATCTTTAGAAGATATTGCCAAACAGTTATTTATTTATTTGAGATGAATCTCACTCCGTCACCCTGGAAGAGGCTGGAGTACAGTGGTATGATCTCAGCTGACTGCAACCTCTGCCTTCTGGGTTCAAGTGATCCTCCTACCTCGGCCTCCCAAGTATCTGGGATTACACGCCCACACCACCATGCCCAGCTAATTTTTGTATTTTTAGTAGAGATAGAGATTTCACCGTGTTGGCCAGACTGGTCTCGAACTCTTGGCCTCAAGTGATCTGCCTGCCTCAGCCTCCCGAAGCACTGGGATTCTAAGTGTGAACCACTGCACCTGTGGCCCAAATAGTTTTTTTAAATAAGAGCTCCATTTGCTCCATAACCTTGCCAACGCTTGGCATTGTCAGTCTTTTTTAATCATTCTGGTAAGTGTATGGTGGTATCTTATTGTGGTATCTTAATTTGCATTTATCTGATAAATAATGATGTTAAGCTATAATATATTCTTTACAAAAAGATTATACAACAAACCAAAATATTGACAGTGGTTATCTTTGCAGAGGTGTGACAGTAGTTTTTGTTTTGCTGTTGTTTTTTGCAGCAGTCTTTCTGTTTGCTAAGTTTTCTGCATTCTCTAAATTTAAATGCTTAATTTTTAAAATTATTTTTTAAATTATGAAATCCTTCCCAAAAGCCCATTTATTTGTTCTTATAATAAGGTATAATAACCACAATAGTAATATTATAAGTAAAGTCACTAAGAATCATTTATTGAGCACCTGCTGTATATTCAGCATTGTAGGAGGAGCTGTGAAAGACACAGAACAGTACAGGGTGTGGTCCCTGCCCTCGAGAGGTTTACAGTCTAGGTGGAGAGACAGGGGAACCAGGACACATGGGGAGCCGAGAGAAAACAGTCCAGGCCAGTATGTTACAGGAGCTGGAAGGTGTTTGGGGTCAGACCCCAACACTCCAGGTACACTAAGCACTTCAGTGCCTCCAGGGGCTCAACGTTAGTGCCAGGAAAGACAACCACTCCCAGCCCCATATGAGCCCACGTGGCACGCCCTGTCCATAGCCTCTACTGCCACCATCTTAAAATGTCTGACTCCTTGTTCAGCTGCTAATCAAAGTGCAATGAACTGGGGAGGGATGGGGTGGATGAGGAAGGTCGCTGGACGATTTGAGGGGCCAGTGTCTCCCTCCTAGAAAGATCTACTCCCCCATCATATACCCCTAACACAGAGATAACCCCACTCAAGGAGGCCTGTGCCACCCCCAGAGCTAGAGGAGGGGGCGGTCGCTGCTTGAGCTGCCTGAGGTAGAACTAGGGTGCCCTTCTTCCTGTGTGTCCCTTCCCCTTCCAGTCCATTGAACTGGGGGTGGGGGCGGGACAGGCACCTCAGAGCCACCTGGAGCTGAGAGGGTACTGAAGGGAAAGGACAAGGGGGAGGGAGAGCAGCAGAGGGGAATCGCAGAGCCCAGCTGGAGAAGAAGGGTAGCTGGGGCTCCTCAAAAGGTACAGGGGGAGCCAAAGAGGGAAAAGGCTCAACACCGAGATGGGATCCCCAGTGCAGGTCAGAGGGGCCATGAGGGCAGGGGGGGTGGTCTGCTCCAGGACCCCACCTCCCCGCTGCCTTCACAAGACAGGGAGGTATCAACAGCCAGGAGGGTACCAGGTCCCCAGCTCAGCCCTAGGCTGTGCTCACCTCAGGGTCACCCTGCCCAACCTTAGAGGCGGACTCTAAAGTTTTTGATGATACCCCCACTCGGTGAGGCCCCTTCAAAGTGCCATCTGTTTACACTTCTCAAATTAAAAAGAATTCAGGTCTGAGTGTCCAGTAAAGGGGGTGAATTTCATAACCCCCTGTGACAGCGAGGGGAGGGAGCCACACCCCTCCAGAGGGTACCACCCAGCGGACGAGTGGGGAGGAGGAAGTAGCTGGCATGAAGCCGGCCCACCCAACCTCCAGGAGAGAGGAAACGGAGAACACGGGATGAGGGGGCTTTAAATAGTATTTCATAAAATAAAAATGCCCAGCACTCTTAGGAACCTCTCATTCAACTGCCTAGTTTTTGTTTAAATAATTCTAATGCCAGAGGCTGGGGGGCAGGGGGCGGCCAGGGTATGTACATGAGGAGGTGTTTAAATTAAAACACAAATAATAATTAAGACACACAAACTGAGAGACTAAGGCAGAAGATGTAGAGGGGGCCTTTGAGGCCCTCATGCTTCCAGGACTGCAGGCTTCCTGTGGGCGGATTAGGGCTTCCTCTTGGAGAAGATCAGCCGGCGTTTGGAGTGGTAGAAATCTGAGGAGAGACAGCAGAAGTCAGCCAGGCCAAGAGGAAGAGGACACGGCGGAGCTGCCCACCTGAGGCAGACAGCAGGGGGCCAGGACACCCTTCCCTGGGGCCAATGGGGTCAATGGGGCCGACTGCTGAGGGCAGGAAGAACTCGGGGAACGTCCACTCTGTCTCTTGAGGGGTAATATGGAGTGTCCCACCATGCTTCACAGATGTGATTTTATCAATCACCGCACCTGCACCCATGGGTCTGCCCTAAGTCAAGCTGCCCGGCAGAGGAGCCACTACTAGCTCTGTGTGCTTGTTTAAACAGACTAAAATCAAATAAAATGAACAATTCAGTTCCTCAGTCACATGAGCTGTGTGCCAAATGCACAACAGCCATATGTGGCTCGTGGCCCCTGCACCGGACACTCCCATCCCTGCAGAGTCACTGGACAGTGCTGATATAGGGATTCTGTTACAAAATCCATGAAAGCGTTCAGCACAATGCCGGGCCCATATAAACGTCAGTAGTTGTTGTTATTATAATTAGTCTTGACCCAACTGCAAATTCACTTTGAGACCTTAGATAAATCACTCTACCTCTCTGAGCCTGGTTTCCTTGCCCTAAAAGGATGGCAAGGGGCTGGGCATGGTGGCTAATGCCAGTAATCGCAACACTTTGGGAGATTGAGGCAGGAGGACTGCTTGAGCTCAGGAGTTCAAGATGAGCCGGGGCAACATGGTGAGACCTTGTCTCTACAAAAACTCAAAAAATTAGCCGGGCGTAGTGGTGTGCGCCTGTAGTCCCAGCTTCCCAGCTTCCCAGCTACCCAGGAGGCTGAGGTAGGAAGATCGCTTGAGCCCAGGAGTTTGAAGCTGCAGTGAGCCATGATCGTACCACTGCACTCTAGTCTGGCCAACAGAGTTAAGACACCTGTCTCAAAAAGAAAGGCGGGGAGGGTAACAAGAATGTCTTATGGTATAACATTGCTATAAGGACTAAATAAATCTACCTTAGAAGCTTGGCAAAGGATCTGGCATAATGAACGTTCCCAATAAATGTTAGCTAGTTGGTCTTTGCTGCGTACTTGCTGTGTGACCTCAGGGAGGTTGCTTCCCCTCTCTGGGACTATTTCCTTCTACCTAAGGAGCATGCTGGACCAGGACCAGACAGGTCAGCCCTTGGACCACGGATTCTGAGAATCCTGGTCCCTTACGATGTCCTTCCCTGCACATGTCCTCACCTGTCATGCTGGTCTGCCGCCGTTTTCGACCCTGAGAGCCTCCAGGTCCACCTGGGGACCCTTCAGCCTGCTCCCCTGAGCGAGGCACAAGGGTACAAGACAGCGACAGGTCCACATGGTCTTCCTCTGCTGTCCCCTGCAGCAGAGCAGGCGAGGTGCCAGGCCGCCTGCCTCCTCCCAACTCATCCCGGCCCCGCCGGGGCCCCGTGGGAAGGTAGAGCTTGGGCAGGCCAAGGCCCTGCACACGCTCCCAGGCGAAGTCACCCTCCAGTGGTGTCTCGGTGACAAAGTCGAAGTTCCATCGCTCACGGGCCTCCTGGATGCAGCCCGCCATTAGCGCATCACAGTCACGGCTCAGCTGCTCGCTGTCCACTGGGCCGAAGAGGCGGCGGCAGGCCTTGCTGCCGCATGGGTTCGGACGGACATCCCCGGCCTGTTCTGACATGGCGCCTGCAGCAGAGATACAAGGAAGACCCTGGTCACCGCGGAGATTGAACACTATGTTACCTGGCCGGGCTTTGCTGTGTCACCTCAGGTGACGTCTTCCTACTAGAGGGTCTCTCTCACTCCTTCCAGCTGGTCTTCCTGCCTCCTTCCCACAGGAGGCCTGACCCCCAGCAGCAGAGCTCAGCCAGCCTGGCACCCCAAGGTCACTGGGAGAGCAGGCAACTGAAGGGCAAGCTAATGTCAACAAAGGCAAGTTTATTGCAAGAGCAAGGACCAGGGTCCGGTTTGCCACCAGGTATTATCAGCTAAAATCAATTTGTTTTCCCCCCAGAGGTGTCCCTCGTGGGTGTGAATGACCCCCAAATATGTGTGAATTGCCAGAGTCCAGCAGTTTCCTAATCACAGCCCTGGCCAGGAGGTCAATTCCTAAAAGAAGGAACAGTCTGACAGTTCCTCCAGCCTCCTAAATCCCCCCACCCAGATCCCCAAGTAGGGTAACCCTGCTCTGCCAAGTAAAATACCTGGACTTTGGGGCAAAAAGCACCCGGGTTGTGGTCCTAGCTCTGCCAGTTACTACGTAAGCTTTAAAAAGCCACTTAATGTCTCTAGGTCTCAGTTTCCTCACCCATAAATGGGGCCATGTACAAGTTTAAAGAGCATAGCTACAGACACATAAGCAATTGACCAGGGGGTCCATGCAGCAGGGCAGACAGAACAGAGCTGAATGAAAGGCTGTGTCTTGGTAGTTAAGCAGGAGGGCTCTGGAGTCAGATCACCGGGGTTGGAGTCCAGGTTTTACTAGGTGACCCTGGGCAAGCAACTTAACTTGTCTGAGCCCTATTTTCCTCATCTATAAAATGAGGATAGTAATGGTGACTGTCTCAGAGGATAGACATGAGAATTAACTGAGTTAATGTAGGTAACGTGCCAGCAGCACTTCGTATACAGAAGTGCATGGAAAACAGAAGTATGATTATTCCTCTCTGCCTTCAGTTTTACTGAGCCTCCCCCCATCACTTCCCCCTGCCAACTACCTCCTTCAGACGGCAGCTGACAGGTGCTGTAGGCTGAGGGCCTTTCCCAAGGATGTCGTCAGGCGGGTGGCCTAGGGGTAAGGAGGGGCCGGGTGGGGCAGCGCAAGGGATGATTTCTCCCAGGCTGAGCCACATCCTGCCAGGCACATCAGGTGATCTGAAGTCTAGACACCTGGCAGCCCCTGCCCCGTGTTGCCTGTGTCCAAGGAACCCGTTTTGCAGACAAAAAGAAAATTAAAGGTGGCTGGTCTACCTGGCTCCTCTCCTCCCCCTTCAGGAGAGGGAAAACGGAGGGTGAGTTTGCCCATGAGGGAGCCCTGGCACCTACCTGCCTGCTCTGGCTTGACTCCAAGGCTGAGTGACTGCACGACCTTGGCAGCAACTGGGTTTTCCTAGGGACAAGTCCCAACTTGCAGGCTCTGGGGGTGAAAGCTCTGCTGAGTCCTCCCGAGGCAGGAAGCCCGGGACACATGCCACATCTGCTCCACCCCACCTCACCCCACTGCTTGTGATCAGAGGAGCCCACAGTTTCACGTCCCAGCTGGTTGGAAGAGGAGGCTCTTGGTAACTTCACACCAAGTTTAAAGGGCAGGAGATGGAAGAGATATGAGACTTGCCCCTAAGTCATACAGCTAAAAAGGCCAAAGGCCACTGCCCCATAAAGGGGTCACCCAATACAGTGGACAGAGCCCTCAAGTAACCTCTGTCCACCCTCTGCCAGGCATGAGTTGGGATTTATTTATATATTTTTATGTTTGGGGGCTGTTCTAAGCAGTTTAAAGATATCAATCCTCCTAAAAAGTGGATATCTATTAGCTCCCTTTTTACAGAAGAGGCAACCAAGGCTCAGATAAGTAACTTGCCCAACATCACGCACTTCACCAGTGGCACAGCCAGGATCTGAACCCAGGCCTGTTTGCCCTGAGTCCTGTGCTCCAGTATTGAACCCCACTCCCTCTCTAATTTTGAGTTTTCTTAACCAGAGAGGCCCATCAGAATCACTTGGGGAGGCCAGGGCAGTGGCTCATGGCTGTAATCCTAACACTCTGGGAGGCAGAGGTGGGAGAATCGTTTGAGCCCAAGGGTCCAAGACTAGCCTGGGCAACTAGCCGAGACCCTGTCTCTACTAAAAATAAAAATAAATAAAAATTAGCTGGGTGGTTGGGTGCAGTGTCTCACATCTGTAATCCCAGCACTCTGGGAGGCCAAGGCGGGCAGATCATCTGAGGTCAGGAGTTCAAGACCAGCCTAGCCAACATGGCAAAACCCCATCTCTACTAAAATTACAAAAACTAGCCAGGTGTGGTGGTGCACACCTGTAGCCCCAGCTACTCGGGAGGCTGAGGCAGGAGAATTGCTTGACTCCAGCAGGCGGAGATCACGCCACTGCACTCCAGCCTGGGCAACAGAGTGAGACTCTGTCTCAAAAAAAAAAAAAAAGGCGGGGCACGATGGTTCACGCCTGTAATCCCAGCACTTTGGGAGGCCGAAGAGGGCGGATCACGAGGTCAGGAGATCGAGACCATCCTGGCTAACACGGTGAAACCCCATCTCTACTAAAAATACAAAACAAAATTAGCCGGGCCTGATGGCGGCACCTGTAGTCCCAGCTACTGGGGAGGCTGAGGCAGAATGGCGTGAACCCGGGAGGCGGAGCTTGCAGTGAGCCGAGATCATGCCACTGCACTCCAGCCTGGGCAACAGAGCGAGACTGCGTCTCAAATCTGGGCATGGGGGCGGGGGGATCACACCTGTGGTCCCAGTTACTTGGGAGGCTGAAACAGGAGGACTGCTTGAGTCCAGGATGGTACCATTGCAGTCCAGCCTGGGTGACAGAGTGAGACTCTGTTTCAAAAAAAAAAAAAGAAAGAAAGGAAAGAAGGAAGGAAGGAAAGAAGGAAGGAAGGAAGGAAGGAAGGAAGGAAGGAAGGAAGGAAGGAAGAAAGAAAGAAAGAAAGAAAGAAAGAAAGAAAGAAAGAAAGAAAGAAAGAGAAAGAAAGAAAGAAAGAAAGAAAAAGAAAGAAAAGAAAGAAAGAAAGAAAGAAAGAAAGAAAGAAAGAAAGAAAGAAAGAAAGAAAGAAAGCAAGCAAGCAAGAAAGAAAGAAAGCAAGCAAGCACCTAGGGAAGTTTTTTCGAACTTAATCCAAATTGAAGATTCAAGCAAGTATTTGGCACAGTTCCTCAGATGGGCGTTCTTGGGGTGCCAGCCAAGCGGGGACACACTGGTGTGTTTGAAATGGACATTCTGGGTCTCAATACGTCATAGCACAAGGAGGAGGAGCCCGCCTAGGGCTTCATCAAGGAGCTGGATATTCCCTGGCTCCCGCCAGCTCAAGACAGGACTAGGATCTAGGCAGGCACCCTCTCCTCTTCTACCACCCCTCCTTCTCTTATGGCTCTCATAGGCCTCTCCTCCCCCATCAAAATCTGCTCTCATGCTCATAATAACTTTCAGCCCAAAGAAAACTCACAAACGCAAACGCTTGTTTTAGAAACAATTAAAAATAGCCTCCTTTATTGGCCTTCCTGCCTTTTACTTCAGCTATATTTTAATTTCCAGTAAGAGCTCAGTAAATACTGTTGAACCTAAGGAGTGCCCCTTTGAAGGGATGGTGATGGCATAGGGGTTGATCTCGGATGAGCCCAGGGGTAGCCGCGGCGGTTCGCGCGGGCCAGCCCCACTCCGCGGGAAAGCCGGTGTGCTATTCCCGCCAGGGCCGGGAGGGGGCGCCGGCCTCCAGGAAATCACGCGCGGGGTGGGAGGTGCGTGGGCAGAGCCTCGGACCGCTGGAGGGAGTAATGATGAGTCAGTTTCCTGCAAGGCGCTGCTCGCCCGCCAAAACTCTGCTTCCACTCCGGCTGCGCGTCACCCTGGGGTGGGGAGGGGGAGAATGGGAGGGGACGGGGGGCCGCGAACACGTCACGCTGAGCCGGCCAGGCTTCCGAAACTCCCGCCGCTGTTGGGAAACCGCGCGCTCTTGTGCCATCTCTGACACACACACACACACACGCACACACACACGCACACACGCCTGCGCGCGCGCGCCGGGAGCCGGCCCCTCCACCTTATCTCCACGCCCAAAGCACGGGATGAGTCAGATCCCTGGAAAATAAAAATAGACGGGAGCAACGAAAACAAAACCGCTCACAAGTCCTCCCAGAAACGCGACGTGGACGGAGGCAAGGAGAGGGGAAGCAGCCTGGGCGCCCCAAGTTCCAAACCCAGCTCCAAGATGCTTTTCCTCACGAAGAGGGCGCAAGTGTCCCCCAGGGGTTTGGGACGGAGAGGACGCGCCGTGGTCCGCGCCAGGCGACTCGCCCCCCTGCTCGGCTCAGCCCTGTCGCTTTCGGAGACGGAATCTGGGCTAGGTCGGGACGCCCCGAGACCCCGAGGCAGCTGATGGAGGCCCTGAGCTGCGTCGTGCCCCCCAGACCCCCCACCCCTCAAAGACATGAACCCTCCCCGCCTCCCATCCAGGCGTGGGCTCCGCTCTCGCCCCGGAGTCCAGCGCCCCGACCCGAGGGCAGCTGGATCGCGATTCTCCCGGCCGCGGTGGGAAGGAGGTAGAGGAGACCCTGGCCCTTCCCCGACTGACAGGCTGGTTAGAGCCCGCCCAGCGCAGGGCCGTGACTCCCCGACCCCTAGGGCGCGCCGCGGAGCGGGGACCCGACGCGGTGTCCTGGACCTCCGGTGCCCGGCTTCCTTGGGAACAAACTGTTCCAGCCAAATAGGTCACTGTGCCGAGGGGAGGACGGAGACCGCGAAGGGGCAGGGGAGAGGGGGCTTCTGGAGTCCCGCTGTACCCCATCCCGGGAGGGGTTCTGACCTCATACAGTCCGTTCCCCGGGGTCTCCTTGTCACAATGAGTCACCTCCTCGCTAGTCCTTAGGGGACGGGTCCTGGCGCATTCCCAAGGGCCAGGAAACAGCCCGCGCTGACCTCAGCGCTCAGCCAGGTGGTGGACACAGTGGCGTAGAGGACCTGAACCCGGGACCTGGGCCAGGGTGGCGCCGATTGGATCCCAGAGCCACCCGGGACCGATCCTAGACGAACTTCCTCCACTCCGCTTTCCTCGCCCCTCCTGGGCCCCTCCAGGGACACGGACTTCATCCCCACGCCGCGAGCAAACTGCGCCTGGGGCCTGGAGCCAACCGCAGCCAAAGGCGAGCTCCCGGAGCAGTCCCGTCCACGCCCTCCCTCGCCCCAGCTGGGTTTCCAGGGGCAGGGAGCGCGGCCGGGGACTCCTGTACTTGCAATCCCGCTCTCAGCCCGGGGTCTCCGGCACATCCCGACCCCCGTCACCCGCGCACTTAGAGACACCGTGTGCGCAAGCCGAGCGCGCACCGACCCACGCCCGTCATTCACCTGCCGCAGAAACACCTGTGAACGCAGGACACACCCGCGAACACGCATCCTCGCGGACACGCACGGACATACGCGGGCACGCTCGGCTCGGCTCTGGGCCGCCGGCCCGGGGTCCCCTGTTGTCTGCCGCCGCTCTCTCACCTCCTCTGAGTGCCTCGATGCCTCGGCGAATCCGCGCCCAGCTCTGGCTCCACAAGGAACTGACTTCGGCAGCTGCTCACACCTCAGCTGGCGCAGCTCAGCGCGGCCCTGATATACAACCGCCCCGCCCGGGACCGCCTCAAGGAGGCGGGACCCGCGCTCGGCCCACCGCGCCGCCCGGGACCGCCCTCCCCGGGGCCCAGGCTCCTGGCTGCCCAGCGCCGAGCCAGCTGAGCCTGGCCGAGTTCCAGCAGGCCAGCCGGTCCCGGAACCTCGCGTGCTGCAGGAGGGCACTTCCCTCCTCCCCCAGTCCCTCGCCTGCGTTGGTGCGCTGGACACATTTCCCCACGAAGTGAGCCACAAATCTGGCTTTTTTTTACTTGGAGAATGAGTTGGCACTCTCCAGGAGGACACGACACTGTTAGAATGAGCCCCCTTTCTGGCTCACCGCTGACCCACTCTGGCAGGCAAGGATTTACCCAGTGCAGCTGGAAAGATCAGGAGGATGACATTAATAAATAAAAAGTCATAAATAATAAAAACGATGCACCTCTCTGCAATTTCCAGAAAAGCCCCACAATATCACCTCTATTCCCACTGATCCCTCACTAGGTCACCTCTCCCAGAAGCACCTGGAGCACCTAGACACCCCAACAAAGCATCTTGAGGCCAGAATGATTTTTCAGTCCCGTTTATTTCACAGATGAGGAAATTGAGGTCCACTGAACTTAAGTATACAAAGTTGTTGATTGTCACATGCTTCCGGGAAGGAGGGAATTGGAGACACTACCAGAAAAGGGCAACCTGATCTCCAGGGAAACAGAAGAATTGGACATTGAACCAATGTCCATACACCCTACACTCACCTCAACAGAAAAAAACCCTGTGGTTGCAGCAGCTTTGTTGGCCAGGCAGGGGAGGATTTGACAAGTGAGTTGTCTGTCTCCTGAATACTCCCCACATAGCCCCTATACACTGCTGGGGAAACTGGGGTTCAGAGAAGTCTGGTGACCTAACTCAGATCATGCAGCAAAGAAATGACTGTAGTTGGAACACAGGACTTTTGCCTCCTGCCCAGGGCTCTTTGCTTGTCATCCTTTATTTCTGTGGCTCCAGAATGACAAAAATGCCAAATAACCCTCATTTGCAGATGGTTTATGGAGATGACATAAATAAAGGACAATTCTGGAAGTGTCTACTGGTGCTTCTGACAGACACAGAAATGAGTGATGTGTCTATCCGCTCCCATCTACCCCACACCCCTGACCTCCCTTGGACTTCACCTTTGCCTCCTTTCTGCTCCTGAAACATTTGCAGTTTTGCTTTTAAAAAATTGCAGAGGATGGATTGTTCATCTGAACAGAAATCCCACTAAAAAACAGAACCCAGGCTTGGAGCAGCTACAATTACTGACATCTCAGGCTGCTCAGAGTCTAGAAATCTCTGCCCAGACATGCCCAGTCTTCTTCTTCTAACGCAGCTGACCTCGGGGAGGACAGGCTTCTTTCTCCTCTGCTGTGGGGATGGGGGCCCGAGTAGGGGTGGGAGGACACAGCAGCAGACCCCCTTGGCCTGCCTGGCCCTGGAGTCAGGCCAGGATTGTGGCTAAACCCCAGAAAGGCCACGGCACGGCCTCAGGACCCCACTCTAAGCCCCACTGCTCTCTGCACCTTCGCTCCTATACATCCAAACCATCCAAAGGGCGGGTTGTCAAATGTCCAGCAGAGAACAGGCACCTCCTCCCACTGCCTTGAAGCCCCTCTGCTTTCAGGCATTTCAAATAGACTAGACATTGTCTGTCTGTTTACTTTGGGGGAAAATTTTTTTTAATAAAGGCTTGTAATGAATTATTTAAATTTTTGTGGTACTGAGCACAATGAAATAATTCTTTTTGTTGTTGTTTTTGGGAAAGAATTTTTTTTATAACTTCTAGCTCACCACCACCACCACATTCAATATTTCTTAAGTAACTACTAAGTGTCTAGTACTATTCAGTGCTTTAAAAAAAAAAAAGTTTGCAACCATGCACTTTAACGTGTACCCAGACACACTCTAAGGGAGGACCTCTGCCCTGAAGAAGGCAAGGGAGCAGGTTGTTAAAAGTCACACACAAAATCTGACTCCCAGCACACACTCACACAAGCACACATGCATCAGATCCCAGCCCTGTCGCAAGGATCTGCTGGCAGATCACATACCCTGTTCAGAGTAACAGGCTAAGGTCTACCTGGGGTCTCTAGAGGTCTCCTGTCTCCTACCATCCCCTTCCTCATCTGAAAACGGGCAGCCCAAGGACAAAATAGCCACCAGCCTCTTCTATGCCAGAGCTCAACATGTTGGGACATGTTCCTGACAGCCAGAAAGCCAATCAGAGCCACAGCCTGCTGCCCAAGCATGCTCCTGGGAAGCAGGCAGCATAGGGATGGAGGGAGGCTCAGCCTGGGGGACAAGAGCGCCCAGACCAGCCGCCTCCCCAGAGTGCGGTGGAGCAGCGTGGGGTAGGGGAATGGTGAATGGTGGAAAGACCAAGCCTGAAGAAGGAGGATGTGAGGAAGGCTCAGTGGTGGCTGCAGAAGCTGCCTAGGAAGAGAGAGGAAGTGCTGGGAACAATGTCACCATTTCTCAGAAAGAGACTGGGGAGTCCCAAATAGGGGCAGTCAGCTTTCAGAGGAATTCACCTTCACACAGGCTCCCAAGAAGTGAGACCCCAGAGAAGAGGCGGAACAAAGATAGAACATTATTGAGCAGAGGCAGCCCTGGCTTTTTGTTTTCATTTTGTTTTTTTGTTTTGTTTTGTTTTGTTTTTGAGACAAAGTCAGCAGTGGCACAATCTCAGCTCACTGCAGTCTCCACCTCCCAGGTTCAAGCAATTCTTCTGCCTCAGCCTCCCGAGTAGCTGGGATTACAGGCATGCACCACCATGCCCAGCTAATGTTTTGTTTTGTTTTGTTTTGTCTTTTCGTTTTTTGCACAGAAAATTGGATTTATTGTTTCTGACAAATGGCTAGTTATTTTCAGTTTGCTCATGTTCCCAGCATCACAAATCTGAAGTACAATTTTGCTTCTCAATTAAAAATATATACTGGCCGGGCATGGTGGCTTACACCTGTAATCCCAGCACTTTGGGAGGCTGAGGCGGGCGGATCACAAGGTCAGGAGTTTGAGACCAGCCTGGCCAATATGGTGAAAGCCCATCTCCATTAAAAATACAAAAATCAGCCGGGCATGGTGGTGGGCACCTGTAGTCCCAGCTATTCAGGTGGCTGAGGTGGGAGAATCGCTTGAATCTAGGAGGCGGAGGTTGCAGTGAGCTGAGGTCGTGCCACTGCACTCCAGCCTGGGTGACAGAGCGAGACTCCATCTCAAAAATATATATATATATAAATCTTTGTGAAAAATGAAAAAAAAATCAAGGCATAAAAATGTCATTGTGTTCTACATTTTTAAATGTAAATTGACTCCTTTAAAATATTTTCATCCATTCATTCAAAAGCCTTTTAAGTTCAACTGTCCAATTTAAGACAGAGTGAAGACATTTTTGAGTATCTGAACTAAGCATTGTCTTGACTGAAACGCTTTGAGAGTCCTTGTGGGCCTCCCGGTCGTGCCTTTCCATAGATAGGGAACCTCATCTTTGTTGGTCATCACACCTGCTATGTCTAAATGTGCCCACTTAGGATGAGTCACGAATTCTCTCAGGAATGCCGCAGATGTACACGCTCCCGCAAATCTATATTTTCCAATGTTGTTAACATCAGCCAGCTGGCAATCTACAGCCTGTCCTGTATAATGTTTGAAGAGAGGCATCCTCCAGACACGGTCCCATTTCAATGCTGGCCTCGAAGAGCTTGTTCCAGAGCCAGGATGAATTGGTAAAGACCCCAGTGGTACCTGACCCCAAAGCTACATCCATGGCACCTGTTAAGGTGGTGGCATTGAGGATGACCTTCGGGTTAAACGTGTGCACGTAACAGAGCGCATCAGCCAGTGTGAGCCTCCCCTCGGCGTCAGTGTTATCAACCTGGATGGTCTTCCCGTTCCTGGCTCTAACAACATCCCCCAGCGTGTTGGCCTTGCCGCTGGGCATATTTTCACAAAGAGGGGCCAGACCTATAATATTAATGGGCAAATTGAGTTTTGCAGCAGACACAATGGCTGAGCATATAGTTGTAGCTCCTCCCATGTCGGCCCTCATGAGGTCCATATTTGCAGAAGCCTTGATGGAGATACCACCACTGTCGAAGGTAATTCCTTTCCCAACAAACACCAGGGGTGGTTCGTTTGCATTGGGGCTGCCTGTGTAGTGAATTTCCAAGAAGACTGAGGGTTCGTCGGATCCTTTGGCCACACTGAGGAATGATCCCGTTGCCTGTTCCTCAATCCAAGACCTGGGTCTGATATGAACCTCAGTTTTACTACTAGCACTTTTGAGATTCTTCTCAATAATTTCGGCAGATCTGGTTGGCATCATCTAGCTGGCTGGCGTCTCCATCATGCCAAGTTCTGCCCAGAAGCAAACAGGACTCCTTTCTGCCAGGCCTCCTGATCCCCAGTTCCATAGAGCTTCACCGACATGGCCATCTTCTTTTCTTGCTTTAGGTCATCGTATTCATAGAGACCAAGCACCGCTCCCTCCTCAGCAGCCTGAGTGTCTCCACAGGGATCCACCTCCACGGAAGAGAGCTCCAGGTCTTGAATCTGCCTGCATCCCACTGCAACAGCAGCTCTGATGTTTTCTTTGCCTTCATGCCAGTTTTCCTGTTCGTCGATTCCGGCTGCCTTTTTGCCGAGGCCAACTAGCACCACGCTGGGGAAGTCCTGATGCAGACCATAAAAGATCTGAGTCTTGCCTGCCTTCAAAGTTGGTCCAGATACGTTCAAAGTCTCTCTCAGCTTTCCAGCTATCGAATTATCAAAATTCTGTCCTGCACTTGTGAACTGTGGCTCATCATCTTCTTTTTCTTTGGAATAGATTCCTAAAACAAGGCCCTGCGTCGTGTCTGCAGCGGAGAGACCCCAGCTCCTGAAACGTCGCACGGCCAGACGTCAGACGATGACTCGCCCCGCCTAATGTTTGTATTAGTAGAGACGGGGTTTCACCATGTTGGCCAGGCTGGCCTCGAATTCCTGATCTCATGTGATCCGCCCCCCTCTGCCTCCCAAAGTGCTGAGATTACAGCGTGAGCCATCACTTTTTTTTTTTTTTTAGAAGAATGACTTTGGGAACTAACACCCTGACCTACTGGGGGCTTTACCCAGTCAACATAAGGATCAGGACTGGGCAGGGAAATTTGTGACAGAATTTGTGCAACACAAACACTTCCAGATTCCCAAGGCTGCTACTGCCTAAGCCTGAAATTTCCTGAAATTTCACCATTAGAAATTCACTCCTTTAGGCTGGTCCGAGCGCAGTGGTGTTTACAACTAATTGATCACAACCAGTTATAGATTTCTTTGCTCCTTCTCCACTCCCACTGCTTCATTTAACTAGCCTTAAAAAAATAATTAAAAATAAAAATAAATAGGGCTGGCCAGGTGTGGTGACTCGTGCCTGTTATCCTAGCACTTGGGAGGCTGAGGCGAGTGGATCACCTGAGTTCTGGACTTTGAGACCAGCCTGGCCAACATGGTGAAACCCATCTGTACTAAAAACTACAAAAAAAATTAGCCAGGCATAGTGGCAGGCGCCTGTAATCCCAGCTACTTGGGAGGCTGGGGCAGGAGAATTGCTTGAACCTGGGAGGTGGAGGTTGCAGTGAGCTGATATCACGCCATTGCATGCTGGCCTGGGGAACAGAGCAAAACTCCATCTCAAAAATAAATAAATAAATAAATAAATAAATAAATAAATAAATAGGCCTGGCATGGTGGCTCACACCTGTAATCCCAGCACTTTGGGAGGCTGAGGCAGGCAGATAATTTGAGGTCAGGAGTTCAAGACCAGCTTGGCCAACATGATGAAACATCATGAAACCCCTGTCTCTGCTAAAAATTCAAAAATTAGCCAGGTGTGGTGGCACATGCCTGTAATCCCAGCTACTCGGGAGGCTGAGGCAGGAGAATCGCTTGAACCTGAAAAGTGGAGGTTACAGTGAGCTGAGATCACGCCACTGCACTCCAGCTTGGGCGACAGAGCAAGATTCCATCTCAAAAAATATATAAAAAATAAAAATAGGCCGGGCGCAGTGGCTCACGCCTGTAATCCCAGCACTTTGAGAGACCGAGGCGGGCAGGTCAACTGAGGTTGAGAGTTTGAGACCGGCCTGACCAACGTAGAGAAACCCTGTCTCTACTAAAAATACAAAATTAGCTGGACATGGTGGTGCACGCCTGTAATCCCAGCTACTTGGGAGGCTGAAGCAGGAGAATCACTTGAACTCGGGAGGTGGAGGTTGCAGTAAGCTGAGATTGTGCCATTGCACTCCAGCCTGGGCAACAAGAGCAAAACTTTGTCTAAAAATAAATAAATAAATAAAATAAAAGACATGTATTTTTACTGTGAGGCTCTGTTCTTCATTAAATATGATCTTAAAGGCAAAGTGCTTAGCCTGGCACATAGAAATCACTCCATGAATATTAGTTATAATGATAATTGCTGTACAAACATCCCCAGGAAAGTCATCCCTTGGAATTTAGTAATTATTTATATTTAAGTGGGCATCTTTAGTAGGTTTCCCAGAAAACACATTCTGACATAGAGTTTTGCTTGAAGGAAGTTTATTGGGGAGTGCATTCACAATCAACGCTTGTCTGGATATAAAAGAAACAGAATTGAGCAGAGAGAAGAACTGGGGTCTGATAGAGGCTGGAGGCCCAGAGAGGCCTTGGCTGATCCCACCAGGAGCCCTGGAGCTGGGATGGTCCTGCAGGGTTCGCTGAATTGAAGCATGAGAGCTAGGCCCTTACACTCTGGGTTTCCAAACAGTCATCTGGATGTGGCTGCCCCTGCAGTAGGGGAGTGCATGACCTCTGGCAAGACAGCTTCCTCCTCTAAGGCCAAGGAAGGACTTGGCTATTAAGCATCAGCAGCCAACACTCATGGCAGCCATTGTGGAGGACAAGTGCCTGGCTTTTGCAGAAGGTTCTGGGTGGTGCAGTGCAGAGGGAGTAAGTTGATCAGATCATTTAGGGACTAGAAGGCAGTGAGGAAATGCTGTGAACACAGGCCACCTGTGGGGTGAAGGCCTCTTTGTGCCTTTGCACAAATCTTCCTCTCTTGGTAAAATGAGTGTCCCTGACCAACTTGCCCCACCTCCACTCCATTCTTCACCTTTTGAATTCCTATTAATTCTTCATAACCCAACACATGTGACTTGGGGTGAGGCCTTCTCGGGGCTCCCTCTGCTCCCAGAGCTCCCACTGAGCAAGACTCTCCACTGTGCTTTGCTCTCCTGCTTGGTTTATGTGTCTACTGAATCCTCTGAGCTGGGCACCTGGAGGGGCTGAGCCCATATTTTATTCATCTTTGTACCTTGAAGAGGCCTACCAGCTTCAGCTGGGAACTCAGTGAATGTTTATTGAAGGGTCATTTTTGGCCTGTACTCTGAGGTTAGGCTTCAGTGCTGCTGCTTCCGAGCCCTCTCTTTTATTTATTCATTTGTCCATTCATTCATTCATTTGTTTTAAAAAATAATTAACACTCACTGCTCAAACCAAAAACTAGAATATTACAAATCACTGACACTTTCTTGTGTGTTCCACCTCTAACCCAAAGTGAACACTACCTTGCATTTTATGTATAACTTTTTTTGTTTTAAATAGTTCTATCACATGTGGCCAAGACAGTAATGGTCAGCCATTTTTCCAGGTGATCTCTAACATTTCCCAGCCCCACTTACAGTGTAGATGGGGTCAGGCGACTAGTCCTAGCAGATGAAATATGAGCATAAGTGACATTTGTCTCTTTAGAGCTGAGGCCAGGTGAAATTCTCGAGCCTTTCTGTCCTTCACAGTTGTGGCAAAGGTGAGGTCTCATGTCTCAGATGGTGCAATGGTGCCACTCCAACATGGTGGAGCCTCCATCAGCCTGGATCCCTGAGTGAATGTGTGGAGCAGAGTGCCCCACCAACTTCTATGGGATATGTACATAAGAAAAAAGTAACCATTTGTGTGTGAAGTCACTGAAATGTAGAGGTTATTTGTTACTGAAGCATAACCTAACCTAATATTTATCCATGTAGTTGTGGGTGGTTGTGGTTTGTGGAAGTCAATGTCACCCAATGAGGTATACCTCTGGGTATTCACACTGTTTAGTAGTTGTCTCCCCTTGAACATTTCTGGCTTGTGACTCTTTTAGCCAATAGAATGGGACAGAAGTAACCCTGTGCCCATTCCAGACCTAAGCCTTAAGAAGGTATAGTAACTTCTGCTGCTTTTGTTAAGCCACCATGTAAGAAGTTTGATTACTCTGAGACCATCATGCTTTGAGAAGTCTTGTGGAGAGGTCACATGCAGGATAACCGAGGCCCACCAGCTAAGAGTTCCAGCAGATCTCCCAGCAAACAGTCAGCATCAACTTGCCAGCCATAGGAGGACCATCTTGAGAGTTGATCCCCCAGCTCCAGTTGAACCTCCCCAGGTGGAGCCACATGAAGTAGAGACAAGCCATCCCCAGTAAACCCCTGACCGAATTACAGAATGTGAGCAAATAAATGATCTTGGTTGCCACTGTGTTTTAACATGATTTGTTAGGCAGCAATACGTAACTTAAACGTGATTCAATCGTTTTCCGGTTTCTATTTTTATTTACTTATTTATTTTCAGACAGCACCTCACTCTGCCGCCCAGGCTGGAGTACAGTGGTGTGATCATGGCTCACTGCAGCCTTGACCTCCCAGCCTCAAGCAATCCTCCTACCTCAGCTCCCAAGTAGCTGGAACCACAGGTGCACATCACGATGCCTGGCTAATTTTTTTTTTTTTTAAATAGAGATGGTGTCTTCCTATGTTACCCAGGCTGGTCTCAAACTCCTGGGCTCAAACTTCAGCCTCAGGCTCCCGAAGTCTTGAGATTACAGGCATGAGCCACCATGCCCAGCCCATTTTCAGTTTTTTAAATATCCAATTATTCCTTCTCCTATCAATGGGCATTTTGGGTTATCGCCAATTTTTGTTATTATACATAGGGCTACTATAAGTATTTTTATCCATGTGTCTAGGGCACATGTGCAAGAGTTTCTGGATATACACCTAGGAGTCGAATTGCGCCATAATCACTCCGTCAGGAGAAGCATGATTGAAGAAGTAGCCACACCAGGTATCTGGGCCTCGCTGTCTATCTGTGTCTTTTAGGATTATTGGAACAAGTCTAAAGCCCTGAACACATATTGGGGATTATCATTGCTTGCATTTTTGTGTAGAAACAAAAAGTAATCCAAAGGAATGAAGCCCTAATGGAGGAATTTCAACGATTGTGACACCTGAGAATAGACATTTGGCAGCAAAGGGAGCTGCTCACAGATTCTGAATTCAGTCCTGTGAGCTGCCTTCAAAGCTCCCAAGACACCCCCTCCAGGCCCCTTAGCTCACAACAGCCTTCTGGATGATCCCAAAATATAGGAATTAGGCACTTTGATTTTTTTTTTTCTTCCCTAACGTGTTTTTTAAACCCCTCCCAAGAAAAAGCCTCAGCATAGGCTGAGGGGCTTGGGTTCGGGGCCTCTGATTGCACAGCAGTGTGGAATCTCAGTGACGTCAGGTTTCAGATCCATTCTCTCACTCCTCACCATCCACACACTCCTCCCTCCCCCAACCAGGACAGGGGTATTAGACGCTTATACAGACAGAGAAATGGAGACCCTAGGAAATGCTGGCTTCGGCTGAGGGGACACAGACCAGGGTAAGGGCAGATCCGGGGCTCTGGCTGTGGCCCCAGCCCTTCTGCTCCCCCTCCCATCAGCTGCTTGTCCTTGCCTTTGCTTCCCTAGGGTGGCTCTAAGTGTCATCTGTAATTGTAATGCCATCGGGGCCACTGTGGAATGCGACAGCTGCAACCCCCAAGCCCCAAATGCTAGTGGCCACACTAGAGCCAAGCTCAGAGCCAGGGAGGAGGTGTCACTCCCTCTTCCCTATCCTCAGTGGTTTCTAACAACCCTGTACCTGCTGGGAGGAATCATTGCTGATGTCTCCTCCTACGCCCATCCTAGCAGCTTAGGACTGGACTTACGAAGAAAAGTCAGGGTGTGTGATAGGACGACACTAGCTCCTGTAATAAATAAACTCTCACATTTCAGTGACAAGCCAATACAAGTTTATTTCTCACTCACATATGAATCCGATAAAGATGTTCTGGTGGGCAGGTGGCTGCCCTCCGTGTGGTGATTCAGGCTCTTAGGTTCTTTCCACCATGTGGCTCCACCATTCCCTGGGGCCTTGTGATCTCTGACTCCAGCTGGAGGTAGGGGAAAGTGCCAAAGAAGCCATGTGCATTTCTTCACACCGGGCTCAGAAGGGACTGGCATCATCTCCCACCCACGTTCCATTGGTGAGAACTTGGATGCACCCCCAGATGCACGGGTCCATGTAGTCCCCAGAGGGCCGCACAGATTTGTGGTGACCCACTAACCGTCTCCATCACAGCGGGGAGCACGGCAGACGGGACTCCCTCCTCTCCCCCGTCTTCCGGTAAGAGGGTCTTTTCCTGCTGAGTCTCTGGATGCGGCCACAAGAATAAGAAGAATGCCACCTGTGCAGAACATGAACTTGGACCTCAATATCTTCATGTCTAAAACGGGTGCTTTCATAGCTATAATCTTACCATTCTCCGGAGAGATTGAGAAAAATGAAGTAAGCATGATCCTCTTCAGTTCCCAAAGGAGGAAACCAGGCCGCAAAGAGACAGTGAGACTAGCCTAAAGTTACACAGCAGGACCCAATTTCCTCCTTCTGGTACACAGCTTTTCCTTTTTCTTTTTAAACTAGTCAACATCAAAGTCTGAGAAGTCATTGGACTTGAATGCAGGAAAATATCTTAGTCAGCAAATCCACCTGAAAATCCCCTGAAGGCCGGGGAGAAGGATTATTAAGAAGAAAAGTTCTTTTACTGCCAGAAATGCAGGTACATAGACCCTGACAGTTTCTTTCCTTTTTCTTTTTTTCTTTTTTTTTTTTTTTTGATATGGAATCTTGCTCTGTCACCCAGGCTGGAGTGCAGTGGCGTGATCTTGGCTCACTGCAACCTCCGCCTCCTGGGTTCAAGCGATTCTCCTGCCTCAGCCTTCCCAGCCGCTGGGACTACAGGCACGTGCCACCATGCCCAGCTAATTTTTGTATTTTTAGTAGAGACAGGCTTTCACTATATTGGCCAGGCTGGTCTTGAACTCCTGACCTCGTGATCCACCCATCTCAGCCTCCCAAAGTGCTGGGATTACAGGTGTGAGCCGCCACGCCAGCCTGACAGTGTCTTAATGGGGTGTGTGGGACTCCGGGACGGTGGGGGCTTGCTGCAGTGAGACTTCAAGGCAAGCCCAATTCTCCTTTCTCCCTTTTGAATATGCCTGAAATCGCCCCCTTGGACCTTCCTGCCTCTAGCTCAGTGATTCTCAGCATAGGGGTGGGAGAACCCCTTGTGCCAAGTGCTCAGGTCCTGTATACATACAGATTCTCTCCGCAAGAAGACACAAGAGGGGCCGCGCACTGCCTCATTCCTGTAATCCCAGCACTTTGAGAGGCTGAGGCACGGGGATCACTTGAGCCCAGGAGTTAGAGACCAGCCTGGACAACATGGTGAAAACCCATCTCTACAAAAAAATACAAAAATTAGCCAGGTGTGGTGGTACACGCCTGTGGTCCCAGCTACTGGGGAGGCTGAGGTAGAAGCCCAGGAGGTCGAGACTGCAGTGAGCCAAGATTGTGCCACTGCACTCCAGTCTGGGCAGCAGAGTGAGACCCCGTCTCAAAAAAAAAGGAGAGACACAAGAAACAGTGGCAATGGCTGCCTCTGGAGAGAGGAGCAGGCCCATTGTGTGACCCCCTCCAGGGCACCATTAGGAAGTCTGGATGGATAGCACCCACTGTGCACAGCCTGTCTGTCTTGGGGTATAAAGTAGGCTTATTCTTCTTAATATATATTTTTAAATCTTTAATACCATCTTAGATAATAATTAACACAATTAAAATACATATTCCAAATGCCAGCCCTATCTCAACCCACTGAATTAAAATTGGATAAGGGTCCGCCGGCTGCACAAGTGTACAGATATTTTGAAAAAATCTCCCCAGGTAATTGAAAGCTCCCCACCCTCCATCCTCAAGGCTTGGGAAGACTGATTTAGTCTCTCCTTGCACAGGCGCCTCTATCTCACTTCTAGAAGTCTCAACGGACCCTTTAACCCCTGGGAGACTGAGTGAACTAGGAACAGATTCTGCCACTGAACAGTGAGGAGGGAAGGAAGGAGGGAGCCAGGGTTTGGGGTAGAAACGCTCATGGCTGAGTGAGCAGGAGGCCAGTTTTGCCTCCTGGGCAGTCGGGGCCTCCCGCTTCCCTGCAGCCCTGAAACACCCTCCCCACACCCGTGCATCGTCTCGCATCAGCAACTCTGGCCGGCAGAGCTCCCGCTGGCCTTGCCCGGGCTTGTCTGTTGTTGCATTGTTGCATCATCATGCGGCCTTGCCGGGTGCCAGAAGAGTGAGCCACCCACTCACCACTGGAAGAAAACAGCTAATTATATCACCAAGAGATCCAGGGCATATGGTCACTCTCAGCTGGCCCGGCCTGTTTCTACTTGCTTCGCATGATTGTTCTGGATTTTTCAAAATAATAATAACTACCAACGAGGAAAAAGAAAATCACCCCCGACTGTGGCGTGTGCTGCTGAAGTAGGAGCTTTAGTCTACCTGCTACTCTAGGAGAGACCTACACAGCCCCCTGAGCTTAGAAAACCAAAAGCCAGACTCCCAGACTAGTGTTCAATAGACAAGCGGCTCTGAGAACAGGATACGCTGGAATCAGCAGAATCCGAAAGACAAGCATTGCTTTGACAGCATCACAGTTAATTTATTTTTTCCAAAATCTTTAAAATTCTACTTGTAGTTTAGTCAAAAGTGCAGAGCGTTTTGTTTGTCCATAGTTTCCTGTATTTATTTTTTCAGTAGATAATACATTCACATGGTTCACAGTCAAAAGATGCAAAAGGCTATTCAGTGAAAACTCTCCCTCCTACCCCTACCTTCCAGCTACCCGTTTTCTTCCCAGAGGCTGTGGCTGGTGGCTTGTGTCCCCTTCCCAGAGATAGTCTAAGAACATCCAAGTCCTTCAGCTAAAACCCTTGGGCACAGATGGGTTGCAGAATTTAGAACTTTTCCCATTTTAGACAGGTAATAAAGTGCATACAGCCTGTATTCCACAACACCAGCAGGCTCCACCCAGGGTGAGCAGTCATCCCAGTTTGCCCCAGACTGTTCCAGTTCCATGTCCAGGGAACCCCTTCAGTACCAGGCAAACCAAGACAGTAGGTCCCGCTAGGTGTGGGCTGTAATGTATTCACACTAACAGGGACAATTAAAAACTGCAAATGGCTTCACATCCTTTTAGCTCTGGTTTTGCTACCAAAGAAATTTGCCACAAACAGAAGAAAAAAGTTTTGGTTTCCAGAGCCTTTTGGATTTGGGAATTGTGGATGAGGGGCTGGGGACCTATAGGCAATATACTTATATATTTTTAATCTGCTCAAATGGAAACACAGTGTTGGGCGTATTGTTTTTGCACTCAGTTTATCTTAGTGGCTTTCCACATCGGTACATAGAAATCCCGCCCTTTCCTTTTTACTGCTGTGTTGGACTTCATCACACGGTGAACATTTAGGATGTCTCTAGTTTTCTGTTATTACAAACACACATAGTTTTACATGCAGCTAACAACATGGGGAGGGGGGCAGAGGAGGAATGGAATAATTCTTTTTTTTTTTTTTTTTTTGGGACGGAGTCTCACTCTGTCGCTCAGGTTGAAGTGTAGTGGTGCGAACTTGGCTCACTGCAGCCACCGCCTCCCGGGTTCAAGCAATTCTCCTGCCTCAGCCTCCCGAGTAGCTGGGATTACAAGTGTCCGCTACCACACCCAGCTAAAGTTTTTATATTTTTAGTAGAAATGGAGTTTCACCATGTTGGACAGGCTGGTCTCGAACTCCTGACCTCAGGTGATCCACCCGCCTCAGCCTCCCAAAGTGCTGGGATTACAGGCATGAGCCACCGCGCCCAGCCAGGGATCTTCACTCCTAATGCTTGTTTATGACTGAAAGTTTATGTCCAAGGCTGCTCAGAAGTCGGGGGGCAGAAACAAGACCTACTGAGGTCTCCCAGACCAGCTGCCCCACCCATCCACCTACATCACAAAGAGTCACTCCCATTCAGAATGATTTTTCCAAACAAGAAGACAACTTACATTCAGACCCACTGTATTGGTCGGGGTTCTCCAGAGAAACAGAACCAATACAAGAATATATTCAGATAGATATAGACATAGATAGATAGATTGATGATAGATAGATGATAGATAGATAGACAGATAGATAGATAGATAGATAGATAGATAGACAGATAGACAGACAGACAGATGATAGATAGATTCCTCAATTTTATGATAAAGTAAAAAAAGCACAAGCCGAAACGTCGTAAGTCAGAGACTATCTATATATCTATATATAGGCTCACGTGGGCAAAAATACCACCCAGGGAGGGTCTCTGGTGACCAGATCCAGTTAATGAAAGGGGCTAGATTTCAGCTGATGGGGCCGTGGAAATCTGAATTGGGAGCCTCCTTCCCAAAACCAAGAGAAGATCCATCCATGTGTGGTGGGGCTGAAGTTTATGCCATTATAGAGGACTTCTTCACGAAAAAGGCGGCAATTATAATACTGGGCACCTCTATGCAAATGAGAGTCCTAGAAGCCTCCTTTCATCATTTTCACCATCAGC
The DNA here is from genome assembly GCF_009828535.3 of Hylobates moloch. Lineage (NCBI taxonomy): Eukaryota > Metazoa > Chordata > Mammalia > Primates > Hylobatidae > Hylobates > Hylobates moloch. Next base: position 35,277,413 of record NW_026652295.1, on the reverse strand, counting down.
CCATTCTGTGTGTGGCTGAATAAAGATCAGGGAAGTAGCAGTCTCTGGGGGATGGGTGTGACACCTGGGGGGCCACAGTTCTAAAACTTGAAGGACCAGAATAACCCGGGCTGAAGGAGGACACATGAGAGGTGAGAGAGAGAGAATGGGGCCATCCTGCAGTGCCCACCACAACCATCTATGCAGCTTGGACCCCAGGCTGGCACTATACAGTGGGCTGTGTGATTCCTCACCCTCATTCTCTGCCTCCACCAAGAGTAATAGGCTGGCCATGGTGGCTCACGCCTGTAATCCCAGCACTTTGGGAAGCCGAGGTGGGCGGATCACTTGAGGTCAGGAGTCCAAGACCAGCCTGGCCAACAAGGTGAAACCCTGTCTCTACTAAAGATACAAAAACTAGCTGGGCGTAGTAGTGGGCACCTGTAATCCCAGCTACTCGGGAGGCTGAGACAGGGCAATCGCTTGGACCCAGGAGGCAGAGGTTGCAGTGAGCTGGGATTGTGCCACTACACTCCAGTCTGGGCGACAGAGCAAGACTCTGTATCAAAAAAAAAAAAAAAAAAGAGTAATAATAAAAATGAAAGTAGTTCACACTTACAGAGGCCCGGTTCTAAGTACTTTATCCATAGTTACTTGGTTAATTTTCACCATTACTCATTTCAGGAATGAGGCACCATTACTTTTATTCCCATTTTACAGATTAGGAAACTGAGGTAGAGATAGAGATGAAACCACTTCTCAAGCCAGACAGAAACAGAGCAAGGATTTGAACCCAGACAGGCTGGCTCCAGAGGCAAAGCTCTTAACCACTAATGACAATAACCACTGACACTCAGGTTGTGATTATCCTATACCAGTTACTCTTCTGAGTGTTCACATGTATCAGCTCAACTAATCCTTACAGGTACTGTTATTATCTCCATTTTACAGATGAGGCAACTAAGACACAAAAAGGTCAAGCCATTTGCCCAGGCCACACAGGTGCAGAAGAAGGATTTGAAACTAGGCAGTCTAGTTCCAGAGTCCATGTCCTTCTGCACTGAACTGTACCTCTGTGCCATGACTAGAGCTAAGAGCAACAATGACTATGGCTTCCAGCCTCCACATCACATGTGGTGTCAACACTGGAGAATTTAATAAGCACTCAATAAATAATGAATAAATCTTCCTCTGAAACAACCCTTTTCATGATATTAAAAAAATCATATTCCAAGTTCATTGAAGAAAGTCTGAAAACTATAGAAAGGCTCCAAGAAGAAATGCAAGTCACCCTTGATACAGCAGGGATAAGCACCACTAATGTTTTGACATCTTTCCAGCTATTGCTATAAAATAGGGATACTACTCTATGTTGTTTTTTCTTCACTTATCAACAGATCACAAACATTTTCCCATGCCATGACATTTTTTTTCCCTCAGCTTCCACAGAGGAGTGCTCTGTGATTGCCTACGAACCAGAATGTCCTCCACAAATAGCCCTCTCCTCAGGTACAGACCCCTACTCCCCAAAATATGCCCATCCTATATGCTCAGCCCGTTTTTACTTCCTGCCATCTCTGGAAAGCTCGTGTAATCCTTCTGCCTTCCTTCTTAGACTCAGGGTCTCCTTCACTCCTGCCAAGGACATGTCCCATCCATCTCAATACCCTCTGCCTCTTCTATCATGTTTCCCCCTCACTCAGTCACTGACCCTTCTCACACCCTCCCTCACCCAGCTCAGAACTATTCTATCCTGTGCCCCATTCCCACAGGTCTTGCTAGAGACAATCTAATTCCGTCAGCAAGCTGGTATTAGGCAATGTCTGTTGCAATGCACGGAGTGACAGGCAAGACAATGCCAGTGAAGGTGCTGGAGGCTGCAGCGTGGGAGTCCTTCCCAGGGACACAGGTGCACTTTGAACATGGGTCTTTGAGGTACGAAGCCCTAACCTAAAAGGGGACTCTCCTCGTGTCATTTCAGGCTACCAGGCAGGGCCTGCAAGTGCTATTTTGGTGCAGGGAGCTCTTTTGATGTACCTTAAACCCCAACAGGGAGGTGGAGGCCTAATCCACCCCTAGGGTGGGGCAGCCTTGGCGCCTTGCCCCATTAGGAGGGAATGAAAGGCTTTTGAAGGTGGTAGCTCAAGACGGGTAGCTTCTTGATTCCAACCACGGTGTCTCAGCCAGGATGGGGAATAAAGGGGGTTGTGCAGACAGCTGACAAGAGAGGAGGAATCTGGGTAGGGGAAACAGGAGGATGGGACTCCTCCCAGACCTGATCTGTCTGACCTGGACTTCTCCGGCATCCCTGTCATAACAGCACCTATGCTCACATGTTTTTGTAAGGGTCAGATGAGATACGCTCAGTAACACTGCTTTGCCAAGGGTAAAACCCCAAAGTCAGGTGTGGTTAGGCCTCTCTGCTCGTCTCCTTTTTTTGGAAGGTGTTGACAGCTCCTCATTGTTCTTAAGGCGTTTCCTCCCTGAAACACATCTCACCCTCTAGACAGGAGGTGGGGGACTTGGTGCTCAGGGAGGCACACCTGGGTTCCCTTAGCTCTGAGCCACTGCAGCTCCCGTCTCTATTCCCCCACAGTAGCTCAGGTTTTGTGTTTTTTGAGACAGAGTCCTGTTCTGTGGCCCAGGCTGGAGTGCAATGGTGCGATCTCAGCTCACTGCAGCCTCCCCCTCCCAGCTGGGATTCCAGGCGTGCACCACCATGCCCAGCTAATTTTTGTATTTTTGATAGAGATGGGGTTTTACTATGTTGGCCAGGCTGGTCTCAAACTCCTGACCTCGGGTGATCCACCAGCCTCAGCCTCTCAAAATGCTGGGATTACAGGCATGAGCCACTGGGCCCGGCAGCAGCTCAGGTTTTATAACTAGTGTTTACTGCGGTCCCCGGCATAATTCATCTAAACAATGTATAGGGTGACTAACTGTTCGGGATTGCACAGAATTGAGGGGCTTCCAAGGGTACAGGACTTTCAGTGTTAAAACTGAGCCAGTCCTGGGCACACAGGGATGGTTGGTTATTCTAGGTGTACATAGGGGTGTGTAGGTCAGATGTGGGTGTGATTTTGTTTGGCGTGGTACATATAAGTAGCGTGTGCTGAGGTGTGGTTACACGTGTATTATTCATGTTTGGCGTAGAGGGTTTAGTGTGGATCTGGTGGCGCATTTGGATTTGTGTGCTGGGTTTACGTTGCTACGTATGTGTCCATGTTGTTTGTAAGATGCATGCATATGTTAGGGCTTGTATATATAGTGGGTTGGATTTAGCGTATATGGGTAACCTTCATACGCATGCCATTGGTGTGCGATGAATGTGTTTTTTCAGCAGTGGTGTAAATGTATGTTTTGTATTTGGTGTAGTGTGGAATGTACATGTCATTCGTGTGAGGAGGGAATAATGCCCGTGGTGTATATGTGTCTGGTGTGAAACTCGGTATGTGGGTGCCAGTGACTCGTGTAGTCTCTTGCCTAAATGCAGGCGTTTGTAGTGTGTGCGTGTATAAGCACTAATGTGTGTATTGTGTGTGCTGTGTTTGGTGTGTCAAGGGACATACTCCTGTCATTGGTGAGCAGAGTTGAGTGTTGTGTATATATTGTGAGTTGTGTTTCGTGTGGAGGCTGAGATGTGTGTGTCATTTGCGTGCAGATGCGTTTGTGCGGCGCTTTGCGCATGCTGTGTGTGCGGCCAGCAAGATGTCGGGGTGGGCGGTGGTGCGTGGCCTTTGTTGGGCTCAGAGAGACTTGTGTCATTTGCGTGTTGTGTACGGAGGTGAGTGCTAGTGTATGTGCGCCGGGCGTGAGGTGTCCGAGTCTGCCCGCTACGCACGTGTGTGTGTTGCGCAGCGAGGCGCTGAGGGCGGAAGCGCGGCTGGAGCCCAGGCTGCGTGACCTCAGGCTGCGTGACCTCAGGCGGCGTGACCTCAGGCTGCGTGACCTCAGGCTGCGTGACCTGGCGGGAGTCCAGCGCCGGAGCTACCGCGCCGCGGGAGGCGGGGCATTCTGGGAAGCGGCCACGCCCACCGAGGGGGCAACGCTACGGTCGCTGCTCGTCTCCTCAGCTCCGGCCGCCGTTTACCTCTTACTACTTAATAGTGACTCCTAACCAACCAGGGAACTATTGGGAATAAAAATGAAGACATGAGGCCGGCCGCGGTGGCTCACGCCTGTCATCTCAGCACTTTAGGAGGCCGAGGCGGTAAATCACGAGGTCAGGAGTTCGAGACCAGCCTGGCCAACATGGTGAAACCTCGTCTCTACCAAAAATACAAAAAAGTAGCTGAGTATAGTGGCGGGCGCCTGTAATCCCAGCTACTCGGGAGGCTGAGGCAGGAAAATCGCTTGAACCTGGGAGGCAGAGGTTGCAGTGAGCTGAGATCGCGCCATTGTGCTCCAGCCTGGGCAACAAGAATGAAACTCAGTCTCAAAAAAAAAAAAAAAAAAACTGTGGCTCCTGTCGTCCGTGTATTTCCTCGTTTCATCCTCTCGGCCCGCCTAGATGGGAGTCGTTAACCCGCCTCACCGCTGAGTTCCCCGGGGGTCCCGGAGGTGAGGGAGCCCGCCCCACCCGGGTCTCCAACGCCCCGCTGGTTGCCAGCGAATTGACGGAGAAAAACACCGCGGGGAAACCGAGCTCCCTGGATAGCGGGACCCTGAGGGTCCCCCCAAAACCTATCAGAAGGTGCTCGCCGAAATCTTTCCCCAGAGACCTTTCTGAATTTCTCACCAAGGCTGGAAAAATGAAGGTGTTAGGTAAGCTTATATGGTATAATATGATGCTTCCAAGAGGTTATATAGCTGAATTAGGACAGTAAAGTAGTGAATTGTCCAAAATTAATACTTTTTTGGATTGAGGGATTAACATCACTTTTAAAACTCCAAATGCTCATACTTCGGATTTGCTTCTGGTAGGATCTACTTCCTCCTCCACCTCCACCTTCTTCCTTCCATCCTTCCTCCTTCTGACATATTTTCATGTGTATTTGATCTATTAGGTTGAATCATATGAAATTGCCCTTTATGTAGATCAAAACTGATCAAATACTTGAAATTTCATATGTCCAACCTAATGCATATTGAAAGCTCTTTTTAGATACACTAGCACTCACCTCCACACACAACACACAAATGACACTCATCTCTCCACGCCCAACAAAGCCCACATACCACTGCACACCCCATCACATCTTGCTGACCGCACACGGAGCATGCGTAAAGCATGGCACAAACGCATCTGCATGCAGATGAAACATGCAGGGGAATTGTTTGTGTTTGATGAGAGTTGCAAAAGTCCTGAGCATCACACTGATTGGAACAGCTTGCACTTACGGCTAGAGGGGTGGCATGTGGTGTGCTGGAGCCTGCTAGTACTGGCTCACCAGGCAATTGTTAAATATTTGGGAACTTTGCCCAGCCAGTTGTTAAACCACTGGTAGCTTGAGATTGTCCATGAGGGAGTATTTACAGCATGGAAACGGGCTTCCCTCCCCACCCTCCTGGGAGCTGGTTTACCAGCACACTACTGGTTGTTTGGCTCATATGAGGCCACATTAAGGCTCAACGAAATCAGTTTCCTCAGAACCACATCAGTCCCCAAATGCAAATTGAGAGTTGTGGGAAGAGTGGAAGGGATGCTGGGGAGATGTCTTAATCGATTCAGGCTGCTATAACCAAGTACCGTAGATTGAGTGACTTATAAGCAACAGAAATGTATTTCTTACAGTTCTGGGGACTGCAAGTCCAAGATGGGGGTGCCAGCATGGTTGGGTTCTGGCGAGGGCCCTCTTCTGGGTTGCACTCTTGTTATATCCTCATATGAAAGAAAGAGTCCAAGAGTTCCCTGGGATCCCTTTTATAAGGGCATTAATCCCATTCATGAGGGTTCCTTCCTCGTGACTTTATTACCTCCCAAAGGCCCAACCTCCCCACCTCCTTACACTATCACATTAGGGGTCAGGATTTCAACATATGAATGTTTGGGAGGACACAAATATTTAACCCATTACAGGAGGCAACCAACAAGTTCAGTGGTTGTAGGAGAAAACATTGGAAATTTGGGAATGAACCATGTCAGTTCATAACTGTAGCACTTTGGTTAATATTTATTAAACATATGCCAGGCACTATTTGAAGCACTTTATATATGTTAACTCATTTGATCACCACAATAACCTTATGAGGTGGATATCATTAATATCCCCATTTTACAAATGGAGAAACTGAGGCTCAGGTAACTTGGCCAAGGTTATACAGCTAGTAAGTAGTAGAGCTTGGCTTTGACCCCAAGCTATGTAACTCCAGGGTGCATGCTCTTGACTACTATGCTATGCTGCCTGTATTATATCTTTTAGGTTAGGCTGCAGAAGCAACCCCAAAATCTGTGTCTTAAAATAATAAAGGTTTGTCCTTGTTCATATTACCTGTTAGCTGTTTGTCAGCTGTGGTTATGCTTGACCTGTCTTGTTCTGAGACCCAGGCTGAAGGAACAGCCCTTATCATGGTATTTCCCCAGAGAAAAGACCAATTCCAGTAGCATGTGATGAATCTGAGGAGTCAAGTAATGTATGGCATACTGTATTTTTTTTTATCACATTCCATTGTTCAAAGCACATCACATGGCCGAGCTTGACTCAGTGGGGGCTGAGGAATAGATTCCTCCTCTTCCCAGACACTGCAAGTCACATGGCAACCTGTTTGCTAGTGAATAACTGGGAGCTGTTTCAGGATAGGTTCCCCAGAAGTAGACCCTGAGTCAAGGACTGTGGGCAAGTGATTTATTAAGGAAGTGTTCCTAAGAGAATCCATAAAAGGAGTTTGGAGAGCAGGACAGAGGAGAAGACGAAGCCAAGAAAGGCTATAATTTCAGGCAAAGTCCTGGGCTCAGCCTGCCTGGAGTTTAAATTATACCTCAGAGTTTATCTCAAGGCAAGGAAGCTGGGCTTTCATGTTTCCACAGCTGTCAAATTGGTTAAGTACTTAAGATGGGCTAAGTACTGCTCTAAGGGGACGTAAGCAACTAGTTTCTGAACCTGGGTGAAGCAGTTCCAGTAGCCCTGGAGTAATCCTCCAAAAAGAGTCACAGGTGCATGGTTCTTAGCAACAAAATCACACAGAAACTGGGAGAGAGAATGGAACCTGAGACATCTGAGAAGATCTGGGCAGAGCACCAATAATGCCTCTTTTTATACTGTCTTATTTTAGCATTAAAGGTAAGACATTATTTCTCCCATAGTTAGTGGCATGTCTTTGATGCTAGGCAGAGGTGCCAGGGTGTGCTCCCATTGGAACAACAGGCAACAAAGAGTCATTACAAGTTTTTCAGTAACCCAGTATAGTATTTACTGGGCAGATGTGTCTAACACAAATCTTTCCGAAGTGAAGAAAGACACAAGCCCTACTGCTGTGCAATTCTGGCAGTAACCACCTGGAGTTAACGCAGACTCCACCGGTTAAGCACGCAGTCCCCAGTAAGACTGCTCTACAAAGATGCCAGCTGCAAGATCAGGGGTCCTCAGGCCAATCACACTTCTCATGAACTGGCTACCAATTCAAGGGTCCCACGACCCCCTCAGCTTCCATAATTTGCTGACATAATTCACAGAATTCACAAAAGTGCTATATTTACAATTGCAGTTTTATTATAAGGATACAAATCAGGGCCAGCCAAATGAAGAGAAACATAGGGTGAGGTCGGGGAGCATCCCAAACATGGAGCTTCCATGCCCCCTGTGAAATCAGGACATGTTGCTTTTCTTTTCTTTCTTTCTTTTTTTTTTTTTTTTGAGACGGAGTCTCACTCTGTCACTCAGGCTGGAGTGCAGTGGCGCGATCTCGGCTCACTACAACCTCTGCCTCCTGGATTCAAGCGATTCTCCTGCCTCAGCCTCCTGAGTAGCTGGGACTACAGGCTCGTGCCACCACACCTGGCTAATTTTAGTATTTTTAAAGTAGAGACGGGGTTTCACCATCTTGGCCAGGCTGGTCTCAAACTCCTGACCTCAGGTGATCCACCCACCTCGGCCTCCCAAAGTGCTGGGATTACGGGCGTGAGCCGCTGCACCCGGCCAACATGTTGCTTTTCTATCACACTGATGTGTTCACTAACCAGGAGATTCACCCGAGCTTTGGGTATCTAGGGTTTTGAGGTTGTATTATGTATGCATGATTGATTAAATCATTGGTCATGAGATTGAACTCAGTCTCCAGCCTACCTCCTTTCCCTGAAGAAGGTTGGACTGACGTCACATGGCTCAAATCTCCAACCCTGTAACCACATAGTTGGCCATTCTGGTGTGACCACCTCTTACCCTGAGTCATCTCATTAGCATAAATCCAGGTGTGGTCTGAGGGTCCCACCATTATTAACCAAGACATTTGTATTTCTTCAGAAATTCCAAGAGTTTAGAAGCTCCTTCCCGGGAAAACCAGACAAATTCTTTATTATAGAACATGTATCATCAGAATGAAGAATCATATTGAGCCCTGAGCAGAATCATTTTTCTAATTCCACAGGTAGACACACATATATGCACAAATGCATTATACCAAAGACAAAAAGAAAAATCTTACGTGCCTCTGGGGAAATAAGAGATGACCTACAAAGGAACTCAAATACAGTAACAACAGACTTATCTTCAATATCAATAGAGGCTGGAAGATGATGAAATGATATCTTTTTTTGTTTCTGAGACAGAGTCTTGCTCTGTCACCCAGGCTGGAGTGCAGTGCTATGATTGCAGCTCACTGCAACCTCCACCTCCTGGGTTCTAGTGATTCTCCTGCTTCAGCCTCCAAGTAGCTGGGATTACAGATGTGTGCCACCATGCCCAACTAATTTTTGTATTTTTAGTAGAGATGGGGTTTCACCATGTTCCCCAGGCTGGTCTTGAACTCCTGACCTCAGGTGACCCGCCCACCTTGGACTCCCAAAGTGCTGGGATTACAGGTGTGAGCCACTGCGCCTGGCCTGGAATGATGTCTTAAAAAGGTCTATAAGGTAGGTTGCTCTTTCTCATTGGAAGGTAAAACATAAAATATTTATTGGATACTGTAGTAATATTTATCTATCATTATAAAGGAAAGTTAATCTCATGTCATTGAAGTAATCCATTTAAAACCCAAAACATTATTTTAATAATTTCTGATGTAAATCATTCCAAAATATATCACCCCATGCTTAACTTCCTAACAGAGGGCTCAGGTTCAACATTCTTTGCTGTTGAATAGTGAGAGCTTCAGGCATTACCGAGGTCAGCTAGGCAGCTTGCACCTGCACTAAGTGTGTCTGCGCTCTGTGTGTCACATATCCTTTTTAGAGTTCTGTCTCCTCTCTGCAGCAGCAGCTTTATCAGCCTCTTAATCTGCTGCTACATTTTATGTGCAGTTGTCTGCATGTGGGCCAGGGGCTTTCTCCACTCTCTCCATCCTCCTAACATCTGTAGCTCATTAGCTATATGCGGCAGATTATATTTTCCAAAAACAAGCACTGCAATATCTCCCATCCAACATGCAACGTAATGTTAACACTCCACCCATCATTTATGCTCTCTCCTCTTAAATCGTGTCTTCCAAGGCTGGGTCATAAAAGGTGATATGGTTTCCACCCAGTCCTCTAGGAGTGCTTATTCTTGCAACCCAATTACCATGCCACAAGGAAGGGGAGAAACCACACGGAGAGACCATGTGTAGGTGTCTGGTGGACAGCCCCAGCCAGGGCTCCTTTCAGCCAGCACCAGTCCTCAAATGCGAGCAAATGAGTGAGTGATTGAGGCTTCCGTGATTCCACTCCAGCCTTTGAATTCCCCTGCTGATACCAAGTGGAGCAGAAACAAGCTGTCTCTACCAAGCCTTGCCCCAAGTATTTATGAGCAAAAGAAGTGATGGTTGTTATCTAAGGCTTGTTATCTAAGCCTCCAAGTCTGGGATGGTGTCATTCACAACAATAGATAACTATATGACACCACTTTTTACTGTGCTTAAAAGCTGCTCCAGGGCCGGGAGTGGTGGCTCACGCCTATAATCCCAGCACTTTGGGAGGCCAAAGTGGGAGGATCACTTGAGGTCAGGAGTTCGAGACCAGCCTAGCCAACGTAGTGGAACCCCTTCTCTACTAAAAGTACAAAAAATTAGCCAGGCATGGTGGCAGGTACCTGTAATCCCAGCTACTTAGAAGGCTAAGGCAGGATAATTGCTTGAACCCGGGAGGCGGAGGTTGCAGTGAGCCAAGATCACACCATTGCACTCCAGCCTGGGCAACACTCTGTCTTAAAAAAAAAAAAAAAAAAAAAAGCTGCTCCATGTGACGTGTTGGTTGGAGTCCTTTGGGAACTCTTAACCCACAGGTTCCTTTGTCAATTGTAAAGAAGTTCAAGCCTTGTAAATTATTTCAAGTTTCCTCCTACTCTAGACGAAGCCTCTTTGGTTTCAAGGAAAAAAAGAAGAAAAGAAAAAAAAAATTAGCATTCTGTGGTGGTGCTTGCCTGTAATCCCAGCTACTTGAGAGGCTGAGGCAGGAGAATCACTGGAACCCGGGAGGTGGAGATTGCAGTAGCTGAGATCATGCACTCCAGCCTAGGCAACAGAGCGAGACTCCATCTCAAAAAAATAAAAAAAAAGGAAAAAAAGAAACCCATCCACTTTATCTCAGGAAAAGGGGGTTTTAGGCTTTATGGAAGGATTCAGAGCGGCTCATGGGAATCGAAGAACAGCAACTTCTGCACAGCGTGGCCTCATGGCAATTGTTGTATATATATATACACACACACATATATATGTATATATGCATACACACATACACATACACACATATACACATACACACACACACACACATACACACACACACATACAAGTATTTATAACTTCTCTGTTACTCTCTGCGCATATACTCTATTCTTTTCTCATTTCGTAGGCATGGGCTTGGTTTTTTAATTCATCAGTTCACTGGTTCATTAGGCCCTTTTCTACTTTCTAGTTCTCTATATACATCACAGCCTATGATACAGGTGCCACTACTGATCAGTGCCTGGTTCCAAAGTTCCCGAAAAGATGTCTAATTAATACAGCTCCTCTTTGCTAAGCAAGGTCCCATAAAGCACAAGTAGCTGGACTAATTACACCTGAACGGACCTTGGTCAGGTGTCCATCGCAGAGCAATCAGCTGGGGCCCTGGAGGGCCCTTTTGGATGCGAGAAGTCCCCTAGAAGGGATTTGGGCGGGACATGCAGTGATTGACATTTTCAAGACACCTCCCCATTAAGGCTGTTTACTCCTCCACACCAGAAAATGAAAGCTGAGATGGGCATAAGTGTGACCTCCAGATAATAGCAGGACATAATCAGGAACTGCCAACCCAGGGGAGGATCTGGAGCAAGGGCAGATGAAGGGGAACCATGTCTGGCAGCAGATGGGGGTACCAGTAGGTAAGGAGATGAGCCTAAAGGCAAAAAGTCACCCAAGCAACCCCTGCAGTTGATTTAGAGAGAACTTTACTAAGACTCACAGATAACGTTTCACTCTTTAAGGCTTCATGGTGGGCCGGGCGTGGTGGCTCACACCTGTAATCCCAGCACTTTGGGAGGCCAAGGCAGGTGGATCACAAGGTCATGAGTTCGAGACCAACCTGGCCAACATGGTGAAACCCTGTCTCTACTAAAAATACAAAAATAAGCCAGGCATGGTGGTGCACACCTGTAATCCCAGCTACTTGGGAGGTTAGGCAAGAGAATTGCTTGAATCTGGGAGGCAGAGATTGCAGTGAGCCAAGATCTCACCACTGGACTCCAGCCTGGGTGGAAAAGCAAGACTCTGTCTCAAAAAAAAAAAAAAAAAAAAAAAGGCTTCATGGTGTCCTAGATACAAAATTGCTGGACTCCAACAGGCAAGGCTCTATGAGCTTTGATTTCTTCATCTGTAAAATGAAGATAATAGTACCGACTGGCTGGATGTGGTGGCTCAAGCCTATAATCCCAGCACTTTGAAAGGCTGAGGCGAGTGGATCACCTGTGGTCAAAAGTTCGAGACCAGCGTGGCCAACATGGTGAAACCCTGTCTCTACTAAAAATACAAAAATTAGCCAGGCATAGTGGTGGGCACCTATAGTTCCAGCTACTTGGGAGGCTGAGGCAGGAGAACTGCTGGAACCCGGGAGACGGAGGTTGCAGTGAGCTGAGATTGTGCCACTGCACTTCAGCCTGGGTGACAGAGTAAGACTCTGTATCAAAAAAAATAAAAAGTACCAACCTTGCAGGGCAAGGGTGAGAATTAAATGCAATAACTCTGTCCAAAGGTTTAACACAGGCTCAAGTTTATCACAGCTGCTCGCTAAACATTTGTGAACTCCCTTTCTTCTTCTACTGGGGAGTCAGAGCTCCCACTTTCAGATTGTGAAATGGGCTGGGACAAAGATCCCAGAAGCTTTTTGACTGGAGGTCAAAATTTCAATTTTCAATTCCTAAAAATCTTCAGGGGCTGGGCACAGTGGCTCATGCCTGTAATCTCAGCACTTTGGGAGGCCAAGGCAGGTGGATCACTTGAGGTCTGGAGTTTGATGCCAGCCTGGCCAACACAGCGAAACCCCGTCTCTACTAAAAATACAAAAATTATCTGGGCGTGGTGGCGGGCACCTGTAGTCCAGCTACTTGGGAGGCTGAGGTATGAGAATTTCTTGAACACGGGAAACAGAGATTGCAATGAGCCGAGATGACGCTGCTGCACTCCAGCCTGGGCTAGAGAGTGACACTCTGTGAAAAAAAAAAAAAAAATCTGCAGAACAAAGAGAATTAGACTATAAAGAGTTTGCAGAGTCATAACCAAGAAATGTGCACATTAGAAATCAAGGAGTAGAGTTTATGGGGCAATGACATTGAAGCAATGCCCTGGATGGGCCCCACTCATTTTAAGAACTCAGTGAAATTGTGAAACCTGTGGGGCAGACCTCAGTCCCCTGAAGACCTCCACATTCCTCAGGGAGCTCAGCAGCTCAGAACAGTGGCAATTCCTGAATATCCAGGATGGCACATCAAATGCCAGAATGGAGGCACCAAGGCTGAAGGGAGGAGCACTAGCTCAGGAGTCCAGGCCTGGGTTCCATTTCCAGCCTTGCTGCTGACTAGCTGTGTGTCCCTGGGCAAGTCATTTTCCTACTGGGTACAAGCCTGTATCTCCACAGCTATAAAATATGAAAGCTGGGCCAGATGATTTCCAAAAGGCCTCAAACTCAAGTAGGGAACGGGATCTTAGTGATTCTAAGATCCTGAGAACTCCAGACCTCAAGTGATCTGCCCACCTCAGCCTCCCAAAGTGCTAGGATTACAGGAATGAGCTACTGTGCCCAGCCCCTGCAGATTTTTACGAATTGAAAATTAAAGGCTAAGACCGGGCATGGTCTCACACCTGTAATCCCAGTACTTTGGGAGGCAAAGGCAGAAGGATCAAGTAGGATCAAGTAGGTAAGGGGATCTTAGAGAACTTTTAGAGTTACACAGACTCAGCTCAAATCCTGGCTTTTCCCGGAAGGACAGTGATCCCAGGCAAGTTGTTTAACCTCTATACGCTTCACACTTTCCTTATCTGTAAACTTGGGGGTAATTGCAGTATAAGGTTGTGAGGATTAAAGGAGAGAATCCATGAGTGCATATGTAACACAATACTTTGCACATAGTTAAGTTCTCAATGAATGTTAGATATTATTGTTAGTGAAGGGATATTTTAAAATACATTTTTGAAAGCATAACTCCTTTAGTCACCTTGGCCCCCGGGGCTCCCCAGCCCAGAATTGACAGGTTCCCTGCGTTAAAAGAGGAACAGATACCAGTTTGAAAGACAAAGTCATTGCTTTCCCTCAACTAACAAGTTTCCTTTATCTGGCAGTGGGGTGGGGTGGGAGCTCCTTGTAAACAATAACCTTCAAAGCCAGGCTTTGAGGCAAAGGGAATTGTCTTACAGTGTTTGAAGTTCCTGTTCCCTTAACAAGTCGGCCTGAAGGATTTGGCCACTGAGGTTACTGTAAGCCTTGCTGGAGAGAACTCAGTATATGGCATAGAGCAGTGTGTCTCTAACTTTCTGGGAGAGAACTAAAAAACATGGATTCTGGGTCTCTCCTCAAATCTACTTAATCAGACTTTCCAGGGTAGGCACAGGGAATTAATATTTTATTTTATGGTTTTTTGTTTTGTTTTGTTTTTTTCTGAGACAGAGTCTCACTCTGTCTCTTGGCTCACTGCAACCTCCACCTCCCGGGTACAAGTGATTCTCCTGCCTCAGCCTCCTGAGTAGCTTGCTGGGGCTACAGGCATGTGCTACCATGCCCGGCTAATTTTTTTGTATTTTTAGTAGAGACAGGGTTTCACCATGTTGGTCAGGCTGATCTCGAACTCCTGACTTCAAATGATCAGCCCGCCTCGGCCTCCCAAAGTGCTGGGATTACAGGTGTAAGCCACTGCGCCCAGCCGGGAATAAATATTTTAAACCAGTGCCCCAGTTGCTGCTTCTGGTCAGAGAAGCCTAGGAAGAGACAAAGTGTCTTAGGCAGAGACAAAGGGTCTGCTCTTCAGGTCCCGGTGTGTTGTAGGGGAAGAAGGGAAAGGGGCAAGGAACCGGTAGGTTCCATGTGTGACCCCTCTCCAAGGTGGCATGGAGACAAGGGGGTAGGGAAGGGAGAAATGTCCCTATTCATGTGGCGACTGAGTGTTTACCCGTTAGATACACTTCAAATGGGAGTAGACCAAGGGACCTACTTGGCAAATTGTCCCCTTCCCTTCCCAGCTCCGACATCCCGAAGTGGGGCTCGTGGGAGAGATTGAATCAGTAACAGGAAGAAAGAGAGAATATCTTCTTTGTGCATCTGAGCGTCCTGTGGGTAAATTGCTCTTGTTATGTCACTTCATCATCATAAAAATGTTGCACATCATTGTCACCAAAAAGTCTTCAGCCAAGAGTGCCTCCAGCCCTGGGGTCACTCAGGAGCTAAGCCAGGCCTGTGCCCCTTTTGGTTCAGGAAGCTGCCCCTTTGCCCTCAGGCAGGAACCAGGAAGCACGGTCTTCCAATCTGGCTGGGAAACAGTGTGGGCGCAGGAAGCTGGGGATTAAATCTCCCCCAAGGGATCACACAGCCACCAAATTAAAGGGTGAGCCCACGCAGATGGAATTTGAAATTCCCAGGTCAGTGCTTCCCTGGCCTCGCCACTCCGGGTTTCCCCTCTGGCCACACTTCTTCTGGGCTGAGCCTGAACGGTGCCTGTCTCTGGAGCTCTGCGCACTTTCAGGGTAGGATTGCCTTTTGCTTTGTTTTTCAAGTCACTTCTTTCTCTGCCCTAAAACGGAGGAAGAAATTCTGGACACTTATTCTTTTGATTATTAATTGTGGAAATAATAATCATAATAAACTCAGATTTGAGCCATCGTTTATACTTTTTTCAGTTTTTAAAAACTGGTAAAAGACACATAAGATTTATCATTTTAACCAATTTTTTTTTTTTTTTTTTTTTTTTTTTTTTTTTTGAGACGGAGTTCAGCCTCCCAAAGTGCTGGGATTACAAGCGTGAGCCACCGCGCCCGGCCCATTTTAACCATTTTAAAGTGTACAATTCATACAAAGAAAACAAACAAACAAAAAAGTGTACAATCCAGTGACATTTAGTATATTCACAGTGTCTTGCAGTCATCACCACTGTCTAGTTTCTGAATATTTTCATCGCCTCAAAAGGAAATCCTGTACCCATTAAGCAGCCACTCTCCATTCCTCCCTCCTCCCAGCCCCTGGCAGCCACAGATCTGCTTTCTGCCTCTATGGATTTGTCTATTCTGAGTATTTCATATAAATGGAAGCATACGTATGTGGTATTTTGTGTCCGGCTTCTTTCTCTTAGTGTAACGTTTTCAAGGTCCATCCATGTTGTAGCATATATCAGGACTGCATTCCTTTTTATGGCCTTTTATAATATTCTGTTGTATGGATATACCACGTTTTATTTATCCATTCATCATTTGACATCCTTTACACTTTTTTGTTGTTGTTGAGGTAGAGTTTCACTCTTATTGCCCAGGCTGGAGTGCAGTGTCATGATCTCGGCTTACTGCAATCTCTGTCTCGCAGGTTCAAGCAATTCTCCTGCCTCAGTCTCCCAAGTAGCTGGGACTACAGGCACCCGCCACCACACCCAGCTAATTTTTGTATTTTTGGTAGAGCTGGGGTTTCACCATGTTGGCCAGTATGGTCTCGAACCCCTGACCTCAGGTGATCCGCCCGCCTCAACCCCTTTACACTTTTAAAGTGCTTCATGGCTGGGTGTTGTGGTGGCTCATGCCTATAATCCTAGCACTTTGGGAGGCTGAGGCAGGCGGATCACTTGAGGTCAGGAGTTCGACGCCAGCCTGGCCAATATGGTGAAACCCGTCTCTACTAAAAATACAAAAAAAAAAAAAATTAGTCGAGTGTGGTGGCGAACACCTGTAATCCCAGCTACTCGGGAGGCTGAGGCAGAAGAGTTGCTTGAACCCGGGAGGCAGAGGTCGCAGTGAGCCAAGATCGCACCACTGCACTCCAGCCTGGGCAACAGACTGAGACTGTCTCAAAAAAAAAAAAGCATGCTTCTACGTACACTGCATCACCTGATCGTCACAAAAACTCTGTGAGGTGGAAAGAGCAGAAATGATTCATTATTATTATGATTCTCTGCATTTTACAGATTGAGGAGCCTGAGGCTTACAAGGTGAAATGATTTTTCCAACATCTCACAGCTGCTTAATGGCAGATCCAGAACCAGAATCCAGGTCTCTTGAGTTTGAATGAGCAAAACCATTGGGCAGTTTGCTTTGTAATCATTAGTGGTGTTTTCTCACCAAGAAGATTCTGGGTGGCCATGTGCTCACAATGGCAAGACAGGTGGGGACCAATGAGGCTTTGACCCTTGGACAGGCCTAATTTTGTCCATTGGTAAAGTTGGCCACTTCCTACAGGGTTTGGTCTTGCAGCCTCTGCTCAGACCTCCTTGAGGATGCCCCTTGCCCTAGGATGCCATAGAAGGCTGGCGCTCAGGTTGGGCAGCAACTGGGTCTTCCTATCTTTGTACTCCCCCAGCACCAAGCCTGGCACCCAGGGCTCCATGAAGTGTTTGCTGAGACATTTTAAAGGCTTAAGGGTGCTCTGATATTTTGCTTTCTTTCCCCAGGAACGTGTTACTGGTAGCAATTTCCTATCGCCTAAGTAACTCCTGAGCCTCCATACTTGGAGTGAATAACAAGCAATTAGGAGCTCTAACTCTTTAACACAAATCAGCAGGACTTTGGGGAGTGGAATCCCGCTCTGCAACAGTGAGGGTTTTGTTCCTGCTAAAATAACAACAAAACCACATAATGAAAAGTTTGGAAAACTGAACAAAGCAACAAAAATAACCATAATCTTACTATCCTAACACAACTGTTATTTTCAAGAATTCCCTTTACTAATTCACTCCCTTTCTTTCTCCCTCTCTTGAGTCCTTCTGTCTGTCCATGATGAAAGTAGCACGAGATCACTGCCATATTCTTAAAATCACCTATTATCTGATACCCAGAGTCAATCACTGGAAACATCTTGCACATTTCCTTCCAGTCTTTTTCAATACCTTGTTTAATAATTGAGATAATGCAGGTGGGGCGCGGTGGCTCACGCCTGTAATCCCAGCACTTTGGGAGGCAGAGGTGGGTGGATCACAAGATCAGGAGTTTGAGACCAGCCTGGCCAGCATGGTGAAACCCCATCTCTACAAAAAATATGAAACATTAGCCCGATATGGTGGCTTGTGCCTGTAATCTCAGCTACTCAGGAGGCTGAGGCAGGAGAATTGCTTGAACCCAGGAGGCGAAGGTTGCAGTGAGCCAAGACAGAGCCACTGTACTCCAGCCTGGGCAACAGAGCGAGACTCCATCTCAAAAAATAATAATAATAATTGAGATTATGCAGAATGGACAATTCTCTTAGTATTTCCTATGTCACTAGTTTTTTCTAATAATGAAAACAACATATGTATATTATTGAAATTTATGGAAAAAATTACAAGAAAGAAAGAAAGATTCCCTAGAATGTTTCTTCTACCAACAGAAATCTTAACATGCATTTATTATATATGGTTGTAATCCTACTGAATATATAGTACATCTTTTTTAATCCATTTCCAACTTATAAGCATTTTTCCATATTGCCTCAGAGTCTTTATAATTTTTTATTTATAATAGATAACACATTTACATGATACAATATTCAAAAGATTCAAATGCAATTCACTGGAAAGATTTCTTTCCACCCCATTCTCCCACTAGCCCATTTTTCATCCCTAAATTGCCCACTGTTACCTGTTTCTTGTATGTCCTCCATGAAAGATTTTTTATGCTTTATCTAAACAAATGCAGGTATATTGAAGTGTATTCCTTCCTCATCTCCCAACTTTTTTTTTTTTTTTGCAACAGAGTCTTGCTCTGTCGCCCAGGCTGGAGTGCAGTGGAGCGATCTCGGCTGACTGCAACCTCCGCCTCCCGGGTTCAAGCGATTCTCTTGCCTCAGCCTCCCGAGTAGCTGGGACTACAGGTGCATGCCACAATGCCCGGCTAATTTTTGTATTTTTAGTAGAGACGGGGTTTCACCATGCTGGCCAGGCTGGTCTCAAAATTCTAACCTTGTGATCCGCCCCCTCAGCCTCCTAAAGTGCTGGGACTACAGGTGTGAGCCAGCGCACCCAGCCCATCTCCCCATTTTTTACACAAAGAATAATGAGCTATATACACTGTCCTCACCTTCTCCTTTTTAAAATTTGTTTGAGCTGGGGTCTCCCTATGTTGCCCAGGATAGTTTCAAACTCCTGGGCTCAAGAAATCTTCCCACCTCAGCCTTCCGGGTAGCTGGGACTACAGGTGCAGGCCATTGTGCCTGGCTTTACCTTCCTTTTAAACTCTTAAACTCAAAAGTGTATCTTCCTCCTATTTATGCTCAAGACAGCTTTCTTATTTTTTTTTCAGTAGTGTTGGAGTCTGCTCTGTATAGATAGGTGTACCATGATTTATTAACGTAAGCCCCATAGATGAACATTTAAGGTATTTCCAATTTTTTTTTTTTTTTTTCCTAAAAGAAACAGGGTCTCACTCTGTACCCAGGCTCAAGTGCAGTGGCACAATCATCACTCACTGCAGCCTCCAACTCTCGGGTTCAAACAATCCTCTCACCTCAGCCTCCTGAGTAGCTAGGACTACAGGCATACACCACTACACCCAGCTAATTTAAAAAATTTTTTTGTGTAGACAGGGTTTATGTTGCTCAGGCTACGTTATTTCCAATCTGATGCAAACAATACTACAGTGACTACCATTGCATGTATATCAGTTCACATGTGTGAGCATCCATCTGTCAAATAAATTCCTAAAAGTGGAATTGCTGGGTCAGACAGTGCATTCATTTATAATTTTGATAGACATGGCCAAGTTGTCCTCTGTCGGAGAGCAGCACATACTTTTTAACCCAGTATCTAGCCTTAAGTATTTTCTCCATCTTTTGTTGTCCATAAATAACAAAGTTAAGACTTAGCTTCAGGCATAAACCACTTCCCCTATTTGTCCACTCAAATGTAATCTGCAATATGTCAAAGGCCTCTTAGGTGACAAACACTTGCTGGGTGCTGAGAAACAAAGATGCACAAGACACAGGTGCTGTCCTTGGAAGTGAGTCTGGAAGCTGGGGGTAGGGGAGGCGAGAAGGAAGGGATGTGTAAGAAGAGTTCCTACTGCTGTCCATCAGGCACTAAACACCCATGGAAGAATTGACCTCCTTATCCCAGCACCCAGCAAAGCAGGGCATGGATCAGATGCCCAGCACACACTGAATGGGTGAAAGATTAAATCATTGAACGTCTGGTGTGGAGGAAAGAGGGAAAGGCAGCAGATTGGAGCCTCCCCCAAGAGTCTCGCTCTGTCGCCCAGGCTGGAGTGCGGTGACGCAATCACAGCTCACTGCAGCTCTGACCTCCCGGGCTCAAGCAATCCTCCCATCTCAGCTTCCTCAGCAGCTGGGACTACAGGCACATACCACCATGCCCAGCTAATTTTTGTATTTTTTGTAGAGATGGGATCTCATCATGTTGGCCAGGCTGATCTCAAACTCCTGGGCTCAAGTGATCCTCCCAACTCGGCCTCCCACAGTGTTGGGATTACAGGCGTGGGTGACTTTTCTTGAGGATCAGTTTCAACATATGAAATTCTGAGTCAGAGGAGCTAAATGCCTGCTGGCTTCCTGACTCACAAAGATCAGTTTGGGACCAGGCACGGTGGCTCACTCCTGTAATCCCAGCACTTTAGGAGGCCAAGGTAGGCGGATCAGGATTTCAAGACCAACCTGACCAACGTGGTGAAACCCCGTCTCTACAAAACACAAAAATTAGCTGGGCATGGTGGTGGGTGCCTATAATCCCAGCTAGTCGGGAGACTGAGGTGGGAGAATTGCTTGAACCAAGGAGGCAGAGGTTGCAGTAAGCCAAGATCACGCCATTGCACTCCAGCCTGGATGACAGAGAGAGATTCCATTTCAAAAAAAAATTAAAAATTAATTAATTAAAAATCAGTTTGATTGGTGAGGAGGTGTGAAGGTCAGGAATGATCTGGAGGCAGATCTGAGTGAGTGGAGTTTGGGAGGTCCCCTTGATTAACCCTGGACAATGGGCATCTCCACCAAATAAGCCAGAGGACCTCTGAGTTGAGACAGAGGTGAAGAAGGGAGGATACTAGTGAGAGCTGCCCAAGAGAAGTTCCCCATTTCCGCACTCTGGGGTGGAATGCAGCTGCTGTATGGGGAACAACCATTCTCCCTGCCCGCTGCAAACTAGGGCACACCCTTTGCAGTCCAGAGTCCGCACCCTCCTGGTGCAAGCTATGGAGAGGATGCCCATCCCCTGCCCCACCAACCAGATTCCAAGCCCCAGAAATTGATCTGACAGTTTGGAAACTCCAGCTGCATCCCCAGGAATGCAGATACCCATTTCTCTATTTGGGGAAGGAAACCAGCGTAGTTTCAGCTCCTCTGGTTCATGTCCTAGAATTTTAGAAAGAACAGTAAAATATATAACCCTTACAAAAAAAATCAAGAACCAATCAAATCCACCTGTTTTACAGAAGAGGAAACTGAGTCCCAGAGAGGTGAAGTGGGCCGCCCGAGGTCACACAGAGGGTAAGAGGCTGAGCAAGATCTGGAAACAGGGCTCCCGGCTCTGTAACCGGTGCTGTCTGCTCTGAACGAGGGGGTGGGGGTGGGGATGGTGACCTAGACGTGGCTCTGGGAAGACAGAGAGAAGAGAACTGTGCCAGAGCTGGAGGCAGGTTCAGAGATGGGGTCGTGGGTGGGAGTCATCTACCTACACCTGCCCCAGTTTCTGGATTGTAAATCCTCCAGGAATTCCTGATATTCTACTTATGTCCAAGTTCCCTGCTTGGAAGCAGGTTTGCCAGCATGGGTTTCCAAGCGTTGTCAGCCCTGAGAAGGGAGGCACAGTGTGGAGAGAAGCAGGCTGCTGAGGGCTGGGTTTACTGGGCAACCAAGTCCAAGGACCACCTTGAGGGAGAGCTGTCCCAGCTCTGTGCTCCCCGTGGGCCCAGCTTTGTGCTCCCCGTAGGCCCAGGGTGGCTTCTAGTAGTGACTCAGGGCTCATGGGCAGTGTTCCTGGGAACAGAGTAGGAAGGGGTGGCAGCCAGCCCGGATCTCCTGTTCCCTGGACAGAGGCTGGTGGACGACTCCTCCTCCTGATCGCTTAGGACTTTGACCCCCCTTAGGAAGCTGCTTTGAAAGTTTTCCAGAATGATTTTACTTGCATTAAACCCTTAGGAGAGTCCCACCTTGGAATTGAGCTTTGGAAATACTTTTCTGGGTACTCTTGAGCCCCTGGCCTAGCCCCAGCCAGGGATTCCAAGGGGTGAGGGACATGTGTGTTCCTTTCTCCTGAGGTGCAAGAGCAAGAAAACAATTCCCCTCCTAGAGCAGACAGACGTGCATGAAATGGTGAAATAACAAACCACCTCTGACATCAGCAAGGGCCTTCAGGTTCTTCAGCTCCTGGTAATCCTCACAGCACCCCTATGATAGATTTTTTAAATCCCTTCTACAGGTAGGGACATTGAGGCACAATGAGGGACATTGAGGCACAGGGACATTGAAGCACTTGCACAGGCAAGTCATGTCACTTGCCCCAGGACACAAGAGGAAAGAACCCAAAGACAGGGCTCCATGGCTCTTTGCCTGGACAGAGTGACTTAGATCCATTTCAAGTCCTTGCCCTGGAGGCCCAGCCCTCACCCGCATAGGCCCCAAGCCTCCCCAAGAGCTGACTAGCTTTATTTTTTAATTTAATTTAATTTTATTTTTTGAGATGGAATCTCACTCTGTCCCCAGGCTGGAGTGCAGTGGCACAATCTCGGCTCACCGCAACCTCTGACTCCCTGGTTCAAGCGATTTTCCTGCCTCAGCCTCCCAAGTAGCTAGAATTACAGGCATGTACCACCATGCCCAGCTAATTTTTGTATTTTTAATAGAGATGGGGTTTCACCATGTTGGCCAGGATGGTCTCGATCTCCTGACCTGGTGATCAGCCCGCCTCGGCCTCTCAAAGTGCTGGGATTACAGGCGTGAGCCACCGCGCCCAGCCCTGACTAGCTTTTTAACCACAAACTCACTCTAAAGGCAATTGGAAAACACTGGTAGGTCAGTGTTTTCCAAATTTTGGGGCTGAAACTCACAGTAAGAAATGCATTTAGGCCAGGTGCAGTGGCTCTCCCCTGTAATCCCAGCACTTTGGGAGGCTGAGGCAGGAGGATCACTGGAGCCCAGGAGTTCAAGACCAGCCTGGGCAACATAGTGAGACCCTGTCTCTATTTTTTTTTTTTTAAGAAATGTATTTAACGCCACAAGCAGTAATCAAACACACAAACATAATCATAGCTCTTAGGATAATTTGTAATTATTCTATTTATAAATATGTAAAATCAAACAAAGTTGCAGGAAGTAACACTTTTACTGCCCGAGAAACACCCTGGCATTTTCTATTATCTGCTGTTCTGTCTCATTATTTCCAAAAAGTACTCAAGTGGCTCCCTAAATTATTTCCATGACTTGAATTTTGAAAAGCACCCTGGTGGATAGCAGCTTGGGTCCCCCCGACCCTTGTCAGCAGGTAGGCAAAGCTGGCAGTGAGGACAAAAGTCTGATTCTGTGCACTTTGTGCCTGGCATTGAACTGTACCCTGTGGGGACACAGGAAAAGATACTCCTTCCTGGATGTCGCCCTCAAGTCACTTACAAGCAAATGAAACAAGGCCGCACGTAAAACAAAGCCAAAGCAAATTAAAGGCAGAAAGAATAGGTGCCTCTGAAGGACTGTATTATTTTGCCAGGACTGTCATTGCAAAATACCACAGGCTGGGTGGTTTCAACAATAGAAATTTATTTTCTAACAGTTCTGGAATCTGGGCGTCTAAGATCGAGGTGCCAGCAGGGTTGGTTTCTCCTGAGGCTTCTGTCCCTGCTTGCAGACGGCTGTCCTCTTACTGCCTCCTCACACGGTCATCCCTCTGTGCACATGCACCCCTGGGGTCTCCTTGCATGTCCACACTTCCTTTTCTTATAAGGACACCAGCCATACTGGATTAGGACCCACCCTAATGGCCTCATTTTACTTAATTGCCTCTTTAAAGGTACTATCTCCAAATAGTCACATTCAAAGGTACTGGGAGTTAAGACTTCAACATATGAATTTGGGGGACACAGTTTAGTGTCCTACTATGTGTGCAGCACATTAGCTCATGTGTTTTCACCCTAGCCTGGGTGCTGCAGCCCTTATTCCTGTTTTTTGGGGGTTTTTTTGAGACAGAGTTTCGCTCTGTTGCCCAGGCTGGAGTGCAGTGGCGCAGTCTTGGCTCACTGCAACATCTGCCTCCCAGGTTCAAGCAATTCTCTTGCCTCAGCCTCCCAAGTAGCTGGGATTACAGGCACCCACCACCACACCCGGCTATTTTTTGTATTTTTAGTAGAGACAGGTTTTCACCATGTTAGCCAGGCTGGTCTTGAACTCCCGACCTCAGGCGATCCGCCTGCCTCAGCCTCCCAAAGTGCTGGGATTACTAGCGTGAGCCACCGTGCCCAGCCTTATTCCTATTTTAAAGATGAAGAGTCTAAGATAACAGTTTTGGAAAATAAAGAAAACAAAAAGGCCAGGCACGGTGGCTCAGGCCTGTAATCCCAACACTTTGGGAGGCCGAGGCGGATGGATCACCAGGTCAAGAGATCGAGACCATGCTGGCCAACGTGGTGAAACCCCGTTTCTACTAAAAATACAAAAATTAGTTGGGCGTGGTGGCAGGCACCTGTAGTCCCACCTATTCGGGAGGCTGAGGCAGGATAATCGCTTGAACCCAGGAGGCAAAAGTTGCAGTGAGCCGAGATCAAGCCACTGCACTCCAGCTTGGCAACAAAGCGATATTCCATCTCAAAAAAAAAAAAAAAAAAAAATGAGGCTGGGCACGGTGGCTCACGCCTGTAATTCCACACTTTAGGAGGCTGACGTGGGCGGATCACCTGAGACCAGGAGTTCGAGACCAGCCTGGCCAACATGGTGAAACTCCATCTGTACTAAAAATACGAAAAAAAAAAAATTAGCTGGGCGTGGTGGTGCATGCCTGTAGTCCCAGCTACTCCGGAGGCTGAGGCACAAGAATCACTTGAACCTGGGAGGTGGAGGTTGCTGTGGGCTGAGATCACACCACTCCACTCCAGCCTGGGCAGCAAGAGCAAAACACTGTCTCAAATAAAAAAAGAAAAAAAAATGAGGAGGATTACATGCCTGTAATCCTAGCACTTTGGGAGGCCGAGGCGGGTGGATCATCTGAGGTCAGGAGTTCGAGACCAGCCTGGTCTAAAAATACAAAAATTAGTCGGGCATAGTAGTGCACGACTATAGTCCCAGCTACTTGGGAGGTTGAGGCAGGAGAATTGCTGGAACCCAGGAGGCAGAGGGTGCAGTGAGCCAAGAGTATGCCACTGCACTCCAGCCTGGGTGACAGAGTGAAACTCTGTCTCAAAAAAAAAAAATGAGGAGGCTGGGGTTGGGAGCAGCTGGTAATGGCCAGTGGTCTGCCAGCTGAGAAGGAATGTCACAGCATTTGGGTTCACACTTTGCCCCTCACATGTCACCTTGCTGTGGTTGAAGCAGGTGGGCTGAGTTTTAAAAGGCCATCCTATACTTACCTGGCAGGGGAAATACTATGATCATGAAGGTGGTTTTCCCAGGGCGAGGCTTATCCATTGCATTCTGGATGTGCTGACCCCTGCGATTTCCCCAAATGAAAAGAAATTCAAAGAAAATAAAAGGCCATCCTGCTGTGCAGATAGGAGATGAGTGAGGCCAGAGGAGTGGCAGGAGGAGGTGCCTAGGCTGGTCCTCATGGCTTTGTCCAGATGGAAGGAAGAGGAGAGCTTTCCAGGCTGGGACGGTGGGAGCTGAAAGGGCCCACTGAGAACTCCTCCCATGTCACTGGGGTGCTGGGCCCGGGGACTGAGTCCTGGAGAGGAGGAAGGATGCAGTGCTCACATGTTTATCTCATGTGAAGGCTTGTCTTCTCTCTCTTCTCAAGGCCAGGCGGGGCCATTCATTCCTCCGTGTTCCCCATCCGGCCTAGCGTGCTGTTCAGAATGAAGATCTCCAGGTATCCATAGGACCCTCTAGACACGAGACCGTGGGAGGAAATAGGGCAGTGGGTCTCAGTCTTATGCCCCTGACCTTTAAAGGTGTATAAGGTGTGTACCTGAGGAAGAAACAAGCAATTGCTAGTTACAAACACTCCTAGCGCATGAGGGCACGGTATATTTTTCCCGCTATTTTTAACTGTCCACAGAGAGACACCCTTCTGCCAATATGGAGTCAGCATCAGAGGGTCCTTTCTCTCTTCCGGCTCCTCTTCCTTTCTTCCCTGCATCCACTGGAATTCTCCAGGTCCTCCCATGTTTCTTCGAGTGAGGTTTTTGCTAGACAAACCCATCTTTCTTTGACTAAAATCAGTCACCTCTCATGCTGCCTACTGTTTCACCAAAAGACCCGTTCAATGGGGTGCTGGTAAATGTTGCACAACCAGCTCTCCAGGGGAGAAAAGGTATATCCATGACCCCAAAAAATCAATAATAGTAAAGTGCAGCAAAGCAACTAGGAAGTGCTGTGCTGTGAGTATATGTTACCTTTGTTTTGAATATAATTTATTTAATTCTGAGTTTATAGCATGCATTCTCAACAGGGGCAAAAACTGATTCTTAGTGGAGAAACAAAACAAAAAATCTTGCTGGGTGCAGTGGCTCACACCTGTAATCCCAACACTTTGGGAGTCTGAGGAGGGCAAATCGATGGAGCCCAGGAGTTTGAGACCAGCCTGGGCAACATAATGAAACCCTGCCTCTACCAAAAGAAATACAAAGATCAGCCAGTCATGGTGGTACGCGCCTGTAGTCTCGGCTATTCTGGAGGTTGAGGTGGGAGGATCACCTGAACCTGGGAGGTGGAGGTTGCAGTGAGCCATGATCGCACCACTGCACTCCAGCCTGGGCAACAGAGTGAGACTCTGTCTCAAAAAAAAAGCAAAAAACTTAATCATTTTATGTATAAAGCACAGATATCTATCCAGTACTTAAGCAGATATACAGTATCTGCGATATTAAAATTTTATGGGACAGTGATGGTAGGAGATTGGAGGAGAATAATGTCTTGAAAATCTTCTCAGGAGGCAAGGATGAACAAAAGGTTGAGAAACCCTGTCCATATAATTTAATTTAATTTTAATGATGGCTGTGTTTAACAACCAGCTCACTAAATTCCTGAATATTTAACCATCTGCTCTCGCAAGCCTATGAGCTGGCTCCAACACACTCCCAGACCTGCCCACTTGGGGTGAAAGATGCCCCCAGCCCCCTGCCACCCAAGTGGTACATGAGGCTGGTAGAAGAGATGGTGGTGAGTGGTGCTGCAGGTGCTGAGGGGGTAAGAGGCCCCAAACAAATCAGTGGGGGTCACCTCCTCTGTCAGGCGCTGAGTCCCTGCCTGAGCCCCTGGCCCCTGGGTCATGTCATCCTGCCCCTCAGCGGTTCTCCTGTCTAATAGCCCCAGGACCTAATCAGCATGGCAGATGGGTGGTGGCATCCTGCAGGCCCCCCAACCCAACAGGGCACAACAGGGATTTGTGCACACACCCTCACCCTTGCCCCGGAAAGGAGGCTCAGGGAATCCAAATCATCTTTGTCCAGAGCCTCTGGTCGGGTGGTTCTGCTGAAAGGCCTACCTCAGGCATGGGGGGTCAGGCAGGGAGGGGCTCATTTCCCATTGGGAATCAGAGGGGCCCATTCAGTGATGTTCCTCCTAATCAGATGCTCCCAGGGAGAGTAATGAGGATGACACAGTCCTCAATGCTTGATTAGATTGAGTTCATGGAAACTTGAATAGCTATGGGGCACCCTTTCAGTGCCAGCTGGAGTGGGGGAGGGGGCTTGGGGACAGGCCAGGCATGCAGATCCCTACAGACACAAGCATGGGGCCCCCAGTTGGGCCTTCAGCTGCTGCCTGGAGGGAGGGGGCGTGATGGGGGAGGGGGAAGCTGTTCTTCCTGGAGAATTGACAGTGGTTGCTCTAATTGCTTTGGGGGAATCAGTCCAGAGTCAACCAAAGGCACTTTGTTTTCTGTAAACAGGGCAGAGAGGAGGCATGGGGAACCAATGAAGAGGTGGTTCCCTTTCTTCCTTCTGCTCTCTGCCTCTCCCCTCTTTCAGCCATTCGGAGTCTAGGATCTTGTCCACTGATCCCAAAAGCTCTCCGGATCCCACACAAAGACACGGTGTGACTCCTCAGAACCTCATTCTCCAAATGCCCAGTGGCCTCCTGAAAGGGTCAAGCTGAGAAGCTGCCCCAAACAGCAATGTTCCTCTCCATGCTTGTCCTTGGCCTGCGTTCGTCATTGCCCTCCCATGCAGTCAAGGAGTGGGAGTTAATTTGTGTGCCTTCAGTACTGCAAGTCTCCCAGTCAGAGCCCTCGTGGTGGGGTGAGGTGACTATTCAAGCCCCCCTCTCCCTTGAGGCTTCATTCACG
Organism: Hylobates moloch; assembly: GCF_009828535.3. Classification (NCBI taxonomy): domain Eukaryota; kingdom Metazoa; phylum Chordata; class Mammalia; order Primates; family Hylobatidae; genus Hylobates; species Hylobates moloch. The sequence goes on along the minus strand of NW_026652295.1, from coordinate 35,249,301 downwards.
TGGTGCACTCAGTTACTCTCCAAAGACTCACTGGGAACTTACCCCGCTTCCTCTCCCACCAGACTGCCCCTATTGGTCCCCGGAGCAGCTTCCAGCTTTGGGGTTTTTTTCAGGTCTCCCTCAAGAGTCCCCTGAGCCCACCCTGTTCCTTGGAGCTGTGGGAGGCTGGGACCCACTTAGAAGGTGATGGCTGGCCTCCAGCATGATGCAGGAAGGGCTGGCTAGACGGCTCCAAACTGGAGTGGTGGGAGTCTTGACGGGTGGGCTGCGTGCCAGGGAGGGCTGGTCGGAGTTCAGGAGCAGGACTAGCAGTCCTCACACTCACCATGACCCCAACCCTCACCCCAGGGCCTTTGCACATGCTGTGCCCTCTGACCAGACCTCTTTTCCTTCTTCTCTCCATTGAATTAACTCCCACTCATCTTTTCTGTCCCAGTGCAATCATTACTTCCTCCAGGAAGCAGACTCTCTCATTTCTATGTTTACAACAAACCCCCATGATTACAATTTTCACAGCAAGAACCTGTTGGTTGGAGCTTGCTTTTATTGGATATGAAAATTTGAATAATATCTGTGTCTCCACTAGAAGCTTCCTGAGAGCAGGCAGAATGTCTGCTTTTGTTTACCATCACACCCCAGTCTAAAGACCTATTGAATGAAGCCGGGCACGGTGGCTCATGCCTATAGTCCCAGACCTGCCTACTTGGGGTGAAAGACGCCCCCAGCCCCCTGTCACCCAAGGCCAAGGCGGGTGGACCACCTGAGGCCAGGAGTTTGAGACCAGCCTGGCCAACATGGTGAAACCCTGTCTCTACTAAAAATAAAAAAATTAGCCAGGCCTGGTGGTGGGTGCCTGTAAGTAATCTCAGCTAATAGGGAGGCTGAGGCAGAAGAGTTGCTTGAACCTGGGAGGTGGAGGTTGCAGTGAGCCATGATTGCAGCACTGCACTCCAGCCTGGGCAACAGAGTGAGACTCCGTCTCAAAAAACTAAAAAAGACTTATTGAATGAATGCATGAAATGAGTTACCACTTCTGTGAGGCCTCCCACCCATTCCCGGTGGCATATTCTCCACCCCGTGCTGTGGTCAGCTGTGTATAGTTCTGCCTTTCCGGGACCTGTGGCAGTGAGGGGGCTTAGTAAAGAACATAGGCAGTGGAGCCACTCTGCCTGGGATCACAGTCAGGCTCTGCCAATTACTAGCTAAAGAATAACCTTGGGCAAGGTGCTAAACGTCTCTGTGCCTCAGGTTCCCCATCTGTAAAATGAGGGTAATAGTCAATGTATTAATGCATATGACATGCTTAGAGCAGGGTCAGGCACTACGTTTTCCAATGAATGTAGACGCTGTTACCATGTCTATATCTGTGGCACCCAGACCCCAGGGCGGGTGCAGCCTAACGGGTGCTCAGTAAAGCACATTATTGATTGAACCAGCAAAGTTTGGGGTTGTTCCTGGAAAAAAGAATACTGAGAGGGGAGTGTGAGCCTGCAGGTGAAGAGGGATAGACCCTAAGAGCAGGGAGGAATTAGCCGGAAACCCAACTGCCCCGACATGCCCCTACCCTAGAAACGTTTTTTCCATCTGACAGCAGCAGTTCACTCAAGGAGCAGCAGTAGATTCTGGTTTGTGTTTTTTCCAGTACTCACAGAACCACCCTTTGGTTCCCCCTCAGAGACACCAGCACACCAGTAGGCAACCCATCCCCAAAGTCTGAGCTTCAGCTCCACGGGCGCTCCCTCAAGCTTCTAAGTTTTTCGCTTTTTTTTTTATATACACTTTAAGTTCTAGGGTACATGTGCACAACACTTCTCACTGTGTCCCTTTGTTCCTCCAGCCTGAGGGAAGCCCTGGCTGCTTCTTGCAGTTGGGACTTCCATAATGCTTCAGCGTTCTCTTTTTGCCTTTACAGTTTTTCAGTACCTAATTAACAATTCTGCATGTTAGATTCTCGCTGTTAAGTAACTGGTGTGGGCCAGGGTGTGGTGGCTTACGCCTATAATCCCAGCACTTTGGGAGGCCAAGGCAGGCGGATCCCTTGAGCCCAGGAGTTTGAGACCAGCCTGAAACCCTGTCTCTACAAGAAATACAAAAATTAGCCTCATACAGTGCCCGGCATGTAACCATGTTCACAGGCGCATGCCTGTGGTCCCAGCTACTTGGGAGGCTAAGGTGGGAGGATGGCTTGAGCCCAGGAAGTTGAGGCTGCAGTGAGCCCAGATCATGCCACTGCACTCCAGCCTGGGCAACAGAGCAAGATCTTGTCTCAAAAACAAGCAAGCAAACAAACAAAACACTGGTGTGGTTTCTGTCTCCTGACTGGACCCTGACTGATAGACTCACTGAGTCCTCAAACTCGAGGCTTAGAGTGTTACAGAGGCAGGAGCCAGGCCCCGTGTACCTCTCTGACTTGCCTCATGGCTAAGAGAAACAACAGTTTCAGCCCCTTTTTCGGGAATCCTGTGGACTAGAAATGGATGTGCTGCTCACAGGGATATCTAATCAGCTCTGGAAAAACTGGGCCAACAGTTAAACCACACAAACAAAAGAGCCACAGCTCCACACAGAACTGCCTGCTGGGCAAATGCCAAAACAAACGGCCACGGTCTCTGGGCCTCATCAGGGCTGCAGGCTTCCTGGGCCCTCATGGAGGCCTCTCAAGAAGTAGGGGCTAAGGCCAAGTGCAGTGGCTCATGCCTGTAATCCTATCACTTTAGGAGGCTGAAGTGGGAGGACCGCTTGAGCCCAGGAGTTCAAAACCAAACTGGGAAACAAAGCGAGATCCCCCGTGTCTGCAAAATAAAAAAATTAGCCAGGCGTAGTGGCATGTGCCTTTAGTTCCAGCTACTCAGGAGGCTGAGACAGGAGGATCCCTTGAGCCCCAGGAGGTCAAGGCTGTAGTGGGCCATGATCACACCACTGCACTCCAGCCTGGGAAACAGAGCGAGACTCTGTCTCAAAAAAAGAAGAAGAAGAAGAAGAAGGGCCTCAGAGTCTCTCCTTTCTGGAATCCAAGTCTTCTCTCATTCCCACTAGGACTGAGGAACAGCCAAATGAATCAGGCTGCCCCATTTTGCTCCTCTAGAACATTCTGGTCAAACAGGGAGCCTTCGGTGGTTATTGTCCTGAGTGCATGTCAATGGAGTGACATGCTCATTACATTCATCTGGAGCTTCTAAAAATACTGCTGCCTTGGCCTCTCCCCAGAGATTCTCGTCCTGGACAGCACTGGTCATTATGTCACTAATGCACAGTGATTCCACTGTGTAGTCAAGATTGAAATTTGGCCAGGTGCGGTGGCCCATGCCTGTAATCCCAGCACTTTGGGAGGCCAAGGCAGGTGGATGGCCTGAGGTCAGACGTTCGAGACCAGCATGGCCAACATGGTGAAACCCTGTCTCTACTAAAAATACAAAAATTAATTGGGTGTGATGGTGCGCACCTGTAATCCCAGCTACTCGGGAGGCTGAGGCAGGAGAATCACTTGAACCTGGGAGGCGGAGGTTGCAGTGAGCCTAGATTGCGCCACTGCACTCCAGCCTGGGTGACAGAGTGAGACTCCGTCTCAAAAAAAAAAAAAAAAAACCCAAGATTGAAAAACGGCCAGGCACGGTGGCTCACGCCTGTAATCCCAGCACTTTGGGAAGCCAAAGCAGGCAGATCATGAGGTCAACAGATCAAGACCATCCTGGCCAACATGTTGAAACCCTGTCTCTACTAAAAATACAAAAATTAGCCAGGCATGGTGGCAGGCGCCTGTAGTTCCAGCTACTCGGGAAGCTGAGGCAGGAGAATCACTTGAACTCGGGAGGCAGAGGTTGCAGTGAGCTGAGATTGCACCACTGCACTCCAGCCTGGTGACAGAATGAGACTCCATCTCAAAAAAACAAAAAAAAAGATTGAAATCCACCCAATTAAAGAATGTATTTGGATGGCAATTCTCAAATTCGAGGGTGCATCAGAATCAGCCGGAGGGCATATTAAACCAGGGGCTGTAGAGCCTCGCCCCAGGTTTCTTAGCAGGTCTAGGGTGGAGCTTAAGAATGTGCATTTCTCAAAAGTTCCCAGCTGATGTTCCCGGTCTGGGGACTGTACTTTGAGATCACCTGGGTATGGAGTCCAACAGCCCAGGTTCAAATCCCATGTCTGTCAGGTGCAGTTGACTCTCCACACGAGAGGGTTTTGGGAGGACTGAAGGGCCTAACTTGGACAAAGAGCCTCATACGGTGCCCGGCATGTAATCATGTTCAGGGAATGTGTTTTCACCACGATGTGATTATTAGTAGGAGAGGCTGCAGAAGTCTTGAGCTATAGCATGTGACTTTGAAATATCATTTTAATCAGAGCCTCAGCTTCCTCATCTGTAAAATGGGATAATAATATCCTGTGGCTCAGCCCTCCTCACAGGCTGTGAAAGGATCAAAGCCATTCCCAGATGTGAAAGTGTTTGGAAAGCTGGAAAGCCCAGTGTGGGGGTTTGATAAGACAGGGGTAAGGCGGGAATGGCCCCGTCCTGCAGACATCGTGTAGGGTTCTCTGCTCTCTAGGGACACTGAAGTAGCAGTTGCACATGCTTGTGAAGTGGGTTCCGATGCCCCATCTCCAGCTGCTCACATGCCTCCCTGCCACCCCTAGCATTTGGAATGCCAACTTGACATGCCTGGAATGCGGGAGTGGCAGGTTGGCTTTTCAGACATCTAAGGGGAAGAGATGGGGGCGTTGTCACACTCCCAGCCCACCCCCTACCCCAGCAGTATTTCTGCCAGGAAAGGGAATGTGGTGGAAGGGATCAAAGCTGTTCAATCAAAGATTCCCTCTGCAGGCCTGCACCACACAGTTCCCATCCCTGCGCCCTTCCTCCTCGACCCTTCATCTCCCTTTCCATCTGCCCAACCATGGCCCTCTGTCCACCTGGCTCCAGGGAGGGGAGATGGGCAGAAGCTGCACCCCCAGCCAAGCCAGGAGGCCAGCAAGGAGACAACTGTTCTCCTCAGGTCAGGAGCTCGTCCACTTGGTTTCACACCCTTTCAGTTCAACTTGCAGACACATATTGCACGTCTGCTAGTATACAGCTATTTAATATTAATGCTTTGTATTTTTTTAAAAGATGTATTCCAGAGGAATGTCCTCACAGGGCCTGAGTTGGAAAGAGCTGAGAGCCCTTGGCTGTAAGGACATGAGAAGTGACGGGCCCCCACACTGCCAGTGGGGGCAGGGGGACAAGTGGGTTTGACTTAATTCAGGGGCAGTTTGGCAGAACAAGTCAAAAGCCTGGAAATGTGCATGCTATGACCCAGGGATCCAGGTCTAGGAATCTGCTCTAAGGAGATATCACAAAATGATCAGCCTGCCGGGCACGGCGGCTCACGCCTGTAATCCCAACACTTTGGGAGGCCGAGGCAGGCAGATCACCTGAGGTCAGGGGTTCAAGACCAGCCTGGCCAACATGGTGAAACCCTGTCTCTACTAAAAATTTAAAAATTAGCCGGGTGTGGTGGCTACTTGGGAGGCTGAGGCACGAGAATCACTTGAACCTGGAAGGCGGAAGTTGCAGTGAGCTGAGATGGTGCCACTGCACTCCAGCCTGGGCAATAGAGTGAGACCCTGCCTCCAAAAACAAACATACAAACAAACAACCAAAATGATCAGCCTGATTTGAGTCTTGGCTCTAGCGATGGATGACTTTTTAGCCTCATCCCTAAAATGGGACTTCATGGCATCCCATCACACAGGTTTGAAGAAAAACTGAGACACTGCCTGCCTGCAAGGCGCCTGGGACACAGTAAGCACTCAATAATATAAGCATCTTGGTTTGGGATCCTCCAGAGGCCGACCCCAAGACAAGGATTTTGGAGGTAAGCCCAGGAAGCACAAGTGGTAATGTGGGGAAGTAAGCCCGGGAGGAAAGGAAGCCCAGGGAAGGTGCATTTGTCAAGCTCCACCCGGAGCCAGCCACCCGCTTGCAAAAATGCCTGGAAGTGGAGTCAAAAAGGTGAATGGTCCAGGAATGTCTCTGCTCCTTTAAGTCTTAGTTTTTGTTTTGGTTTTGGTTTTGGTTTTGGTTGTTGAATTGTTTGTTTGTTTTGTTTTGTTTTGTTTTTTTGAGACGGAGTCTCACTCTATCATCCAGGCTGGAGTGCAGTGGATCTATCTCGGCTCACTGCAACCTCTGCTGCCTGGGTTCAAGCAATTCTCCTGTCTCAGCCACCCAAGTAGCTGGGATTACAGGCACCTGCCACTGCGCCTGGCTAATTTTTGTGTTTTTAGTAGAGATGGGGTTTCACCATATTGGCCAGGCTGGTCTTGAACTCCTGACCTCGTGATCCACCTGCCTCGGCCTTCCAAAGTACTGGGATTACAGGCGTGAGCCACTGAGTTTGACTTGTTTTGTTTTTTGAGACAAGTTCTTGCTCTGTTGCCCAGGCTGGAGTGCTGTGGCGGGATCTCCACTCACTAGAGCCTTGACCTCGTGGGCTCAAGACTTCCTCCCACCTCCGCCTCTGGAGTAGCTGAGATTACAAGTGCATGTCGCCACGCCTTAGCTAATTTTTTGTTTTTACTTTTTGTAGATATGGGGTGTCGCTTTGTTGCCCAGACTGGTCTAAAACTCCTGGGCTCAGGCGATCCTCCCTCCTTGGCCTCCCAAAGTGCTGGGATTACAGGTGTGAGCCACCACACCCTGGCATAAGTCTTAGTTTTGTCTGCCTCCATAATTATTTTATGTGAAAGAAAAATCAAACTTTCTCTGGTTTAAGCGACTGACTTGCCTTTTCTGTTACATGTGGCTGAATTTAATCTTTATCTGATGCTGGAGACCAGTGGCTGTCTCACCAGGAAGTTGTCCAAGGGACCCACCCACCTTGGAGACCCAGTGTCATGGTCAGGTGCTATGGTGCCAATATCACACCAAGGAGATGATCTCACCAAGAGACCCTACTCCCTCCTGGAGCCTTATTATGCAGTGAAAAAAAAAGGCTTTCTAGGCAGGGGTTCATCCTTTTGGCCCAAATCCCCAGGTGTCTGTTACCTCCTCACTGCCCTCTAGCTGCTCAGAGCTCTGCGGCACCTCCCCAAGCAAGTACTCCGTGCCCCCAACCCTTCCCACACTCTCCCTCGAAGTGTAGCTGTTCCCTGTGCCCTTCTCTTTGGTCTCTGCTCGTAGGCAACAGCTAGCACATCTGACATGTGAATTGGAGTTACTGGGTTAATGTGTCACCCTCCCAAGTAATAGATGTGCATTTTTGACAGGGCCCTTCTGGAAACAAGGCCTTATGCCCAGGGCTGAATGACATAAAAATCCCCAGAAAAACAAGAGGCCCCCCTGGTGCTGGTCTCACTTCCTCTGTTCCACTCCTGTTTCCTCCTTTTTTTTTTTTTTTTTTTGAGACAGAGTCTCGCTCTGTCGCCCAAGCTGGAGTGCAGCGGCATGACCTTGGCTCACTGCAGTCTTCATCTCCTGGGTTCAAGTGATTCTCCTGCCTCAGCCTCCCGAGTAGCTGGGATTACAGGCGTGCACCACCACACCCGGCTAATTTTGGTTTTTTGTTCACTTGTTTTTTTTATTGTTGTTTTGTTTTGTTTTTTGAGATGAAGTCTCACTCTGTTGCCCAGGCTGGAGTGCAGTGATGCAATCTTGGCTCACTGCAGCCTCTACCTCCCAGGTTCAAGTGATTCTCCTGCCTCAGCCTCCTGAGTAGCTGGGATTACAGGCACGTGCCACCATGCCCGGCTAATTTTTGTATTTTTAGTAGAGATGGGGTTTCGCTACATTGGCTGGGCTGGTCTTGAACTCCTGACCTCGTGATCTGCCCGCCTTGGCCTCCCAAAGTGCTGGGATTACAGGCGTGAGCCACCATGCCCGGCCTAATTTTGTATTTTTAGTAGAGACGGGGTTTCTCCATGTTGGTCAGGCTGGTCTCAAACTCCCGACCTCAGGTGATCCGCCCGCCTTGGCCTCCCAAAGTGCTGAGATTACAGGCATGAGCCACTGTGCCCGGCCCTGTCTCCTCCTGTATCCTGTCCTCTCCCTTGGCATAGCTGGCCTTGGCCACAGCTCTTAACTCAGCAAATGCCAGGTCCCCACCCTCCTCCACCATTCTGCCTGAGCTCCCATACTGAAAGCGAAAGGAGGAGTTGGAACAGAAAGAAAAAAATAATAAAACCACTGAAAGAGAAGAAACAGCTGGCAGAATATTGGAAAGATTCCCAGGCGGGAATTCCCAGCCCTCAAGGCCTATGCCAGCCAGGCTGAGGAAGTCCTTAAAGCACAATCTTGAAATCAGCTCTTGACATCGTTCCCAGCTCATGGGAGCACCTAACCCCTTGTCCCTGCCCTGGCCCAGAGGGAGGTATGTTCCTGAAGTTGGAGTTGAGTTTTGAGGGACAGAGCAGAGCTAGGGTGGATAGGGCAGGGGGAACTCTGGGGAAGAATGGACCCTGGTGGGTAGGGTCACAAGGCGCCTGAGGGTCCAGGCCCTTCTGGGCTTCCAGGGGACAAGGCCTTTCCCCCAAGGCAGTGCACAGTGAAAAGGAGGCTTGGCAAAGCCATGTGCCCAGTGGTATGTGTGAAGGTGTGGAGAGGGGCACTCTAAGAGGCTGAACTGACAGCAGCCAAAAAATAAAGTTGGCTGCTCTTACCTAAGGCACAGTGAGATTCAGGAAACCTGGAGGAAAAGTGGAAGAGTTTGGAATAGAGGTCTGGCTTGTGCTTGTGGGAGTCTGCATCAGGTGTGGCAGTGATGGGCAGACAGGGAGACAAGAGCAGTGGTGTCACCTGTGTAAAAGTGTGGCTCTGGCCATGCAAGAGGTCTGCAGACTGGCCACCAAGGGGCTGGTGTCGGGATTTCTCAAAAAGAAATGTGGGCCAGGCACAGTGGCTCATGCCTGTAATCCCAGTACCTTCGGAAGCCAAGGCAGGCAGATCACTTGAGGTCATGAGTTCGAGACCAGCCTGGCCAACATGATGAAACCCTGTGTCTACCAAAAATACAAAATTAGCCAGGTGTGGTGGTGCACCTGTAATCCCAGCTACTCGGGAGGCTGAAGCAGGAGAATCACTTGAAACCAGGAGGCGGAGGTTGCAGTGAACCGAGATCGCGCCACTGCACTCCAGCCTGGGTGACAGAGTGAGACTCCATCTCAAAGAAAAAAGAAATGTGAAGGACCCTGCCATGAAGAGAAGGGAAGAGGGGACAGGGCTGGGTTAGAGTGGGGAATGGGAGTGGGTGTACGACTCACCTAAACACCAAGTTTGGGGATCGGCTGAGGGAATCTGGACAGAAGTCCTGAGCATTATGCAAAGCACCATCACATGATCTGGCTGAGCCTGGGAGCCCCAGAAAGGCCCTCTCACTCCTCATGAATTTCAGCGAATAAAAATAAAAAGCCTAACCCACGGTGAACTGGTAATCAGTCCACTTTGACCAGGGAGGGAATGATTTCTGCCAAGTTCATTAATTCCTGTTCAGATATGACCTGAGAAATGTTCCAAGCCCTATACTGATTCTTCTCTGTCTTCACTCTTTTTCTCCTCCCGAGTGAGGCCCCATATCCCTCCAGTTACCTGACCTCCCATCAACTCCACACATTTCCAGATTAATCTTCCAAAACTACCAGCTTCCCACTCCCCCTGCCCAGCGTTCACCACTCTCCAGACCTGCCCTTGTTCCCTGGCCAACTGGACTTTTGGCTACTTTCTCATTCTCGTGGAGTAGGGGAGCATCATGGTCACCACATGGGCTCTGGGTTTGAATTCTGCCTCCAGCATTCAATGCCTTTACTTCCTCATCCATGAAATGGGAATAACAATGCTACTACTTCATGCGGGTGCTTTGAGGATTAAATGAATAAATATATACTTAAAATAGTGCCTGGGGCCGGGCATGGTGGCTCACGCCGGTAATCCCAGCACTTTGGGAGGCCGAGGCAGGTGGATCACGAGGTCAGGAGATCAAGACCATCCTGGCTAACACGGTGAAACCCCGTCTCTACTAAAAATACAAAAAAAATTAGCCAAGCGTGGTGGCGGGCGCCTGTAGTCCCAGCTGCTCGGAAGGCTGAGGCAGGAGAATGGTGTGAACCCGGGAGGCGGAGCTTGCAGTGATCCTAGATCGTGCCACTGCACTCCAGCCTGGGCGACAGAGCAAGGCTCTGTCTCAAAAAGTAAATAAATAAATAAAAAATAGTGCCTGGCATGTTTTGAGCTTTTGCTCACTTTTATTATTTATATTGTTTGTCACTAAAATGTCCATAGAGGATGGATTTTGTTTTGTTACCAAACCTATCTCAGTGGCCAGAACAATGTCCAGCACGTAGTAGAGGCTCAATTAATAAATGTTGAATTTTTCTATTCTGTAAACTCTGTTCCAGCCAAACTCTTTCCCATGACATACCTTACACATTACCACCTCTCTGCCTTTGCTCATGCCGCTCCCACCTCTTAAAGGGCCCTTGCCCCATCTCACATAACTCCTACCAGCTCCAGCTGCCCCTCTCCTCAGAAGCCCTCCCTGGACTCAGAACCTGAATAAAACAAATGTTCAGTGGTTTGTGGCTAAGGTTTTTTATGCTTTGGCTCCAAAACAGAGTTTCCTCTCTTCCTGGCAATTAGTGCTCACCCCCTCCGGGGATGGCCCCTAAGAAGTGGAGCACCCTAGCTACTACATATATGTCCTTTATCTTCTGGCTTTGACATTCAGAAAGGGCTTCCCAGGTGAAGCCATCTGAATTACTAGACTTAACTAGACATGTGGTCTCCAAGCCACATTTTCTAGGCTTCCTAATTGGTGAGTTGAGAGACACGGCATCTGTTTGCCCAAGAAATCTGAGCCAGGCAGTTCCACATCAACAGGCTGCTTTCCACCCTGGACGGCACAACAGCTGCCTAAAACTTAGCTGTTTACACACTAAAAAAAGAAATTCCATGGAGACCAGTTGACTCAAGCCAGCTCCCAGTGTGAGGCAGAGAAGGGTTTCAATCCCCAATGACACCAAAAGCTTCTCCACCCAGTTCTCGATAAAAATAAAAAAGAAAACAAGCTAAATTAGAGCCAAGAATGAAGACTGCCTGGAGGATGAGGTGTTGGAAGCTGCAGTTGGATTGGGAATCAGCCTGACAGTTCCCTCCAGGCAGGCTTGTCTGCTGCCACCCCTGCCCCCACCCCAGGGATGGGACATTCACCACTTCTTGAGAAAGCCCATTTCGCCATTGGGAAGGTTTATTAAACATGAAATGAGGGAAAAGCCTAGTAGCTCCACTGGATTGGGAAGAATGGCAAAGAGACATGCGTCATTTTCTAGAAAGCAATCTTCACACCTGTTGGTCCTCACCCATTGAATGTCCTCACCCAATCTCCAACACAGAAATGAGTGACTGTGTGTGCACATGCGTGTCCATGTGTGAAGGTATGAGTGTGAATGTGTCTATACGGGAACATATACGTGATTGTATGTGTGTAACTATGTGTGACTGGCAGCGTGGGGAGTGCTGGCTGGGAAGGTCCTCTCTGGAAGGCTGGGAGTGCAGAGGGCAGGAGACTGACCTTGCTGAGTGGAAGCCACAGGCCAGGCTCTCACCAGGCCTCATTGCCTAGAATGTCTTCTTCACACCCACCAGACGAGTACCACTCACACCCTAGACCTTCTTCTAAGTGCATCATGTACATAGCTCTTGTCATCCTCACACACTGCCGGGAAGGTAAGCTTGGTTACTTCTGCCACTTTACAGGTGGGGAAACTGAGGCTAAGAGAGGTTAACTTTTGCCGGCAGCACTTGGAAATGGTTGGTATGGTTGGAAGCTGACACCGCTGGGCTCGGGGTCTGGGGCTAAGTGGAATTCAGTGTGGGCCTTTCCTTTCCCATTAGAGCCCCTCAAGTGTCAGACCCTCCGCCCCTCCTCGCAGTACTTCCGCCTTGCCTCATGCCTCCCAGGCGCTATCTCTGTGAACTTTGAGCTCTGCCTCTATTGCCCAAGAAGGGCTCGCTGATGAGGAGGAAATTGCCCAGGTTTATAGTTTCCTCCCAGCCTCTCTGGCGACACCTGAGCCTGCTGCTTCTCCCCTTCCGCCTCCCGCCACAGTCATACACACAGGCACTCATGCACACTCACATCACGCCACACTCCAACCAGCACTCCCCACACTGCCAGTCACACATAGTTACGCACATACAGTCACATATATGTTCCCATATAGACACATTCGCACTCATACCTTCACACATGCACACGCATGTGCACACACAGTCACTCATTTCTGTGTTGGAGATTGGGTGAGGACACTCAGTGGGTGAGGACCAACAGGTATGAAGATTGCTTTCTAGAAAATGACGCCTGTCTCTTTGCCATTCTTCCCAATCCAATGGAGTTACTAGGCTTTTCCCTCATTTCATGTTTAATAAACAAGCCGCTCTTGCGGAACGATGGTTGGTTCCTCATCAACCACCACACACTCCCGACCCCACCCTGCTTCCTGCCCCTGCCAGCAAACCTGACGGGTCCAAGGCCTGGAATTGAGAACCTGTTTTCTTCCCCATCCTGCCCCCTTGTGACGGGAGCCTAGAACTGCTGGCTTTGCGCCCAGAGGTTAACCACATTTCTCAGGAAGGTTCCAGTAGCCAGGTGGGTTGTTAGGAGAGGTCTGTATCCAACTCCCCTCCTCCTGCAGAGAGGCAAACTAACTAAATGAAGATCCTCTCTTCCTTCACCCTGATCCTCAGGGCCACCAGAAGAGCTGACTGCTGTTTCACAGGCACACGCCACTGGCACAGGCATGCCAACTGGACCAGCATATGGCAGGACCCTTATGACGATCAAGCCTACAGTCATCATACAATCACAGGATTGTTGCCCTATATCCATATTTTCTTGACATCCTAATAGTGCATTTGGCTAAACCTTGGTGAAACAGGCGTGACAGCAGGTGACTGTGCAACCTCTGACACTGACCAACCACCCAGGCCTTTCTCTTCACTCCTTCTCTAAGGTCTTGGAGGGTCTGCCTGTGGCCTTTAGTCTGGTGTTTGAGCTCACAGAACTGGGTGTGGTTGACCCTCCCTTTGTCCTCACCCCCTCCACACACACACAGGGATGCTCTTGCAGGCTCCTGGTTTGATGAGGCAGCCCAGGATGTGTCTCCACCTGTCCTCTTTGAGCCCAGGGCCAGTGTATTTCAGGCCGAGTGATTTCACTCAGGGTCTCGTTTCCATTTTATTTTTAGTCCTCAGGTGCAGTGGGATGAGTCCCTCCTATTCCCCAGGTGATGGCTGGCTGTCATCACTGGTCCTGACTAGTCACCTCTTGCTTCATGTATTCCCCCTTCCCCAGGTGATGGCTGGCTGTCATCACTGGTCCTGACTAGTCACCTCTTGCTTCATGTATTCCCCCTTCCCCAGGTGATGGCTGGCTGTCATCATTGGTCCTGACTAGTCACCTCTTGCTTCATGTATTCCCCCCTTCCCCAGGTGATGGCTGGCTGTCATCGTTGGTCCTGACTAGTCACCTCTTGCTTCATGTATTCCCCCCTCACTCCATTGTCATTTCCATACCCCACAGGCAGCCATTCTACTATATCCTTTATTTGTATGTGTTCTTGTGCAGTGCTTTGTAGGCATGGATTTTGGTACTGCAAAGTGTTGCATTGTATTGCATAGTGTTGCCTTATTACCATTTCTGTAACAAACTGAATGTGTTACTTTACGTTAGAGCGTGGTGGCGCCTTGAGAATTTATTGAGTATCTCTGAATTAATGATTATGAAAGTGACTGCACGTTTTCGCTGAGTCTTATTTCCTGAACATAAACTCAGGATCCTGGACCATGGTCATGTGGGAATAGCAAGAGAACTGAAAGTGGAGCCTGTCACATCTCCAGACTCCAGTTTTAGTTCTCCTGCTATTTCCACCACATCTTTCATCACTTCCTCCACTAAGGTCTTGAACTCCTCAAAGCCATCCATGTGGGCTGGAATCAACTTCTTGATGGTGGATGAAGCCACTTCCTTGTGGCTGGAACCAACTTCTGTGTTTCCTAAAATGGGGATAGCAATAGTACTTACTCTCTAAAATTTGTTGTGGGCTGGGTGCCGTGGCTCACGCCTGTAATCCTAGCACTTTGGGAGGCCGAGGCGGGCAGATCATGAAGTCAGGAGATCGAGACCATCTTAGCTAACATGGTGAAACCCTGTCTCTACTAAAAATACAAAAAATTAGCCGGGTGTGGTGGCGGGCGCCTGTAGTCCCAGCTACTCAGTAGGCTGAGGCACGAGAATCACTTGAACCTGGGAGGTGGAGGTTGCAGTGAGCTGAAATCGCACCACTGCCCTCCAGCCTGGGCGACAGAGGGAGGCTCCGTCTCAAAAAAAAGAAAATATTTTTTGTGAAGATCAAATGGGTTAATACAAGTGAAGAGTGCCTGGCACTACTAGTGCTCAGTAAACATTGTTTATGGATGCTTTCTTTTTTTTTTCATTAGGCCTTATAATAGCCCTATGAGGTAATATAATTAGTTCCATTTTACTGATGAAGAGACCAAGGTCCAGGGAACAAAACAACTTGCCCAGGCTTGCATCATGATACTGCCAGAAACCAAATCTAGATCTTCAGACCCTGATATGGCCATAGGACCTCGATCCCCATGTGTTCCCTAGAGGTGTTGTGCAGAACCTTCCTGATGCTGATCTGGATGACAAGCGGTCACCCACAGGTCGCTGGAGATGATTCCTGGCTGGGTGGCCTTCAGTCCTCCTTGGTCTTTCTCTCACACTGTGATCTTAACACACACTGGCCATTTCTGAGAAAGAACCTGCCTTCTCCAGGGCTTTTGTGGGTGCCCATGTTCACCAAGCAGCCTCTAAAGTGATGTGAATCCTAGCGCCAGGCCTCTTAGTAGCACATATGCATGGTAGATGCGTGCTGGAAAAGCAGGAGCCCTAGGAGCCTGCCTTGGGTTCTAGTCCTAGCCATCCATTGCCTCACCCCAGGGTCTCATTTTCTATCTCTAAGCTTCAGTTTCCACATCTGCACAATGGGGATAGGAACTTTTCTGTGAAGATCAAGTAGGTTTTAGGAGAATATTCCAATCTTGATCAAATACTAACAATCGCCTGAACCCTGCAGAACAATCCCTGCTTGTTGTACAGCCTGATGCCACCTCAGATAAACCATCACCCACTGTATGCGCTGAACATTTTCCCCTCCCCTCCGGGAAGATCATCCTCTGGATCTGCCCTCCTCACAATGGCCTTATTGCTTTTCTGGAGTCACCGAATCTTAGAATATCGGTGCTGGAAAAGACCTTGAGGACCATCAGTCCCAGTGTGGCAAACTTATCTCCTTATCAAGGACCCCCGCTGCCTAAAGCAGTGGTTGAGACTCAGTCATTGCTCCCCTCACTGCAGGGTGCAGCATGAAGAGGGGACAGATCACCCTGTGAGTTACAGGCCACCTTCAGCCCAAATACCCCCTTTCTACAGATGGGCAAACTGAGTAGGCCGGGCGTGGTGGCTCAAGCCTGTAATTCCAGCACTTTGGGAGGCCGAGGCAGGAGAATCACTTGAACTCAGGAGGTAGAGGTTGCAGTGAGCCAAGATCGCACCACTGCACTCCAGCCTGGGTGACAGAGCAAGACCTTGTCTCACAAAAAAAAAATGTGAAGGGAAAGCCCAGAATGATAGCATTTTCATGCTGGCAAGCCCACGGATGGTGCATACTCAATGTCTCTGGGGGAGCAAAACTCAGGGGCCGACAGCCCTCACCTAGCCGGGTGGTTTATTCACAAACTGTCTACTCCCAGGACTTCAGGATGGGGCAAGTCACAAAGCAGGATGTCTTCAGTGGGGAATGTTTAAGTCCTTCAAGGGAAATACCGTATCATGAGCTTTTCAGGGACAGGTATCTGTGACCCACCTGTGTACAACGCCTCTGTGGTCCTGATATTCTGGTGCTGGGCTTGGACTCAAGCTGTGGGTTTCAACCCAGCTTAACCTTATCTGCATGACCTTGGGGAAGGCACTTCCAGGAATTCAGTTGTTTGCAAAGTGGGACCATGATATCATCTCTACAAAACCCTCTAAACACAAATGAAGAAACTTCCCATACCAAGCACCCAGAATAAAGAAAACAGGCTAGAAAAACCAGAAGCTACTGAGTCACTTTTTTCCTTTTTTTTGCTTATATGTGCTAATTTTTCTACCATGGTCATGGGTTACCTTTGAATTATTGTAAAAGTGAGTAATTAAAGGGGGTGGAGCAGAGCTGATGATGTGAAGGAAAACGCTGAGCTTGGCAACTTTCAGGGCCTCCTCTGTGCCAGGCACAGTTGTTGATGCTTCACCTATGTGACCTCATCTCTTTGTCCCAACAAGCCTGCAAGGGAGGCATTATGGCTCCTACTTCCAGCTGGGGAGACTGAGGTTCCTGAAGGAGTCAAGCCCTCACTATTATGACAGCCTGTGGTGATGGTGATGTACCAGGAAGGGGCATACGGATGTGTGGCAGCAGCAGCAAGGTGAGCGCTGCAACTCCGAGAAAGCGGAGCCTCCTCCCTCTCCTGAGACCCTGCCTCAGAGCCTCTGAGAAAAGCCTTCCCCACTGGTGACACACCAGGAACCTGCTCCCAGGGGACCTGCTCTGGATTCTTTTAAGATCAATAAAATTTATTATTAAACAGCAGCATCGTGTCCAGTCAGAGAAGTTTAAGTGTATGAACGTCCTTTTCTATTTTATTTTTTTTGAGACGGAGTCTCCCTCTGTCTCCCAGGCTGGAGTGCAGTGGCGCGATCTTGGTTAACTGCAAGCTCTACCTCCCAGGTTCACGCCATTCTCCTGCCTCAGCCTCCCGAGTACTGGGACTACAGGCGCCCGCCACCACGCCCGGCTAATTTTTTGATTTTTAGTAAAGATGGGTTTTCACCGTGTTAGCCAAGATGGTCTCGATCTCCTGACCTCGTGATCCGCCCGCCTTGGCCTTCCAAAGTGCTGGAATTACAGGCGTGAGCCATCACGCTCAGCCTGAACGTACTTTTAAAACATGTTTCTGCTGCCGGGCGCGGTGGTTCACGCCTGTAATCTCAGCACTTTGGGAGGCCAAGGTGGGTGGATCACTTGAAGTCAGGAGTTCGAGACCAGCCCGGGCAACATGTCAAAACCCTGTCTCTACTAAAAATACAAAAATTGGGAATGGTGGCACATGCCTGTAGTCCCAGCTACGTGAGAGACTGAGGCAGGAGGATCACTTGAATCCAGGAGGCAGAGGTGAGCCGAGATTGCGCCACTGCATTCCAGCCTGGGCAACAGAGCAAGACTCGGTCTCAAAACAACAAAAACAAAAACACGTTTCTGCATAAAAGCATTGTTTGTATGTCACATTCTCCTTCCATTGAGTAGCAACACAATTCATCCTCTAAACAAAAAATGCCAATTATACTTTGCTAAAACATATCTCCAAATATGGATTTAATAAAATGCTTTTCTCAAAAAAGAAAATAAAAAGGGTCCTGCCATTTGTAAGTAGATTGCTTCTTTCAAAAGGCAAATGCCAATAAATGGCATTTTATCCTGGAGGTGTGTAGTCCACCTGTTCTGTGCCCCTGAGCCACCACCTGTTGCCAATGTGTCTGCAGCCAACAGGGCTAGTCCTAGTAACACGGTGCCCCACCCCACACCACTGCCCCACCCTGATACTGAAACTGCAGCTGATGGGGTAATGCTCTGAGCTGCCCAGAGGAATGAGGCAGACAAGTCCTGCTGTGGCCTGGAAAACCCTCAAAAAAGTCAGTGCAATTCTCAAGATCACAGGTATCTGCCTGTTGCTCAAGAGTCCCAACCTGGCCACAGTGAGGGTAGTGAGTGATAGAACAGGGGAAAGCAGACAGCCTGTGGGGCTGGCTCGGGCACAAACCGCTGGTGAATCAGACCTGAATTGATTCCTGGAGCCAAGTACTGTTTGCCATCTGTCTGAGGCTTTATCTGCCAGCAAGATGGGCAAGTGGCCAGAGCCCTCTCAGGGTGAGGGGTTGAACAGCCAGGCTCCGGCACACTGCCATACCAGATGTCATGACTGGTCACTCAGAAAGGGCACCGGATGGGGTGGCAGGAGGCTGAGCCCCTGGAGATGGCCCCCCTAGGCTCCCTGAGTCTCAGCCACCCCCTCCTCCTCCCTGGGCCTCAGGCTCTTCATCTGTAGCATGAAGGTGTGGGCAGTATACGGACTTCTTCCACTATGGCTGCAGAGGGCTCACAGGCACTTGGTTGAGTTGAAAATATATACACGTCTAACAATTTTTAAGTTTTCTGTTTTTCCCCCCACATAAAACCTATTCAACCAAATGCCTATAAACAGGTTGGGGTGATGTTCTTCTGATGTTTGTGCTTCCAGGTTGTTTATGGAGTGGACCTTCCTATCCTGTCACTTCGGGGATTGCAAAATAAAGTGTTAAAAAATGTTACCATTTGCACTTCTCTGTTCAACCAAAATAATAGAAGGAAATTGGATTTTTCCTGTCTTTATGAGCAAATACTATTAGAACCTATACTTTTTATAGCTATACCATTTTTAGCTGTTTTCTGTATTCTACATAAGATTTCCAAAAACTTTAACTATATTTAAAGTTTGAAAATCACCATCCCTGGCTGGGCGTGGTGGCTCACGCCTGTAATCCCAACACTTTAGGAGGCCGAGGCAGGCAGATCACCTGAGGTCAGGAGGTCCAGACCAGCCTGGCCAACACAGTGAAATCCCGTCTGTACTAAAAAAAACAAAAATTGGCTGGGCGCCGTGGCTCACACCTGTAATCCCAGCACTTTGGGAGGCCGAGGCGGGCGGATCACGAGGTCAGGAGATCGAGACCATCCTGGCTAACACAGTGAAACCCCATCTCTACTAAAAATACAAAAAATTAGCCGGGTGTGGTGGTGGGTGCCTGTAGTCCCAGCTACTCAGGAGGCTGAGGCAGGAGAATGGCGTGAACCCGAGAGGCGGAGCTTGCAGTGAGCCGAGATTGCACCACTGCACTCCAGCCTGGGCGACAGAGCAAGACACCATCTATTAGCCAGGTGGTGGCAGGTGCCTGTAATCCATTTTCAGAGGTGGGAAGGTGAACCGGGGAGAGTTGCAGTGACCCAAAAAAAAAAAAAAAAAAAAGGAAATCACCATCCCTGATGATTTCTAAGGTCCCTGTAGCTCTGACATTCTACTAGTCTACCTACCATTCTAAAGCCCTGAACAAATTCATAGGGCTTTAAACCTGTCAACATGGAACCTTTTAGTTTCCTGCCTTTGTTTTTAATGCACTTGGCTCTTCACATATCCAACTTCCTATCCAAATCCCATTCTTTCAGCACTTCAGTAAAACCCCTTCCTCACAAAGCACTTAACATGGGTCTTGGATCTAAGCCTTGGTTTCAAAATAGGGTAACAGAGCCTCCCTCAAGTGGTTAGGTTTAAGTGAATGGGTAGTATGTATATGTAAAATGCTTAGCAAAATGCTGATACATAAAGCTCAAGGATCAGTAATTATTGTTATGATTGTCTTTGTTAATGTGTTATTATTGTCATGGTGGAAAAGTCAGTGCAGACCCAATTCCCTGAAGAGACGTGCAACCTCAGGCAAAAAGTCTGGCCCACTCTCGATGGTGCAGTACTGCCTCCTAGTGGGTGGCTGGGCGTTTTTTTGTGTTTTTCAGACAGGGTCTCACTCTGTCACCCAGGCTGGAGTGCAGTGATGCCATCACGGCTCACTGCAACCTCAATTTCCCAGACTCAAGCGATCCTCTCACCTCAGCCTCCACAGTAGCTGGGACAACAGGCACGTGCTACCACACCCAGCTGATTTTTTAGTTTTAGTAGAAACAAGGTCTTGCTATGTTGCCCAGACTGACTCCTGAGCTCAAGCAATCCTCCCCACCTCCTCCTCTCAAAGTGCTGAGACTACAGGCATGAGCCAGTGCGCTCAGCCAATTTTTTTTTTTTTTTAAATGATTGTCACACTGGCCAGGGAGGTTAACTGGCTGTAGGGTGAAGAGGACAGAGATATTAAATGTCTGGCACACAAAGAATTGCCCATGCCCACAGGACTGAATCCATTACAGGTATAAAATATAAAAAGTGCTTTAAATTTTTCGAAACGTGGCTGGGCACGGTGGCTCACGCCTGTAATCCCAGCACTTTGGGAAGCCGAGGCAGGTGAATCACCTGAGGTCAGGAGTTCAAGACCAGCCTGGCCAACATGGTGAAACCCCGTCTCTACTAAAAATACAAAAAAAAATTAGCTAGGCTTGGTGGCAGGTGCCTGTAATCTCTAGGCTGAGGCTGGAGAAACACTGGAACCCAGGAGGCAGAGGTTGCAGCAAGCCAAGATAGCGCCATTGCACTCCAGCCCAGGTAATGTAGGGAGACTCCATCTAAAAATAAAAATAAAAATTCAAAAGCTGGGGAACTTAGTGCAGGGAAACATTATGTGCACATTTCACGTATAGACATACCTCAGATATATATGGCTTCAGTTCCAGACCACGTCAAAAAAGCAGGTCACACAATTTGTTTCCCAGTGTATATAAAAGTTATGTTTACACTGTACTGTTAAGTGTGCAAAAGCATTATTTAAAAATGTACAGGGTCTGGGCATGGTGGCTCATGCCTGTAATCCCAGCACTTTGAGAGGCTGAAACAAGTGGATGGCTTGAGCCCAAGAGTTTGAGACCAGTCTGGGCAACATGGTAAGACCCCATGTCTAAAAAAAATGCAGGACAGACGCAGTGGCTCATGCCTGTAATCCCAACACTTTGGGAGGCCGAGGCGGGCGGATTACCTGAGTTCAGGAGTTCGAGACCAGCCTGGCCAACATGGTGAAACCCCATTTCTACTAAAAATACAAAAATTAGCAGGGCATGGTGGTGGCTGCCTATAATCCCAGCTACTCGGGAGGCTGAAGCAGGAGAATCACTTGAATCCAGGAGGCAGAGGTTGCAGTGAGCCAAGATCGCACCACTGCACTCCAGCCTGGGCAACAGAATGAGACTCTGTCTTAAAAAAAAAAAAAAAAAAAAAAAAAAAAAAAAAAATTGGCCAGGCCTAGTTGTGTGGGCCTGTGGTCCCAGCTACTCAGGAGGCTGAGGCAGGAGGATCACTTAAGCCCAGGAATGCTTACAATCATATACGCCTTCAGCCGCCTAACCTTGCTGGTGGAGGGTCTTCCCTCAGTGCTGACGGCTGCTGACTGATCAGGATTGTGGCTGCTGAAGGCTGGAAATTTCTTAAAATAAGACAATAATGAGGTTTGCCACATTAGCTGACTCTTCTTTTCACAAGACCTCTCTTAGCATCTGATGCTATATGACAGCATTTTGCCCACAGCAGAACTTCTTTCAAAGTTCAAGTCAATGCTCTGAAACTCTACCATTGCATTTTCAACTAAGTTTATGCAACATTCTAAATCTTTTGTTGTCATTTCAACAATGTGTGCAGCACCTTCAGCAACAGCTTCCATCTCAAGAAACCACTCTTTGCTCATCCATTGAAACGTCTTCATCGTTCAAGTGTTATCATGAGATTACAGCAATTCCGTCACATCTCTATGCTCCGTTTTTAGTTGTCTTGCTGTTTTTTCCACATCTGTCATTATTTCCTCCACTGCAGTCTCGAACCCCTCAGTCATCCATGTGGGTTGGAATCAACTTCTTCCAAACTACTAATTTTGATATTTCGACCACCTCCCATGAATCGCAAGTGTTGTTAATGACATGTAGAGCAGTGAATCCTTTCCGAAAGATTTTCAATTTACTTTGCCCAGATCTATCAGAGGAATAAATATCTATAGCAGTATAGCCTTATGAAGTGTTATTTTCTTATTAAGACGTGAGAGCTGAAATGACTCCTTGATCCACAGGCTGCAGAGTGGATGTTGTGTTTGCAGGTATGAAACTACTAATCTCCTGGTACCTCTCCAGCAGAGCTCTTGGGTAACTGGGTGTATTGTCAATGGAGCAGTAATATTTTGAAAGAAATCTTTTTTGAGCAGGTCTCAATAGTAGGCTTAAAATATTCAGTAAACCTGGCTGGGCACGGTGGCTGACACCTGTAATCCTAGCACTTTGGAGGCTGAGGCAGGCAGATCACTTGAGGTCAGGAGTTCAAGACCAGCCTGGCCAACATGGTGAAACCTCATCTCTACTAAAAATACAAAAAATTAGTCGGGCGTGATGGCAAGCGCCTGTAATCCCAGCTACTTGGGAGGCTGAGGCAGGAGAAGCGCTTGAACCTGGGAGGCAGAGGTTGCAGTGAGCCGAGATAGCACCACTGCACTCCAGCCTGGGTGACAGAGCAAGACTCTGTCTGAAAAAAAAAAAAAAAAAATCAGTAAACCATGCTATAAACAGATGGGCTGTCACCCAGGCTTCGTTCCATTTATAGGGCACAGGCAGAGTAAATTCAGCACAATTAAGGGTCTTGGGAATTTCAGAACAATAAATGAGCACTGGCTTCCACCAGCTGCCTTAGTCCTCAACGAGAGCCTGGGCAGGGCGTAGATGCTCCATGCCTGCAATCCCAGCGGAGTTCAAGAGTTTGTAGAGATGGGGTCTCACCAGGCTGGTCTCCTGGGCAACATGGTGACACCGCATCTCTATAAAAATTTTTTACAAATCAGCCAAGCATGGCGGTGCGTGCCTGTGGTCCCAGCTACTCGGGAAGCTGAGGCAGGAGAATCGCTTGAACCCAGGGGGTTGGTTGAGCCATGTTTGTGCCACTGCACTCCAGCCTGGGCCACAGAGCAAGGCCCTGTACCAAAAGCAAAACAAAAAATAAAGAGTAAGACTGTCCTTTGAAGCTTTGAAACCAGGTGTTGGCTTCCCCTCTCTAGCTATGAAAGTCCCAGATGGCATCTTGTTCCAATGGAAGGCTTTTTTCTACAATGAAAATGTTTAGTGTAGTCACCTTCATCCATTATCTTAGGTAGATCTTCTGGATAGCTTGCAGCTTCCACATCAGCACTTGCTGCTTCACTTTGCACTTTGTTTTTTTGTTGTTGTTGGTTTTTTTTTTTTTTTTTTTTTAAGACAGAGTCCTGCTCTGTCACCCAGACTGGAGTGCAATGGTGTGATCCTGGTTCACTGCAACCTGTGCCTCCTGGGTTCACGCAATTCTCCTGCCTTGGCCTCCCAAGTAGCTGGGATTACAGGTGTGCACCACCACGTCCGGCTAATTTTTGTATTTTTAGTAGAGATGGCGTTTTGCCATGTTGGCCAGGCTGATCTCAAACTACTGACCTCAGATGATCCACCCACCTCGGCCTCCCAAAGTGCTAGGATTACAGGCCTAAGCCACCATGCCCACAACCTGACTTACATCTTCTAGCACACTCATATCTGATATTTACATACAGAACATTTATTTTATAAACTGCTTTTCTTGTATTTTTATATTATTGTTAAGGCTTTGCATTTCTATAATCCATATAGAAAATGGATTTCACTTCAGAAGAGTCATGGGTCATTATCAATTTTTTTTTTTTTTTTTTTTTTTTACAAAAAAGGGGCCCATGTCTGGTTAAGTCAAGACCACTTTTCCTCTCTGAGTTTCTTGAGTAATGGGAGATAATTCCAATGTCACAAGGTTGATGGAAAAAAGCCCCATTCATATGCTTGGCATCTATTAATTCCATTTCAGTTTTCTTCCTATCTGGTTGTCTACTTTTTCTCTCCTACACCTTGCTCAGGGGATATCCCCAGTACTGGCAATATGAGTGTGTTTAATAAAGGAGCAAAGGAAAGCATTTTCTGGTGACAAGTCTCATCTGGCTGTTCGGTGACACCAAGGCACACGACCGGGAAACTGGTAGTTTCCAGTCTGGCACCACAGCCTCTAGAGAAACAGAACCAGGGCACCTTTCCCAGCAAGTTTATGGAGCAAAAACAGGGATGGGCAGGTATCATCAGGGAGCAGGGTCCCAGGCTGAGGGCAGAGATGTGGCTTGTTTCCTATCTAGGGATGCCTGGGGGGAATTAGGGTAAAAAGGCAAACAGCAGGTCAAGGCAGCTTATTTGGGCCAAGGTTGAAGACTGCAGCCTGAGACACACATCCAGGTTGCCTTGGAGAGTATTCCATCAAAGGACAGGCTCAAGTTTTTACAGAAAAAAGGATGAATCAGAAGATGGGTGATTACAAAAGTTGTTCATCAGGAATTCTCATTGGTTTACAGAAATAACATTGGTTAGTGATTGGCTATCCACTGTTGAATTACAGGACGATGGCATTTTATGGCTACTTGGCATCACAGTCTAGAACCTACATGGCAAGTGACTTCAAGAGGTAATTATTTAGCTCAAGGAGGGAGTGACAACAGGACTACTGTTAAATGCCTCTCTGGCCCTAATAATTTAAAAGGAATCACATTCCTCAGATTAAAAGGTATTTTTCTTCCTTAAGACAGACTGGGTCAAAGTGACAAACTGCACTTCCGTGGGATCAGAAACAGACTTTAATCTTGACTGCCCGGGCCAGAGTGCAGTGGCACAATCTCAGCTCACTGCAACCTCTGCCTCCCAGGTTCAAGTAATTCTCCTGCCTCAGCCTCCCCTCCCCAGTAGCTGAGATTACAGGCACTCTCCACCACGCCCGGCATTTTTTTTTTTTTAGTAGAGACGGAGTTTCACCATGTTGGTAAAGCTGGTCTCGAACTCCTGACCTCAAATGATCCACCCACCCGGGCCTCCCAAAGTGCTGGGATTACAAGCATGAGCCACTGCGCCCAGCCCAAGTTATTGGTTTTCTAAAGCTCCCCGTGATCCCAACGTGCAGCAAAGGGGAGAGAATACACCATGAATACCCTGTGAAGTATATTGTTACCCCCCCAACTTTTCAAACAAGGAAACTAAGGAAGTGACTTGCCCTCGGCACACAGCCAAAAAAAGAAAAAAAATTTTGAACTCAAGGCAGCCTAATTTGAAAACCTATTTTAAAACAGCTATCTAGCAGTTTTAACCCAAGCCATCTTTCCTACCTACCTATCCCTTCAGAATCCCCTTTCTTAACATATGCACATACTCCTTTATCCACAAATGTCTCTCTTGACCTTGGACCATTCAACTCAGTAGTCCCCCTTCTGCACTCTTCGAAACTGGACAGATTCAACAGTGGCTGAGGAGGAGCAAGGTCAGTGGAAGCACACTCCCAGCAGGCAAATTAGGGTCATTTCTGCCTGCCCAGCACCCAAAAGAGCCTTTCTTAAGCCATTACCTGAGTGCTTACTGCATGCCAACACAAGCCTGACAGAACACCTATTATTTACTGAGCAGTGTGCTATGCTCTGTGTTGAGTGCTTTACTTGCATTACACTATATTCTTGATGTTAACAATAGGGGATAGGTGCTTCCTATTATCACCATTTTAAAGATGAAAAAATGAAATCCCAGAGATCACACAATTGGCTCAAAGCCACAGAGCTGTAAGGAAGCAAGGATTCAAATCTGGGCTGCTGTTTCCAAGCCTGACGGCCTTAACGTTACACTGCTCCCTATAACAAGCCCTGAATTTGCTGTTGAGGCACCAGAACGCTTCTCTGCCACTGTGTCCCTGTGTGACCTTGAACAAATCCACTTTCTTATCTCTAAACTAATAAGAATTTGGACTATCGACTCTGAAGCCCTTTCCAGTTTATCTACACGTGGTCCTGCAACCAAGTATAGTTTCAGCTCAATTACCACTGGGCTGCAAAGTTAGACAACTTGCCAAGCCCCTCTGAACTTAAATCTCTTCCTCAATACATGGAGATGGTCACGTTAACCTTATTACTAACACTCTTGAATCATTTTATTCCTGTCAACTGCTGTCATACCCAAGAGCTGGCATTGGTTCAGGTACCAGTCTTGGATGACACACACAGTAAGTAAAAACCTTTCCTTCCATCCACTTCTGTCGAGAATCAAAATTACTTGAGGAAAGGAATGGAGCTTTCTTCCAGATCAATAGATTGCCAGCTGCTGTAGAGAGCTTGTTTTTGTTTTGTTGTTTTTGAAACAGGGCCTCACTCTGTCACCCAGGCTGAGATTGTGCAGTGGCACAATCTCAGCTCACTGCAACCTCTACCTCCTGGGCTCAAAGCGATCCTCCCACCTCAGCCTCCTCAGTAGCTGGGACTACAAGCACATACCACCATGCCCAGCTAATTTTTGTACTTTTTGTAGAGACAGGGTTTTGCCATGTCGCCCAGGCTGGTCTCCTGAGCTCAGGCAATCTGCCAGCCTTGGGCTCCCAAAATGCTGGGAAGAAAAAGAGCTTTAATTACCAAATAAGTGATCACTTAAATTTGTCTACTTAACTTCGACTATTATTTTTTCACCAGCAACTCAGAAATAAGACACAACAGTCTCCTAACTTGGGCTATCATTTTTAAACAAAACAGCTCATGAATCTCTGAAAAAAAAAAAAACAGAAAAAAAGGTTTGTATACTTTTTTCTGTAAAACTTAAAGCTAATTTAAAACTCCTCCCTGTTTGATGTTTTGTTTTTTTTTTTTTTTTTGAGACAGAGTTTCACTCTTGTTGCCCAGGCTGGAGTGCAATGGCACGATCTCGGCTCACTGCAACCTCTGCCTCCCAGGTTCAAGCGATTCTCCTGGCTCAGCCTCCCCAGTTGCTGGGATTACAAGCATGTGCCAACATGCCCAGCTTTTTTTTTTTTTTTTTAAGCAGAGACAGGCTTTCTCCATGTTGGTCAGGCTGGTCTCAAACTCCCAACCTCAGGTGATCCGCCCTATTTGGCCTCCCAAAGTGCTCAGATTACAGGTATGACCCACAGCGCCCGGCCTAAGGCAGATACTTTCAATGATTCAGTTCTTAGCCCTCTCCTTGTCAGTGTGTTCATACTCCAACTTACAAAGCATGTGACTTCTTCCAACCTCACTCTGAGGCCAATTTCATGTCAAATGGATTGCTATATATTGCCAACTGAAATCTAACCAAGACTGCCAGCTCAGTAAACCTGTCCTCATTAAACTCCAAGCAGCTAGAATGAGCGAGCCAGCCATTCATCAATGCACTCTAATACTCCCAACTTCTTGGCTTTACTGTCAGTATGAAAGCTGGACAAGTTATCTTATACATGCTTGTTCAAATACATGGCTAAAGGAAAGTAAAAAAAAAATCAGATTTGGACCCACTTCAAACTCATGGCTTAAATAAACCCTTTTACCTCTAAATCCTAGTGCAGTTTACATTCTCAATTGTTTCTGGCTCTAAACCCGTATTTCATGATTAAGGCATTTATTGGTTAGTCTTTCCTTATCATTTGAATGTGAGCTCTGGAATTGGGATGGCCAGTTGCAGTGGCTCATGGCTATAATCCCAACACTTTGGGATTACAGCCAAGGCTGGAGGGGTCCTTGAGTACAGCCTGGGCAACAGTGAAATATCATCTTGTAAAAAACTGCCTGGGGCTGGGCACAGTGGCTCACGCCTATAATCCTAGTACTTTGAGAGGCCAAGGCGGGCAGATCACGAGGTCAAGACAGAGACCATCCTGGCCAATATGGTGAAACCTGTCTTAGTAGAGACAGGTTCTACTTACTAAAATACCAAAAAATTAGCCAGGCATGGTGGTGTGCACCTGTAGTCCCAGCTGCTCAGGAGGCTGAGACAGGAGAATCACTTGAACCTGGGAGGCAAAGGTTGCAGTGAGCTGAGATCACACCACTGCACTCCAGCCTGGGTGACAGAGTGAGACTCCATCTCAAAACCAACCAACCAACCAAAGAAAGAAAACTGGGGTGAAAATAAATTGTTAAAGGTCAACAGCCTAAACTTGCACTCCAGTCAAACACAAATATTATATAGATTTTTCTTTCTAGGTATTGAGCTGGTGTTGTGATTTATCACTGTATCCCATTCCTAAATGTTTGTATCATGGACTTTTGACATGTAGGAAAAATAAGAAACAATTAAATGACAAATCAACATTCCAATTTGTATTTGTAAAATACTTTCATTGAAAACATGGGTAGTTTTATCTGAACTAAAAATAAATGTCATTATGAGATTCTGGTGGCAGCCAGCCAGCTAGATGAGGTTTTTAAAAGTTACCAGCTGCCTGAGCTTAAGATTTAGAATTGTTTCCCAAAGGAGTTATTCTTTCAAAAATGAAACTTCTAGGCTGGGCGCCGTGGCTCACGCCTGTAATCCCAGCACCTTGGGAGGCCGAGGCAGGCGGATCACTTGAGGTCAGGAGTTCAAGACCAGCTTGGCCAACATGGTGAAACCCTGGCTCTACTAAAAATACAAAAAGTAGCTGGGCATGGTGGCACACGCCTGTAGTCCCAGCTACTCAGGCAGAATTGCTTGAACCCAGGAGGCGAAGGTGGCAGTAAGCCGAGATCGAGCCACTGCACTCCAGCCTGGGCAACAGAGACTCCACCTCAAAAAAAAGAAAAAAAAAACATTGAATAAAAAATAAACTTCTAT
Source organism: Hylobates moloch (assembly GCF_009828535.3). Taxonomy (NCBI): domain Eukaryota; kingdom Metazoa; phylum Chordata; class Mammalia; order Primates; family Hylobatidae; genus Hylobates; species Hylobates moloch. The sequence continues at coordinate 35,220,858 of NW_026652295.1, read as the reverse complement.
ATCTCAAGACTTATAACTTTTTTTTTAAATATTCGAATATTTCCTTCTCCAAATGACCAATATAAATTTCACATCTCCACCCCACCCCCTCCCCGACCCCCAACTGCCGCTGCCCAGCTCCAGGCAGCATTAGGCAACAACTTCAACATTCCCCTTAGCTCGACATTTTGGGGCTTTGTGAGCAAATAAGAAAGCAGTAAACAACGCTAACTGAGCCAGGGAAAGGTGACTCAGGCCTGTAATCCCAGCGCTTTGGGAGGCTGAGGTAGAAGGATCGCTTGAGGAGTTCCAGACCAGACTGAGAAACATAACCACGTCTCTTAAAGTTTTTTTTTTTAATTAGCTGGGCACAGTGGTGTGTGACTGTAGTCCTAGCTACTTGGGAGACTGAGGTGGGAGGAATGCTTGAGCCCAAGAGGCCAAGGCTGCAGTAAGGTATGTCACCACCGGTCTCAAAAACAAAAACAAAAACAAAAACAAGAACGCTACCTTGCCCCAGATGAAATCTGAATCAAGTATATACTGAAACAAAGGTGCCCAACCACAAATGAAAAAGGCTTTCAAAAGAGGACTCCTTTAACCTATAGACTACTTTTCTGGAAGGTTTAATTTTGCCCTGGAAATAGTATCCATCTCAGGACCTTCCAAATGATTAGGGAGAAGCAAAGTATCAATGTTTTGATAATTCCACTTGCTCAAGACATGTACTAACTTACAGTGAGGAACTACATGGCCATATTCTACATCTTTCATAGTAGAACAACTATACAATGCCTTACATCAGAAATGAGGAAAACTAAAGGTTAAAACAGCAATGTTTTACACACATATTTCATGTGTTAGTTTAGGAATCATTTTGGGTACCTTCATCAAATCCAGACGGAGAAATCAGGATACTAAATGAGAATCTAAATACTGTATTTGTAAGTACAGTCCAACACGGGGAAAGTTGCATGAACAAAACTAATCAATTATACTAGGCTTACCAAAACAAACTTTTTTTTTTGGAGACGAAGTTTAGCTTTCACTCAGGCTGAAGTGGCTAGATCTCGGCTCACCTCAGCCTCCCAAGTGGCTGGGATTATAGGTGCCTGCCACCACACCCGGCTAATTTTTGTATTGTTAGTAGAGACGGGGTTTCATCATGTTGACCAAGCTGGTCTCTAACTCCTGACCACAAGTGATCTACCTGCCTCAACCTCCCAAAGTAATGGGATCACAGGCATGAGCCATCACATCCAGCCAAAACAAATTTCAATGATCTTGTCTCAGAACCTTAAGGGGTCTACAGCTGAATTATCTTCAGGTACCCGACGAATCCCCCTAATAAAACAGGATGAAAAAAATTAGAGTGGACATAAAATCAAATTCAACACTACTGGATTATTTAGAGAAAAATGTACTTCCAACCCAGTTTTTTCTTCAGTAACTTTAATTAGAAATCTTTCTCGAAAAGATGGAAAACCAGAAGGCAACAATCTGGCAGTACAAAAATATACAACTAGAAGAGATTACCACCAACTAGATATGACAACTAAATCTCATTCAGAACTCTGAAAAAAAAAGTATACTTGGACAAAATACTAAACTAGTGGTTCTCACATCACCAAGGGTATTTATCATGTAGAACTCCTCAAAATTACACAGGGTTAGGTCACCCTGAAAAACTAAGTCAGTGAGCCAGGAATCTGGCTGTATCTATTCTGAAATACCTCTTCAACAAAATTTCTAATTAAGCAGCACTGTACTAAAATGAATGTAGTAATAACCTGGATTTTCCATCCACATATGGGTTTGTGTGAGAGCCACTGACTGCAGTCTAATAGGGTGGGAGTGTCATGGACATTGACAGATCACGTTTGTAAGGATCTCTAAGATACTCAAATAGTAGATACAGGGTACCTGTGCTTGGTAAAACTACAACTTTCCTACTTTCTGCTTAAGACATGGAGGTCAGAAGCAACCCACAATGAACTGTGAACCAGAGATCAAGCTAAATATTCCTTTTTAATAGAAATGTGAATCTTGAAATGTTGGGCAGACTGGTCTCCAACTCCTGGCTTCAAGAGATCTTCCCACCTGCCCTAGCCTCCCAAAGTGCTAGGGATTACAAGCGTGAGCCACCACATCCAGCCAGTATCTTTGAAAACAATCAACTATAATCCTTACTGTTTCTTTACATTGTCATCAAGTATTAGTAATAGTGACTTCTAGTGAACACCTTAATCCTTAAACCACAGGTCTAAGTTCAGTTTTGTGATTCCTTTCATTTTTACACTCAACCCAGAATACGCACAAGACTGGTTAGTGTGACCTGTTATTTTGGGAATTACAACAACTTTAAAACTTCCTAATAGCCACAATCTAAATGTGCAATTCAAAGCTTTAATAATTTCCATGTTCTGAAGTTTCTAAGGGTACTGAGGTTGTGCTAAGGCTCCTGGTTAAAGTAACTGCAAACTAGGACTGTAAGTCACCTAAGTCAGGATAACTCCCTGGTGAAGTCACTTTTATTTCAGGTTCTGTATTATTTCTCTTGGCCATGTTATACCCATAACTGTCCTTTTTACAGAAACCCTTCCAACTTAACAGCCTGCAAGGAAGTCATATACTGCCCAAAAAATGCCCGTATAAGTTGTCCATTTATAAGGGCAATGTAATTGACATACTGCATGGCTTCCCTACCTTCTTAGCTATCTTGGCTTGTTCCAAACAGGAACAGGTTTTAGGCTATGTGGGAATACTGAAAGACAAAATGCCCAATGCCAGAGCTCTCAGTAAATAAACAGGCAGTCTGAAAAGTGTCTTTCTTGAACATGCTTAACTTTAAGGCTGAACCTTCCTGACACCAATTCTCCCGAGATTTGTGTAAAAGGTGGAAATAATTAAATAATTTGTTTAGGAACTGTATCTTAATATATCCATTTAGCTTGAACTCTTAATGCAATGACTTTTCATATTTAAGACAGTCAATACAGCATAATCCGAAACTATCTTGAGAGAGCATATTTAAGGAAACTAAGCCACAAGACTGTTGCATTATGATTTAATCTAATTGCACAAAAATCTGAAATTACAACTCCTCCCATTTTCTAAGAGGAAGGTTATGCATGCCTCCATATTCAATTCTGCACTGTTACATTTGAACCATATTGTGAACTTTACATCATGATGGATCAGCTTAGAATTCCCATGCAACACCTCAAATTATAAAATGGAAGCAATTTTTAGACCTGTGGAAAGTTTTCATGCTAAAGATAAAAGCCATTTGTTAATGGGCAACTTACTTTGTGTTTAAGTACCAGGTTGCTGCTATACTTTAAAATGTTAGTCACTAAGTATCATGGACCCTGAACTGGCTTCTACGCCTAAAAAAAAAAAAAAAAAATGGGTTAACTATCACTTAGGTGACATCTATACTCCCTTCACTTCAGAAGACTAATCCATAGTGGCTCTCAGCTGTTTCTTCTAAGAATCGTGTAACCAACTGCTTCCCATGGGATAAGAACAATGGTAACAGTGGGTTCAACTGACTATTACACAATTATGCTAATATTTTATTAATTCAAAAGCACTTTACAAGAAAATATAAGTATGGCTTCCAATAGGAATGTTATACCTGGACTTGGTACCAAGCTCACAGATGTGAGTTTGCAAGGAAAAACAGGCTTTCAAGTTAAACAACAATTTGTAACCAAAACTTTAATCCCAAGGATTCTCACAAAACATTACAAATGACAGCATGAAAAAAAATCTTGCACAGTAACTCAAAGTTTGGCTCTACAATGTACCCTTAAACTGGCAGGACATTTTTGAAATCTCAAATTTGCACATAAAGAATGTCATGAACAGCCATGTATTCATATACAGCAATCAAATAAGGAACTTATGACCTAAAGCAAAGGTAAACTTTCTTGAAACTTAACATTCTATACCAACTAGGCAACTTCTGCCCAGGATGGAAGTGAGTTAGATTTTTCAAAAACCTCTAATTTAATAGTGCAGCGTTTCATTTTACCTGATGGCTTGTGTTTCATTAACAGTTTTTAAAGACTGCTTGTTCAACTATAGCTGCAGCCTATATCCCAGCTATGGAAAAAAAGTAAATCTTAGTTCAATTTTTGCCAGTTGTTTCTGTATTAAAAAAAAAAACACACTTCTGCTGAGCAGATTTAGAGGTTTATTATCAGTCTGTGCATAACTAAAGTTCAAAGCAAATTCAATTTTGCTTAAGGGAACATTGTAAAGTAACAGTTCTTGGTATTACACGCCTCGTATGATCCATTTCAAACCATAGAGAATTACACCTTTGTGTCACTGTTTCAAGAAACAAACAGATTTGAACAGCTAAAACATCTTAAAAATGCACCAAGCTTATGAAGTCTCAAACAAAACTTGAATTTTCTGTACATACTCCTGTCAAATGAAGTAATTTCCTGTACACCACTTCTCTTGCAAACTGTCGTCTATTTCCTTTCATTTGACCTAGATCGACTAAAAAAAAAAAAAACAGAAAACATTACATCTGTAACTAGGTGACAGTGACATATCAAAATAGAATTTTAAGGTAAAAAATTTATGGCTTAGAAGACAGGCCTTAGCACACTATGTATGCAAAGTCTGAAATACAAGCTATCAAAGACCTTACCTACGAGACCTAGAGAAGGATCGGGACGGCTTGTGATTTCTCTCCCGAGACAGCGATCTCTCTCTTCTCCTATCTCTAGAAAGGGACCTAAATGAGAAAAAAAAACATTAGGACCAATGAGGTATGATAAAATTATACGTAAATATTTTCTTGATCTGGCACGGTGGCTCATGCCAATAATTCTAGTATTTTGGGAGGCAGAGGCAGGAGGCTCACTTGAAGCCAAGAGGTTGAGAACAGATTGGACAACAAAGTGAGATCCCATCTCCACAAAAAATAAATTAGCCAGGTATGGTAGTGCGTGCCTGTAGTCCAAGCTACTCAGGAGGCTGAAGAGGGAGGATCACTCCAAGGCCAGGAGTTAAAGGCTACAATGAGCTATAATCACATCACTGCACTCCAGTCTGGGTGACAGATCCTCTTTTTTAAAAAAATTAAATACTTTCTAAAAAGCCTTTGAAAACTCAAAGCTGACTCATCCTTACAACCTGATTCATTATTAAAGCCGAGGTTTATTCCCATTAACTAAGCCATCTGGAAAAGTTTAGGAATAGCAGAAACACTGCCATTTCTAAGAATGTAGCCAAAAAAGGTAGTCATTTACCTGCTCCGGCTGCGAGAGAAGCTTCTCCTTCTTGGAGATCTAAAAGCAGAAACAGGAAAATTAGGCTCATCATCAATTAGTATTTATGGCGTGAGGCATTTCCCAACTTTTCAATCTCACTGTTGGGCCCAGTGAATGTGCCGAAGAACTGGCACCCATCGTCCAAAAAAAAAAAAAAAAAAAAGAAAAGAAAAAAAAGGCACAGAAGGATTAAGAAACAAAAAGCTCAAGTGAAAAGCAGGTATTCCAACCATGGATTCACTTTAACAAAGAATGCTTCACAGCAGATCTGTCCAATGCAAAACTTCATGTCAAACTAACTTCACTACCCAAACACCACACCAAAATATAGTCCCACAAGTAGTTCCAAAAACAGTACCATAAACCAGTATTTGGAACCCATGCAAACCTGTAAGTCCATGACAAGACTTAGGTACCAGGTGGATAGTGTAATTTTGTGAAAACGCGGTAGGTGTAAATATTGATGCCATTAAGTGCTACATTAGAACTGCATTTGTGATCGTCACATTTAAGAGTGTGTTTAGGCTTACCAAAATTACCTTAGCTTGGCCCACACTTCAACCCCAAAATTTTAAATTTTGAAACTGTTAGTAAAACCATTTAAAGGTGATAGGATTCAACAAATTTTTGCCAGAAAAGCTAATCTGTTAGAGATATTAAAATTTTTAGTTTGGCATCTTGCACATGCAAATAAGTTTCACTTGAAGGCCTAGTTATATTACGAGTTCCCTATCACCCTTAAAAGTTTTTCAAGCAATATATATGTACGTTACCATTCAATTATGCACAGCCAGCCTTTGATCCAGAAAAAAAGAATTACTTTAAGCCGCTTACTCCTTATTTTAACCAGCAGTAAACTGTATAAGCAGGAAAAACTTACTAGTTTTGGGTTTCAACAAGCTAGAAATGGTGAGGTGAGGCTGCCGGACTGACGGCCAGGAAGAATTTGCTGAAAAGGTTTTGCCAGATGTTGCGTTGGATTTAGTTGGTTGGCGAAGGGGGTGTTGTGGATTTTTCCTGCTTTTTTGTTAGCCGAAGGCTGCTGCTGTAGTTGTTGTGAAGACATTTGGTAAATAAACAGCTGAGCTGATTGGCCAGGAATGTGTGGGCGGTCGAGGTGGCTGCTGCCGATTTGGTTAAGGTTGGAGAGAAGGCTGAGAGAAAACAGCATGCTCGGGAACCAAAGGGCGGTGCAACCTGACGACTGGCCAGCCTGGGTCATGTGAAACGACACCAGCCAAGCTGAATGGGGCGCGCTGGTCACATGACGCTGAAAGGGCTAGTTGACTGGCTAATGCAGATTCAGAGGGTGGTGAGAAGAGACATGATGGTGACTCTGTAACGGGGTTCATTTTTATTAATAGATGGACCAAAAAGCACAAAAAAAATGAAAAACAAGCCATCAGTACAACCATCTATCAGCTAACAAATACTCTTTTATTATGATGGGCAACAGTGTGTTGTTGTTTTTCAAAATAGCAAAAGGGGCAAGATTTTGAACTCCTGTCTCCTAGAAGGACTCCACTCACCTGTAAGAGGTAAATTTAGTCCTATAGAAACTATTTTGGAGGTCTGAGGAGATGTGGAGTTAGCACCCAGACAATACTGCCTGGTCCAAGAATGATGCCATTTTCAATTACAAAAAAACTGAATTTTCTCCTATTTGGGATTGAAGAACAGATGACTGGGATTACTTCTTTTTTAGCCCCCTTTATTGGTCAGTGACTTAAGTTAGTTTCAGAATGATTTCTACTTTACCAGTTGTAACATTAAAACAGCTGCCTGTTTGATAAATATTACAATTGTGCTAGTAGTAGAAAACACAAATTTGTGAAGAGCTAGAGTTGAATGTAATGTTTGTCATTATGGAGCCAAGAAATGGAAAAAGGCCTAAACTGAAGTATAAGGGAAGATTTGGAAAGATGCAACTAGAAAGATGAACTAGAAGACAGATCCGAGATAGAAGTTACTGACTACCAACATGAACAGTGACCTAAAGACAAAAGCCAACACTCAGCACAACTCACATACCCCAAATGACACCCAGCAACTGTTTCACAGAAACCTCCGATTCTTCCAAAGTTTAAAACCCACCAACAAACTTTAAGAGAAATACCTGCTCCTACTAGCTACTTCATTACACCAATACCTCTAAACAAGCTTTCTCTCAAGTACCTGCGACGAGGTGGAGGACTCCTCCTACGATAATCATCTCGAGGGCGACGACCCCAAGAGGGAGGTGGGCCACGATTTCTACTTCTTTTTTCACCATTCGACAGTTCCACTCTTACACGGCAGCCACATAGTGTTCTGAGGGGGCAAAGATATTAAACTTAAAACAGCCTGACTTTCTGACCTGTATTAAAGCCAAAAGTACTCTCAGTTGGCTATTCTGCAAAGAACACACCTGAGTGTCTGTGGAATTTAACATCAAATTTCTAGCTCCCTTATTTTTACTAATATAAAATGAGCTTTGGCCGGGCACGGTGGTACACGCCTGTAATCCCAACACTCTGTGAGGCCAAGGCAGACAGATCACAAGGTCAAGAGTTCGACACCATCCTGGCCAACGTGGTGAAACCCTGGCTCTACTAAAAATACAAAAAATAGCCAGGTGTGGTGGTACACGCCTGTAATCCCAGCTACTCAGGAGGCTGAGGCAGGAGAATCACTTGAACCCAGTAGGCAGAGGTTACAACGAGCCAAGATCACACCACTGCACTCCAGCCTGGAGGACAGAGCGAGATTGTCTTGAAAAATAAAATAAGCTTGTTTCCCAGTTTCAAGTTAAAATTTCAATTAATTTCAAATTAAACAGGATTTTCTAAAGTACCAATTCACAAGGAAGTCAACTTCTATTTTATCACCTAATTGTTAGAGCCAGTCTGATTATTGAGCTCAATGTTAATTTGTTAACAGTTGCAATTTAAGTGTGAAGATCCATTTATCCTTGAAAAACAAGTTCTCCTGTATCTTCATTATGATTTCTTCCCTTGAGGTCCCAGCACTTATTTCAGTTATTTACCAGGCTGTATTTATTGGTCTCCCCCTGCCCCACTCCAAGTAAAAAATGGGTTCAAGACAAGACAGAACCATTTTGGCCATTTTACAGCACCCTCTCCCCTCAATAGTCAGCGCAGAAGAAATTACAGCTGTGGCCAGGTGAGGTGGCTCATGCCTGTAATCCCAGCACTTAGGCTGAGGCAGGAGGATAGCTTGAGCCCAGGAGCTTGAGGCCAGCCTGGGCAACATAGACCGCCATCTGTATTATTTTTTAAATAGTAAGTATACATCTTTTTAAAAAAGAAATTATAGCTCAGAGTAGTAAAAAAAAAAAAGACCATTATTCCTCACCCTTAATACAACCAGTCATTAAATTTAGATAAGCTATCCTATTTGGAGAGTGACTGGGAAGAGGTGGGCCCTGGAAAACTTTACTACAACCTGCTTGAATTGACCAATCTTTCATGCAGCTTTACAGTGAACACTCAGACCCTTTTTCCCATTATATTTCCAAATATGAGGAAAGGGGAGTGGGGGCACGGAGGTCAACACTCAGGCCTTACTTAGCCAGCTAACAGGACACTATTAACACAAAGGAAAATAGTAACTGATTCACTTTCTGGAATAAGTATTTCAAACACATAAAAGTAAAGGTACAACCAACCCATGTAACCATTTTGTAAACAATTTTTTAAACAAGTATCAGTTCATAACTACTTTTAAAAATATTTGATCCTGGCTAGGCACAGTGGCTCACACCTGTTAATTCCAGCACTTTGGGAGGCCGAGGCGTGCAGATCACCTGAGGTCGGGAGTTCGAGACCAGCCTGGCCAACATGGTGAAACCCCATCTCTGCTAGAAATACAAAAATCAGCCCCGCACGATGGCGCACGCCTGTAGTCCCAGTTACTCAGGAGGCTGAGGCAGGAGAATCACTTGAACCCTGGAGGCCGAGGTTGCGGGGAGCCGAGATTGTACCACTGCACTCCAGCCTAGTGACAGTGAAAGACTCGTCTCCAAAAAAAAAAAGCCAATTGTATCTTTAGATACAATTGGCCAATGACTGGGAAAGCCATCTAATAGCCACATATCCTGTAGATTTTAAATATGAAAAACACCAGCAACACATTTATATCAGTGTAATCATTAAATCACCTTCCATCTAGCTCTCGGACTGCATCAGCTGCATCTCGGGGATCTTCAAATTCAACAAAAGCAAAGCCGGGTGGGTTTCTAGCAACCCACACACTTCGGAGTGGTCCATAGTAGCCAAAAGCCCGTTCCAATTCGGTCTTGTTGCCATTGTTTCCAAGATTGCCTACATAAACCTTACAGTCCAATGGACAGGAATCACGATGCATTTCTGTAATGAAAAATACCAAAAACATTCATCCATCTAAACATCTACAGTTAAAACCACAGATCCTTAGAAAGAATTCCATTCGAAAGAACAAAAGAGTTTAAGGTAGCACGTAAAGAGAAAAAAAATTCCAAAATGCTAGAAACCAAACAAGAAATGTTACTGCTGAGCACCCATATTCCCCCATAACCTTTACTCGTAACCCTCAGGAAGCCAGCAATTAGTGAAGAAAAAACAGCTTCCTCGGAACGTTGAGAACTGGGCCGTGAGTTAAGAGCCTTAACCTGTTATTTCATTTAATCCCCAATATAAAGCATTTCTAGAAAAATAGAGAAGAGTTCTGTTAGGGACTCAAAACCAAATAAAACAACGATGAAGAAAGCTAATCCTTAAGGTTATACTACCAGGCAAGTAATTCAAAGTGCCTACATAAGCCAAAACTTACCAGCTTTAATAAAAATAAGGCCAACGATTTTCACTTTTAAAAAAATGCCCATGGACCAGGCGCGGTGGCTCACGCCTGCAATCCCACCACTTTTGGGAGGCCGAGGCGGGCGAATCACGAGGTCAGGAGTTCGAAACCAGCCTCGCCAATATGGTGAAACTCCGTCTCAACTAAAAACACAAAAATTAGCTGGGCATGGTGGCGCACACCTGTAGTCCCAGCTACTCGGGAGGCTGAGGCAGAACAATCGCTTGAACCCGCGAGGCGGAGGTGGCAGTGAGCCGAGATCGCGCCACTGCACTCCAGCCTCGGCGACAGAGCGAGATTCCATTGCCAAAAAAATATAAACAAATAAATAAACGCCTATTTTGGTCATTTGGAACTATAGGAACAAGGCTACTATCACGTCATTAGATAGACCAAAGTCTTACGCAGTAAATTTATCAAGCAACGAGACCAACTTTCCAGTTTTTTAAAAAATGTAAGCTCATAGCAGCACTTATTCACAGTAACCGAAAGGTGTTAACCCAAACGTCCGTCAACAGAAACGGATAAGCAGAATGTGGTATAGACGTGAGTATTATTCAGAATGATGTACTGACAATGCTCCAACGTTGGAAAATCTTGAAAACATTACGCTAAGTTAAAGAAGCCAGACATAAAAGTACACACGATTCCATAAATACTAAATATCTAAAATAGCTAAGTTCAGAAAGACAGGAAGATTAGTGGTTGCTAGGGACTAGAGGAAGGGGGACAGGGAAACTGGGAGTAAGTGTTCAATGGGTAGTAGTCTCCTGGTGGGGGGAGGTGACGGAAATGTTTTGGAACTACGTGTAAGTGATGATTACACAACATTGAATATACTAAATACCACTTTAAGATAATTTCACTTTAATAAAAAATTACAAAGAGATATTTGCTACTAAAAAATTTACTGCACTTTGGGGACTTATTATTTTGTTTTTCCTTGGCGGACTTATATTTGATAAAGCTTTATTACTAAGTCACTTCACTTCGGCGATGAATCTGATAAACTTGTAGACCAGTTTCAATTACGTAAAAACCATCTACTCAATAATTCAGCTGAAGCGCTTTCCATAAACACCACGTTCTTCTTACTCTGGGCTGGTCTAATTAAAACATCCAGTCCAGACACATCCTATTTGCCGTGACCACACCCTGTGCCCAGGAGTTAGTTCTAAGACCAAACCACCGGTAAAAATTTTTAAAAACACTACTAGCACCTGTCTTAAGCCTACATTTTAACAGGAAGCGGCTGAAAGAACGAATCTTAAGTTCAAGGAAGATCGTTCGGTCTTAGAAAAAGGTGATTAGATTCAGGCTACAAAATCTGAAACATGAAAAGTAAAGGTGATTACGGGGGCAATTTAATATGAACTGAAAAGCTCGGTCTTGGTTAGTGACTTTACAAAAACACACTGAGAAGCTCCCCAATTAAATGAGGGGCCAAAAAAAAAAGGCGCCATAAAAATAAAAAGGCCGTGACCTGGAGTACAACTCGGCTCTCGGCTCCCCTTTGTGGTTCCCAACTCCCGGGTCACCCCCTATCCTGGCCCATGCCCCAATGAGGAATATAAACCCCTCCACCCCAAGACGAGGAAACCCTCTGGTGGGCCGGGAGCCCCCGCCACCGCCCCGCGCTGAACGTCACAAAATGGCGGCGGCGCCTCTTTGTCTCAATCTGGCGCCGCCATTGGGCCTGGCTCCTCCTTGGTACGGTTAAATTCCACTTCCACCTCACTCCCTCTTTCGCTGGTCTCTTACCGAGCTCTAGGGTTAAAAAATGCGGCGGCTCAAATCCACACGCTCCGATGAGTCTTCCCGCTTTCCTCCGGCCCGACACCAACCAAAGCTCTCGCTCACCCGGCGTCCACGAAATGGCGGACCACCGCCGTCTCCTCGCCTTTATTTATACGCCATACTGGAATCACGTGATTGGACGGGCTCCCCCAATGAGAAGCAGAAGAGGCCGTGACGTAGTGGCTACAAACGCAGCAAAAGCCGCGGTTGCTGGGAGCGCGCCCTGGCGGTTGGGCCGGGTGGGTGGAGACGTGCGTCGGCGCGCGCTCGTTGTAACAGGCCTGGTGCTCCCCCGAGCGTTCCTCTCGGTCTATCGACCTCCAAGTTACCCACAGACACGTCTTCCTCACCCCCAAATAAGCTGGGGCTTCATAAACAGCACCGTCGCCGTCACGCTCAAACACTAATAGGAGAGTTGGCCCCTAACAAGATTAAGAGATGAATTAATTAAGTGTTTCACCCTTGTGGACGGTTAGGCTGGAACTAGGAGCATCGCGTTTACAAACGGGTCACGGAGCTGTTTGTGACCCAGCTGGCACCAGACTGTGGCCGCCTAGATTCCACACTGAAGGAAAAGCCTGGTTTGGAAAGTTTGCCCAACTCTGGCTGGTTTCGCGCCTCTCACGCAAACTTGCAGGACTTGGCGCCGACAGCAAAGGAGACCGGTCAGGTGACCTGGAAACTATCACCTTCAGCAAACACCGGGAAACGGAAGTTTCTGAAGAAGATTGAATGTAAATTCTGGGCCCCCAAGCGAATGCCAGGAGGGGTATCTCGAGCCTTTCTCCTAGCAGCCCTTGCACTGCCTGGCATGTGTTTTGTCCAGGCCACTTCCCTTAGGAAGACAGAGCCGCAAGAATAATTAACTTTAAGAGGAGACAGACTGATTGGGTTAGAAAAATCACCAAGGGACGGGTGCGGTGGCTCACGCCTGTAATCCCAACACTTTGGGAGGCCGAGGCAGGCGGATCACTTGCTGTCAGGAGTTCAAGACCAGCCTGGCCAACATGGTGAAATTCCGTCTCTACTAAAAATACAAATATTGGCCGGGCGTGGTGGCAGGCGCCTGTAATCCCAGCTACTTGGGAGGCTGAGAGCAGGAGAATCGCTTGAACCCAGGAGGCGGAGGTTGCCGTGAGCTGAGATCCTACCACTGCACTCCAGCCTGGGCCACAGAGCGAGACTCCGTGTCAAAAAAAAAAGGAAGATCAAAATAAAAATCACCAAGATCTCCTGAACGGTTCAGCTCGTCTCCTGCCCCCAAATATACCCCCACCCTAACCCCCTTTCAGTCTAGTCTGACATATTGCTAAATTTACTTGTTATATCTGCTCTAAAAAAAAAAAATGAGAAAAAGGCTGGGTGCGGTGGTTCACGCCTGTAATCCCAGCACTTTGGGAGGCCACGGCGGGCAGATCACCTGAGGTCAGGAGTTTAAGACCAGCCTGGCCAATATGGTGAAACCCCATCTCTACTAAAAACACAAAAATTAGTCCGGCGTGGTGGCACGCACCTGTAATCCCAGCTACTCAGGAGGCTGAGAGAGGAGAATTGCTTGAACCCGAGAGGCAGAGGTTGCAGTGAGCCGAGGTCGCGCCATTGCACTCCAGCCTGGGCGACAGAGCGAGACTCCGTCTCAAAAAAAAAAAAAAAAAAGAGAGAAAAAGGACCTGTTTTTATTTATTCCCTCTTAGCTGAAAGATATGCCAATTATTATGTTTTACACTGGGTTTTTTTTGTTTTGTTTTGTTTTTTTTGAGATGGAGCCTGGCTCTGTTGCCCAGGCTGGAGTGCAATGGCGCGACCTCGGCTCACTGCAAACTCCGCCTCCCGGGTTCTAGCGATTCTCCTGCCTCAGCTTCCTGAGTAGCTGGGATTACAGGCATCTGCCACCACACCCGGCTAATTTTTGTATTTTTAGTAGAGGCGAGGTTTCACCATGCTGGTCAGGCTGGTCTTGAACTCGCCACCTCAGGTGATCTGCCCGCCTCGGCCTCCCAAAGTGCTAGGATTACAGGCGTGAGCCACAGCACCCGGCCAGCCAGTTAGTATGTTTTAACTTTCCCAGGTATTTTTCTTTTGAAGCCTTACCTCTTATTGTGGTTCTAAAAGGTTTATTTGGGCGGCCGGGCACGGTGGCTCACGCCTGTAATCCCAGCACTTTGGGAGGCCAAGGCGGGCGGATCACGAGGTCAAAAGATCGAGACCATCCTGGCTAACACAATGAAACCCCGTCTCTACTAAAAATACAAAAAATTAGCCTGGTGTGGTGGTGGGTGCCTGTAGTCCCAGCTACTTGGGAGGCTGAGGCAGGAGAATGGCGTGAACCCCGGGGGGGTGGAGCCTGCAGTGAGCCGAGATAGCGCCACCGCACTCCAGCCTGGGCGACAGCGAGACTCCGTCTCAAAAAATAAATAAATAAATAAATAAATAATAAAAGGTTTATCTGCAGCGGGGGAAAAAAATACAGATTTATTACATCTCAGCCTAGTTTCCTCACCTATAAAAGGGGGGAAGGGGATCCTAGCAAACCTTTTCTTATTTCTCTCTCGTCAAGATTTTTTTTTTCTGGCTCACTTATATTTGCCTTGATTTGTTCCCCTCCTCTATGTAAGCTTTTCTCCTCTTTTTCATTTTCTTTCCTTCTATCAAATCCAAGGCTCTGGAGTCAGGCAGTCCTGGATTTGGCCCCAGCCCCCACTGCTAGTTACTGGCTGAAGCGTCCTGAGAAGAACGTTTAACCTCTCTGTTTCCTCTGTATAAAATAACTCCAGGCTTGCAGCGTTACAGCTGTTAGGTTTTGTCACTTTGGCCAATTGTGGTCACACCTGCATCCCCAGGGCTTGGAAACGATACAGCAGTCAAGCAATACATATTTGTTTATTTTAGTTATTTATTTATTTTTGAGACTCTGGGTCTGGCTCTGTCACCCAGGCTGGAGTACAGTGGTTCGATCTCACCTCACGTCAACGTCCACCTCCCGGGCTCAAGCAATTCTCCTGCCTCAGCCTCCCCAACAACAAGGACCACAGGCGTGAGCACAAATGCCCAGCTAATTTTCGTATTTTTTGTAGAGACAGGCTTTCACCATGTTGCCCAGGCTGGTCTAGAACTCCTGAGCTCAAAGCCATCCACCCTCCTCTGCCTCCCAAAGTGCTGGGATTACAGCCATGAGCCACGGCACCTGGCCTTTTTTTTTTTTTTTTCTTTTTCTTTTTTTTTTTGAGACAGGGTCTTGCTCTCTTACCCAGGCAGGAGGGCAGTGGAGTAAACTTCGCTCACCACAACCTGGACCTTGTGGGCTGGACCTCATGGGTTAAAATTAGCCACCGTGCCTGGCTAATTTTTTGATTTTTTTTGTACAGGAGTCTCACTTTGTTGCCCAGATTGGTCTTGAACTCCTGGCCTCAAACGATTCTACCACCTTGGGAGAGTTGTTTGAGTTGTTTGAGACCAATCCAACTCCTGAGATTGGTGTTAAACTCCTGGCCTCAAACAAGTCTCTGGAAGTGCTGGGATTACAGGCGTGAGCCACTGTGCTGGGCTATTAAATTATTTAATTAAGAGAAATGATGTATGTAAATCGTCTGGCACAATTACTGCTTTTAAAAATGCTGGCCGGCTGGGTGCAGTGGCTCACGCCTGTAATCGCAGCATTTTGGGAGGCCTAGGCTGGTGGACCACTTTAGACCAAGAGTTTGAGACCAGCCCAGGCAACATGGGGAGAACCTGTGTCTCTACTAAAAATACAAAAAATTAGCCGTGGTGATGGGAACCTGTAGTCCAGCTACTCAGAAAGCTGAGGTGGGAGAATCGCCTGAACCCAAGAAGTTGAGGCTGCAATGAGCCAAGATCGTGCCACTGCACTCCAGTGCATTCCAGCGTAATCGAATGAGACCTTGTCTTATAAATAAATAAATAAATGCTGACCTTTTAAAAATTTTCTTTTCCCATCTCATTTTCCCATTCTTTCTCACCACTTTTCCTGTTTTTTGTTTGTTTGTTTGTTTGTTTGTTTGTTTTTGGGTGTGGTGCTAGTCAAATCTAGTCAAGTGTGTTGTCTTTCAGTGGAACTCTCTTAATCCCTCCACCTTTAGTAACGAAAACATTCTGAACCTCCCCTGGCCACCCTCAACTTTCATCTTCTAGCGACTTCAGACAAATGAATTATCCACTTGCTTTAGAGGTGTTTTTTGTTGTTGTTTTTGTCTCACTCTGTCACCCAGGCTGGAAGGCAGTGGCACGATCTCCATCTCGGCTTGCTGCTGCCTCCACCTCCCGGGTTCAATCGATTCTCCTACCTCAACCTCCCGAGTAGCTGGGACTATAGGCATGCGCCACCACGCCAGGCTGATTTTTGTATTTTTAGTAGAGATGGGGTTTCATCATGTTGGCCAGGCTAGTCTCAAACTCCTGGCTTCAAGTGATCTGCCCACCTTGGCCTCCCAAAGTACTGGGATTACAGATGGGAGCCACCACACCTAGGCCTGTGGAGTATTTTAATATTCCTTTAAACTTATACAACCACTACTCTTGCCTGGACCCTCAACTACCTGAAGCTTCAAGTAGACATATCAGAGTTTTTGGTACAGACACAGAATGGGAATCATATGTTGTAGGAATATCTCTTGATTTTCTTTGGGAAACCACCCTTCTCACAGTAGTACATATTATTGATTTGAATGTGGTTGGGTCCTACACGCCTCTTTTTCAGGGGTAGGGAGGTAACCATTCTGGATTAATTAAATCATTCCAAGTTCTTAGTCCTTCCCTTGCGCCTCCCCCACCATTAGGAATGAGGATGAGTAATCCAGTCAGACCAGTCAGCTGCTGATCCAGCACTGTTCATAGGCCAACCAGAGAGAGGTGTGCCATTTCCCGTGATTAGCACAGTCCTGAGCCGGGGCAGCCAGCCTGTTTCCAGGAGGGAAGAAGCAGCCTGAGGTAGACCCAACACAGTGGGAAGGAGGGGAAATAAGGAACCATGGAGAGTCTTGTTTAAGAAGCCTTGAACCCAGCTCCACTTTCTGAATTCCCAGTTATTTTTTTCTATTTTCTTTCTTTCTTTTTTTTTTTTTGAGATGGAGTCTTGCTCTGTTGCACAGGCTGGAGTGCAGCAGCGAGGTCTCGGCTCATTACAACCTCCGCCTCCCAGGTTCAAGCAATTCTTGTGCCTCAGCCTCCCGAGTAGCTGGGATTACAGGCATGCACCACCACACCCAGCTAATGTTTGTATTTTTAGTAGAGATGGGGTTTCACCATGTTGGCCAGGCTGGTCTCGAACTCCTGACCTCAGGTGATCCGCCTGCCTCAGCCTCCCAAGGAGCTGGGATTACAGGTGTGAGCCACAAAGCCCAGCCTGAATTCCCAGTTATTTGAACATACAGTCAGCCCTCTGTATCCTCAGTTTCCTGCAACCAACTGCAGATCAAAAATATTTTTTAAAAGAATAAAAAATAATACGACAATATCAATACAGCATAACAACCATTTACTTATGTGGCGTTAGGTATAATTAATGTAGAGTTGATTTAAATTATAGGGGAGGGTGTGCATAGATTATATGCAAATACTACATTTTATATAAGGGACTTGAGCATCCTTGGATTTTGGTGTCCTCAGGGGTCCTGGAACCAGAACCCCCACCACAAAGAGATCACCATACAAGTTCCTACACTTTCCTCAAAGTAGCTTAAGCTACTTTGAGTTAGGTTTTTTCCTGTCACTAACCATCAGAAAGATTCTAAATACAAATATTCTTTTTTATTTTATTTTACAGAGGTGGGGGTCCTGCTATGTTGGCCAGGCTGGTCTCGAACTCCTGGGCTCAAGTGATCCTCCTGCCTCTGCCTCCCGAAGTGGCCACCACACCAGACCAAGATTCCATGTACAAAAATTATTCTGACACAGACTTCTCACTATCTCAAGTTGAGAGCATGGTACTAAGTTACTTCTCAATTCTAAAATTCACCTGTTACCAATTCACTATGTCTAAGTTTTTTGTTGTTTGTTTGTTTGTGTGTGTGTTTGTTTTTGAGATGGAGTCTCACTCTGTCGCCCAGGCTGGGAGTTCAGTGTGTGATCTTTGCTCACTGCAACCTCTGCCTCCTGGGTTCAAGCAATTCTTCTGCCTCAGCCTCCCAAGTAGCTGGGATTACAGGCATTTGCCACAACACCCAACTAATTTTTTTATTTTTAGTAGAGACAGGGTTTCGCCATGATGGCCAGGCTGGTCTGGAATTCCTGACCTCAAGTGATCCGCCCGCCTCGGACTCCCAAAGTACTGGGATTACAAGTGTGAGCCACTGCTCCTGGCCGCACATATATTTTTTTAAACTTAAAATTAAAAACATTTTTTAATTTAAAATTAAAAACAAAAAAATGCTGGGCACAGTGGTTCGTGCCTGTAATCCCAGCACTTTGAAGGGCTGAAGCGAGAGGACCACTTCAGGCCAGGAGTTTGAGACTGGCCTGGACAACATAGCAAGACACCTCCCCCTCCCCGTACAAAAAAATACAAAAATTAGCTGGGCATGGTGTTGTGCGCCTATAGTCCCAGCTACTCAGGAGGCTGAGTTGGGAGGATCACTTGAGCCTGTGAGGCAGAGCTTGCAGTGAGCTGAGATTGCACCACTTCACTCCAGCCTGGGGCACACAGTGAGACTCTGTCTCAAAAAAAATATTTTCAAAAAAGAAAGAAATTAAAGAAATTACTGATGCCCAGGCGCTAAGAGTTTTGTGTAAGTTTTAATGTTTTTGTTGTTGTTGTTTTGTTTGTTTGTTTGAGACAGATTCTTGCTCTGTCACCAGGCTGGAGTTCAGTGGCGAAATCTTGGCTCACTCCAACCTCCACCTCCCAGTTTCAAGCGATTCTCCTGCCTCAGCCTCTCGAGTAACTGGGATGACAGGCGCGTTCCACCACGCCCAGCTAATTTTCGTATTTTTAGTAGAGACGGGATTTCACCATGTTGGCCAGGATAGTCTCAATCTCTTGACCTCGTGATCTGCCTGCCTCGGCCTCCCAAAGTGCTGGGATTATAGACGTGAGCCACCGCGCCCAGCCTGGTTTAAGGTTTTATGTTTCAGGGGGCCAAGATGGGAGAATTGCTTAAGGCCAGGGGTTCTGAGACCAGCAGTTTTATTATTGTCTCTACAAAAATTTAAAAAAAAATAGCAAAGTGGTGCTGCATGCCTGTAGTTCTAGCTACTCAGGAGGCTGAGACGGCAAGGATCTCTTGAGTACAGGAGTTTGAGGCTGCAGTGGGCTACAATTGTTTCACTGCACTCCAACTTGGGCAACAGAGCAAGACCCTGTCTCTAAAAACAAAAACAACAACAACAAAAAAACAAATTTGGCTATAATCCAAGCACTGTGGGAGGCTAAGGCAGGCAGATCACCTGAGGTCAGGAGTTTGAGACCAGCCTGGCCAACATGATGAAATCTCGTCTGTACTAAAAATACCAAAATTAGCCAGGCATAATGGTGCGTGCCTGTAATCCCGGCTACTTGGGAGACTGAGGCAGGAGAATCGCTTGAACCCAGGAGGCAGAGGTTGCAATGAGCCAAGATCACACCACTGCACTCCAGCCTGTGCAACAGAGTGAGACTCCGTCTCAAAACAAATAGATAAATAAATAAATAATAAAAGATTTAATGTTTTAAATATTGTGATTGACTTCAAGTATCCATGAAGGAAAATCTTAAACAGTATGAACCTTCACAGGCTGGGCTTGGTGGCTCATGCCCGTAATCCCAGCACTTTGGGAGGCCGAAGCAGGCGGATCACCTGAGGTCAGGAGTTTGAGACCAGCCTGGCCAACGTGGTGAAACCCCATCTCTACTAAAAAATACAAAAATTGGCTGGGTGTGATGGCTCACGCTTGTAATCCCAGCACTTTGAGAGGCCAAGGCGGGAGGATCACAAGGTCAGGAGATCGAGACCATCCTGGCTAACACCGTGAAACCCCATCTCTACTCAAAATACAAAAAATTAGCTGGGTGTGGTTGCACTCGCCTGAAGTCTCAGCTACTAGGGAGGCTGAGGCAGGAGAATCTCTTGAACCCAGGAGGCGGAGGTTGCAGTGAGCCGAGATCACGCCACTGCATTCCAGCCTGGGCGACAGAGCGAGACTCTGTCTCAAAAAAGAAAAACCCAAAAATTAGCTGGGCATGGTGGCTCATGCCGGTAATCACAGCTACTCTGGAGGCTGAGGCAGGAGAATCTCTTGAACCCAGGAGGCAGAGGTTGCAGTGAGCCAAGGTTGTGCCACTGCGCTCCAGCCTGGGCCACAGAGTGAGACTCTGTCTCAAAAAAAATTTAAAAATTTAAAAAAAAGAGCATGAACCATCACAATAGTTCATTAACTACATGGTTCAGTCAAGATCCTGGCAGGAACCAGATGGCACACTTAAAGGGTTAACCACATAGGGAGTTATGTACAGGGGTGTGGGCAGAGTTAAGGAAACCCACAGGGGAAAGAGCAATCCCAAAGGCAGCTCGCAGGCCCAATGGGGCAAGGAAGGGAGCAGGGTTACCAAAAGCAGCCAGCTGCTGTTGCTATGGGAGATGAGCTACTATAGCTTTAGACAGAGGAACTGTGGCAGCCCAGTTTTGGGGGTGTGGGGCTAGAACCACTCTCTCCATTGTCCCATCTTTTAATGGTGACATCTTTTGCTCAAAACCAGCTGGAAGCCTGAGGGCAAGAGAGCTGGGTGATACAAGTCTAGAGGTTGGTTGGCCAGGGCACAGAGCAGGGCAGAGAAGCCGAGAGAACTGATCTAGACTTGTGCTGTCCAATATGGTAGCCACAGGTACCTGTGGCAAGTTTAGTCCCAATTGAGACGTGCTGTAAATGAAAAATACATGCTGGATTTCAAAGACTTTATATGAAAAAATAATACCTTATTTCATTTGATTTCAAGTTCAAATAGTTTTGATGTGCTGAGTTAGAACACTAGATTAAGGGCTGAGTACAGTGGCTACACCTGTAATCCCAGCACTCTGGGAGACCAAGGCAGGCAGATCGCTTGAGCTCCGGAGTTTGAGACCAGCCTGGACAACATGGTGAAACCCTGTCTCTATCAAAATTACAAAAATTAGCCAGGCATGGTGGCAAATGCCTGTAGTCCCAGCTACTAGGGAGGTTGAGGTGAGAGGATCACTTGAACTCGGGAGGCAGAGATTGCGGTGAGCCGAGATCATGCCACTGCACTCCAGCCTCGACAACAGAGTGATGCCCTGTCTCAACAATAAATAAATAAATAAATACATAAATACATAAACAAATAAATAAACTATATTAAAATTAATTTTGGCCGGGCACAGCGGCTCACACCTGTAATCCCAGCACTCTGGGAGGCCGAGGCGGGCGGATCACGAGGTCAGGAGATCGAGACCATCCTGGCTAACATGGTGAAACCCCGTCTCTACTAAAAATACAAAAAAATTAGCTGGGCGTAGTGGCAGGCGTCTGTAGTCCCAGCGTCTGTAGTCCCAGCTACTCTGGGAGGCTGAGGCAGGAGAATGGCGTGAACCCGGGAGGCGGAGCTTGCAGTGAGTGGAGATCACGCCACTACACTCCAGCCTGGGCGACAGAGCGAGGCTCCGTCTCAGAAAAAAAAAAAAAAAAATTAGTAAATGAAAGTTCTCATTCACAGCCTTCCCCAGAGACTTTGCCAGAATCCTCTAAGCCTTGGTTTTAGAACAGAGACTGACGCAAGGACCCATAGTGATTGCACCTTTGCTCCCTGTTTCTTTCTGTTCTATCCAAACACATCTTTATAGCATCTGATTGCTTGTCACGTTTTTTGTTTTTTTTTTTGAGATGGAGTCTTGTTCCGTCGCCCAGGCTGGAGTGCAGTGGTGCAATCTGAGCTCACCGCAAACTCTGTCTTCTGGGTTCACGCCATTCTTCTGCCTCAGCCTCCCGAGTAGCTGGGACTACAGGCGCCTGCCACCTCGCCCGGCTAATATTTTTTATTTTTAGTAGAGACGGAGTTTCACCGTGTTAGCCAGGATGGTCTCGATCTCCTGACCTCATGATCCGCCGGCCTCGGCCTCCCAAAGTGCTGGGATTACAGGCGTGAGACACCGCACCTGGCTGGTTGTCACGTTTTAACATTTAAGTTACAAATTTACCCAGATCTTTATTCTGTAGCCGGAAACCTATAACTTGCTTTGCAAAGTGTTCTTGTTGATATTTGTTTTTGTTTTAACATTTTAAGAATGGGGTCAGCAAACGCGGGCTGGTCGTTTCAGGTTATAGTTTGTGATTCTATTCAAGTTATACTTCCTGTCATTTACCATGTTGTGTACTGAGAAAGTTTAGTCGCCTCAAAGTATGTTGTAGAATCAAAATATTAGAAAACGTTGAAGCAGCAAAGAGGATTTACGTGTGTAAGGAAACCGGCAAGGCTGGGGCCATTCAGTGGGTTTGTTTGTTTGTTTGTTTGTTTGTTTGTTTGTTTGTTTTGAGGAGAAGGGTCTCACTCTGTCGCCCGGTCTGGAGTGCACTGGTGCAATTTCAGCTTACTGCAACCTCTGCCTCCTGGGCTCAAGCCATCTTCCTGCCTTAGCCTCCTGAGTAGCTGTGAATTCAGGCTCGCACCACCACATCCAGCTAATTTTTGGGGTGTGTGTGTGCGTTTTATTTTGTGTGGAGACGGGGTTTCGTCATGTTGCCCAGGCTGGTCTTGAACTCCTGAGCTCAGCGATCCACCTGCCTTGGCCTCCGAAAGTGCTGGGATTACAGGCGTGAGCCACCACTCCCAGCCTTGAGTAGGTTTTAAGAAGATTCAGAGCTCTTCTCTTTTTTTCTTTTGAGACAGAGTTTTGCTCTTGTTGCCCAGGCTGGAATGCAATGGCACGATCTCGGCTCACTGCAACCTCCACCTCTTGGGTTCAAGTGATTCTCCTGCCTCAGCTTCCCAAGTAGCTGGGATTACAGGCACCCACCACCATGCCCAGCTAATTTTTTGTAGTTTTAGTAGAGATGGGGTTTCACCATGTTGGCCAGGCTGGTCGTGAACTCCTGACCTCAGGTGATCCACCTGCCTCAGCCTCCCAAAGTGCCAGAATTATAGTCATGAGCCACTGCACCTAGCAGTTCAGAGCTCTTCTTACCATTGCCCCTCAAAGGTTGCAGAACAATGCAGGCATGATCCACTTTCTAAATATACAAGTATTTATATGTGTATATGTATGTCTGTATGTATATACATATAGACACAGAAAAAAGTACGGAAGTTTAACACCTAGCTCTAGATGATAAGACAGTTGAGGAATTTTTTTTTTCCTGTTTTCTGCTTGGTTTAATTTTTGTTTTTCTTTTTTCTTTTTTTCCTTTTTGGAGACAGGATCTTGCTCTGTCACCCAGGCTGGAATGCAGTGGCATAATCACGGCTCACCGCAGCCTCGACCTCCTGGGCTCAAGCAATCCTCCAACCTCAGCCTTTCTTTTTATTTTTTTTGAGGTGGAGTCTTGCTTCTTCACCCAGGCTGGAGTGCAGTGGCACAATCTTGGCTCACCGCAAACTCTGCCTCCTGGGTTCAAGCAATTCTCCTGCCTAAGCCTCCCCAGTAGCTGCGATTACAGGCACCACCACCATGTCCAGCTAATTTTTGTATTTTTAGTAGAGACGGGGTTTCACCCTGTTGGCCAGGCTGGTCTCGAACTCCTGACCTCAAGTGATCTGCCCGCCTTGGCCTCCCAAAGTGCTGGTATTACAGGCTTGAGCCACCAGCCTTTCAAAGTGCTGGGATTACAGGCGTGAGCCACCACATCCAGCCTAATTTTCTATAATTACAGTTTGGTGCAAAATTAATAAAAGTTCTTTCTACTGAAGTAGAGAGCAAAACACCTAAAAGAATGGCTTGGCTTTACAACTTTCATTTTAAATTGGTCCACAGTTAGTTTCCAACTATTGTCAGTTAATTATCTTATTTCTCCCAGTCTGGGAATGTCTCACAAACACCGAAGTGTGGGAGTTTTCTGGGCACATTTGGGTAATTCTGCTTTCCTGACACGCTGCCCCCCTCAACACATTTCTCCACATGCAGCCACACCCCACCCCACCTGCCACACACATGCACACACACTAATTTTCACCCTGTCATTTTTCCTGGAGTGTACCTGACCTATAAAATGTAATTGTAGCCGGGCGCGGTGGCTCACGCTTGTAATCCCAGCACTTTGGGAGGCCGAGGCGGGCGGATCACGAGGTCAGGAGATCGAGACCACGATGAAACCCCGTCTCTACTAAAAAAAAAAATACAAAAAATTAGCCGGGCGTGGTGGTGGGCACCTGTAGTCCCAGCTACTCGGAGAGGCTGAGGCAGGAGAATGGCGTGAACCCGGGAGGCAGAGCTTGCAGTGAGCCGAGATTGCGCCACTGCACTCCAGCCTGGATGACAGAGCGAGACTCTGTCTCAAAAATAAATAAATAAATAAAATGTAATTGTAGTACTTGAAACAAATGAAAACTAGGACACAGAGTAGTTAACTAATTTGCCCAAGGTCTCACAGTTTATAAAGGATGAAGGTCGGGGCCGGGCTCAGTGGCTCACACCTGTAATCCCAGCACTTTGGGAGGCCGAGTCAGGCAGATCACCTGAGGTCAGGAGTTGGAGACCAGCCTGAGAAACATGGAGAAACCCCGTCTCTACTAAAAATACAAAAGTAGCCAGGCGTGGTGGCACATGCCTGTAATCCCAACTACTTGGGAGGCTGAGGCAGGAGAATCGCTTGAACTTGGGGGGCGGAGGTTGCGGTGAGCCAAGATCGTGCCATTGCACTCCAGCCTGGGCAACAAGAGCGAAACTCCGTCTCAAAAAAAAAAGGACGAAGGTGGGATTCAAATCCCAGGTGAGACGGTGAGACTCTGGGGCGTGGTGTCCACTTGAGGAGCAGAAAGCAGCTATGATTGGGCCACGTGCAGTGGTTCACACCTGTAATCCTAGCACTTTGGGAGGCCAAGGTGGGTGGATTGCTTGACCTCAGGAGTTTGAGAACAGCCTGGCTAACATGGCAAAACCCTCTCTCTATCAAAAATATATATATATGTGTGTATATATATATGTGTATATATATATGTGTGTATATATGTGTGTATATATATGTGTATATATATGTGTGTGTATATATGTGTATATATGTGTATATATATGTGTATATATGTGTATATATGTGTATATATATGTGTGTAGATATATGTGTAGATATATGTGTGTGTGTATATATATGTTATATATATGTGTGTATATATGTGTATGTGTATATATATATATAGCTAGGCGTGGTGGTGCGTGCCTGTGATCCCAGCTACTCCAGAGGCTAACGCAGGAGAATCGCTTGAGCCCAGCTATAAGGGAGGCTGCAGTGAGCTGAGATCGCACCACTGCACTCCAGCCTGGGCAACAGAGGGACTCTGTCTCAGAAAAAAAAAAAAAAAAGAGAGAGAGAGAGAAAAAGAAAGCAACAATGCTTGGAAATTGCCTGCGTTTGGTGTCTCTGGGGGGTGTGTGTTTGCTTTTTCAGCCCCCCCTTTCCTCCAGAGAGCCCTAAGGAACACCATGTTACATGGACAGACGGCCTTCCTCGCATGCTGGGCCCCCTGAGGCAGCACAGTTCCTGAGCTCCAAGACTCTTCCCCGTTTTGATTTCAGCCCCACCCTCCCTTCCCACTCAGTGGCGCCTGGACTTCAATGCCTGCCTCATGTGTGTTACCTTATTTGGTTCTCAGACCTACAGAGAGGTCTGGCAAAGGATCCAGGCCAGAATAAAAGGATTGCTTGTGCAGCTGGAAGATGAGAAACCTTTGTTTCGGTGACCCTAGCTTGCACTCTGGAACTCACAAATACAGGGAAGTAAGTTTAGCCTCAAAAGCAACGACAAGAAGCAACTGCAGAGGGCAGAGTGGAGATGTCAAGATGTCACAATCTTTAGTGTGTGCTTAATTCTGTGTTTTGAAAGATATTTGTCTATTTAGCTCCAGTATGGCTTTCTTTTTTCCCTGTTTCTAGAGTTATACACTAATCTAGTTTGTAGTCAGGAAAACTCAGGCCCAGCAAGTGATAGCTGTCATAATTTAGCAAAAGCTTGTAGGTAGCATTTACCACTTTTTTTTCCTTTTCTTCTTTTTTTTTTTTTTTTTTTTTGAGATGGAGTCTCACTCTGTCACCCAGGCTGGAGTGCAGTGGCATAGTCTCAGATCACTGCACCCTCCACTTCCCAGGCTCAAGCGATTCTACTGCCTCAGCCTCCCAAGTAGCTGAGTTTACAGGAGCCTGCCACCATGCCTGGCTAATTTTTGTATTTTTAGTAGAGCTGAGGTTTCACCATGTTAGCCAGGCTTGTCTGCAACTCCTGACCTCAAGTGATACACCCACATCAGACTCCCAAAGTGCTGGGATTACAGGTATGAGCCACTGTGCCTGGCCCATTTACTACTTTTTTTTTTTTTTTTCTTGTAACGGAGTCTCACTCTGTTACCCAGGCTGGAGTGCAGTGGTGCAATCTCGGCTCACTGCAACATCCGCCTCCTGGGTTCAAGAGATTCTCCTGCCTCAGCCTCCTTAGTAGCTGGGATTACAGGTGTGCAACACCTGGCCCAGCTAATTTTTTGTATTTTAAGTGGAGACGGGGTCTCACCATGTTGGCCAGGCTGGTCTCGAACTCCTGACCTCAGGTGATCCGCCCACCTTGGCCTCCCGAAGTGCTGGGATTACAGGTGTGAGCCACCACGCCTGGCTCATTTACTACTTTTTAAACCTGGTTCAGAGCATCTCTCTCTCAATCTCCCTCTCTTTCTGGCTGTCTTTCTGTCTCTATCTTTTTCTCTCTTTCTGTCCTCTACACATGCACACACTCATT
The DNA here is from genome assembly GCF_009828535.3 of Hylobates moloch. Lineage (NCBI taxonomy): Eukaryota > Metazoa > Chordata > Mammalia > Primates > Hylobatidae > Hylobates > Hylobates moloch. The sequence continues at coordinate 35,194,081 of NW_026652295.1, read as the reverse complement.
TAATCCTTGAAACTCAGGTAAATGTTATTATCTCCATTTTATAGAGGAAAAAAACTGAGGCACAAGAGATTAAAACACTTGCCGAAGGTCACAGAGCTCAGAATTACCAGAGCCAGATTAGACCCCTGCAGTCAGGCTGCCTAACCATGGACCCATACTGCCTCTGGGGCCCAGCAGATGTCTGAATCCTTATCTTACTGGACCCACAGCATCTCAGCCTGTTAATTCTCCCTCCCAGTTTCCACGTTCCCGTCTCTCTGGCTCCTCTTCCTCAGTGCCCTGCAGAGTGCTCGTCCTCCTCTGCCTGCTAACGCAGGGGGCCTGCGGGATTCCCTCCCGTGCCCCTTCCCAGCTCCCTGTGTGCTCTCTCCATGAGGGGCGTCATCTGCTTTCAGGACCTCTGTTCTCTGCTTTATCTTTGGAGGAGTGGGGGCTCTCCCCAACCCCTGAGCCATACATGCAACACACATGCTTCTTTCTCATGTCCCCAACGTGCTTCAGACCCCCAATTCACCATCTTTCCATTCTGCATCCCATATCGGAGAGTCACTGCCTCCTGGTCACTCTCGACTGACCATGGGCCTCATGGTCTTCATACCTGGCCCCCGCCTACCTCCAAGGCATCTCGTAATTCCTCTCCAGAAACAAGCTGTGTATCCCTGCATTCAGTCCCCTCTACCTGGAATGCTCTAATCTGGATTTTTCAAACTTTTTGATCACAACAGTAGGAAAGACATATGACATCACCAGTACCTAAAAGTCTATGACCCAAGGGCAGACAGAGTTGAGGCTGTCTGAATGTTCGCAAACAGTGGTTGGTGACACTGTGTTCAAGCTAGAATACTGTTGGCAGCCCGGGCACGGTGGCTCACGCCTGGAGTCCCAGCACTCTGGGAGGCCAAGGCAGGTGGATCATGAGGTCAGGAGTTTGAGACCAGCCTGGCCAATGTGGTGAAACCCCGTCTCTACTGAAAATACAAAAAATAATAGCCAAGCTTGGTGGCATGCACCTGTAGTCCCAACTACTTGGGAGGCTGAGGCAGGAGAATCACTTGAACCCAGGAGGAGGAGGTTGCAGTGAGCCGAGATCACGCCACTGCACTCTAGCCTGGGCAACAGAGGGAGACTCCATCTCAGAAAGCAAAAAAAAAAAAAAAGAAGAATACCGTTGCCAGGTCACACTAGTTAGAATTCCAATCTGGTTTGTGTCCCCACCCAGCGAAGTTATTCAAAATATTTAACCACGGTTCAGCCTGGATCCTAACTAATCAAAACAGTCATCAGTGGGTGGCAAGAGAAGAAACTGGGTGCCGGGGGTGGGTGGAAGATAAGCACTGGCTTGAGGTCTCAGAGCAGCTGCTGTCCACCAGTGAACACACAACTATTTGAATATTTTAATAATTGCTACCTCTGTTCCAGAGCCTTCCCATCACCCTGTCCACCCTTTAGCTTCTTCTTTTTTTTTTTTTCCCCACGGGCAGCCTTCTGAGCCAGGGCAGGCTCAGAAACTCCCTCCCACTTAGACTCTGAGTCCCTCGCTGACTCCACCATCTAGTCCCTCTCTCAGATTCCTGGCTTTTCTGCCACTTGCTACTTTTTTTTTTTTTTTTTTTTAGAGATGGAGTCTTGCTCTGTCACCCAAGCTGGACTGTAGTGGCACGATCTCAGCTCACTGCAACCTCCGCCTCCCGGGTTCTAGCAATTCTCCTGCCTCAGCCTCCCGAGTAGCCAGGATTACAGGTGGACTCCACCACGCCCAGCTAATTTTTTGTATTTTAGTAGAGACAGGGTTTCACCGTGTTGTCCAGGCTGGTTTCGAACTCCTGAGCTCAGGCAATCCACCCGCCTTGGCCTCCCAAAGTGCTAGGATTACAGGCATCAGCCACTGCGCCCGGCCACTACTTTCTACCTCTATTCTTGCTTGGAAAAGAGCCCAGGAGATCTAATTAATTCTAATTTCTGAAAGAAAAACAGAAATCAATGAACAGAGCTTTCATGAGAAAGGCCTGTTGGGTAACAGTGTTCAGTTTCTGCCTTATACCAGCAGATGCTGGAAAGGGGAACACAACAGCCTGTGAGACACAGGACTGCAGAGGCCTTGCCGAGATGAGGGAGTTCACGGCAGGGAGGTGAGACGTTTCTCACCAGACTCTGACCATGTTACTAGGAAGCAGGTGTCCAGTAACAGGCGTGCAGTTACAAATCTTCACAGTGCCTTGGCAACTGAGAGCTTTTATTTTATTTATTATTATTATTTTTTGAGACAGAGTCTTGCAGTGTCGCCCAGGCTGGAGCGTAGTGGCAGGATCTTGGCTCACTGCAACCTCTGCCTCCTGGGTTCAAGCAATTCTCGTGCCTCAGCCTCATGAGTAGCTGGGATTACAGGCGTGTACCACTACACCCAGCTAATTTTTTTTTTTTTTTTGAGACGGAGTCTCACTCTGTTGCCCAGGCTGGAGTGCAGTGGCGCAATCTCGGCTCACTGCAAGCTCTGCCTCCCGGGTTCATGCCATTCTCCTGCCTCAGCCTCTCTGAGTAGCTGGGACTACAGGCGCCCGCCACCACGCCCGGCTAATTTTTTGTATTTTTTTAGTAGAGATGGGGTTTCACCGTGGTCTCGATCTCCTGACCTCGTGATCTGCCCACCTCGGCCTCCCAAAGTGCTGGGATTACAAGCGTGAGCCACCGCACCCGGCCCACCCAGCTAATTTTTGTATTTTTAGTAGAGATGAGGTTTCACCGTGTTGGCCAGGCTAGTCTTGAACTCCTGATCTCAAGTGATCCTGCCTTGGTCTCCCAAAGGGCTGGGATTACAGATGTGAGCCACCGCACCCAACCGAGAGCTTTTATTTTAGAAGCAAATTCTTATCAGGATTCTTGGTTGTTGGCTGGGATCAAAACCTTGAGAAACTCCTTTTTTGTTTTTTTTTTTCGAGAAGGAGTCTTGCTCTGTCACCCAGGCTGGAGTGCGGTGGTACAATCTTGGCTCACTGCAACCTCCGCCTCACGGGTTCAAGCAATTCTCCTGCCTCAGTCTCCCTAGTAGCTGGGATTACAGGTGCGTGCCACTACTCCTGGCTAATTTTCGTATTTTTACTAGAGATGGGGTTTCACCATATTGGCCAGGCTGGTCTCGAACTCCTGACCTCGTGATCTGCCTGTCTTGGCCTCCCAAAGTGCTGGGATTACAGGCGTGAGCCACCATGCCCGGCCGAGCAACTTCTTTAAACTCTTTTGAGTCTCATTGTCATACATTCTGTACTGCAAAAGGAGAAAACAAGAATGACCTAAAGCTGGGCTGATGCCTGTAATCTCAACATTTTGGGAGGCCAAGGCAGGTAAACTGCTTGAGCTTAAGAGTTGAGACCAACCTGGGCAATGTGGTGAAATCCTGTCTCTACAAATAAGACAAAAATTAGCCGGGTGTGCTGGTCTCAGCTACTTGGGAAACTGAGGTGAGAGGATTGTTTGAGCCCAGGAGGTTAAGGCTACAGTAAGCCAAGATTGTGCCACTGCACTGCAGCCTTTGTGATAGAGCGAGACCCTGTCTCAAAAAAGAATAAAAATAAAAAAATAAAAAATAAGGATACACAGTGGCTCACGCCTGTCATCCCAGCACTTTGGGAGGCTGAGGTGGGTGGATCACTTGAGGCCGGGAGTTCAAGACCATCCTGGCCAACATGGCAAAACCCCATCTCTACTGAAAATACAAAAAATTAGCTGGACATGGTGGGGCACGCCTGTAATCCCAGCTACTTGGGTGGCTGAGGCATGAGAATTGCCTGAACTCAGGAGGTCGAGGTTACAGTGAACCAAGATCACACACCACTGTATTCCAGCCTGGGTAACAGAGCAAGATTGTCTCAAAAAAAAAAAAAAAAAAAAAGAGAGAGAGAGAGAGAGAGAGAAAGAATGACCCACCTGAATCAAAAAGATGTGTGAAGATTAAAACAACTCTTTATTTTGAAAACTGGTAATTAAAAGAAAGAATTAGACATTTTACCTTCCTCTCCAGTGGGAAATATATTTAGGGTAACTGTATCATGTCAGTTGATAAGATCAGGCTCTATTTTATCAAAGGATGCCTGGTAATCAATATAGAAATAATGTTAGAAATATAAAATCAGCATTTTGTAAGCTTTTTGCAAGCATTTTGCAAACCTTCAAGCAAGGATTGTCCATAGGTTTTTAAATCATGAGGTGACCTACCTATTAGGTCAAATTAAAATTTGAAAGCCTGACCATACTAAGTGTTGGTGAGGATATGGATGAAATGAAACCCTCAAGCATTGCTGGTATAAATGTAAAATGGTACAGCCACATTGGAAAACAGTTTGGCAATTTCTTGAAAAGTTAAACATACACTTACTTTGTGACCCAGGCATTCTACTTCTTAATACTTGCTCAAGAGAAATGAAAGCATATGTCCACACAAAGACTTCTATATGAATGTTCATAGCAGCTTTACTTGTAATAGCCAAAAAAAAAAAAAAAAAAAAAAAGGAATCAACCCAAATATCTTTTAGTAGGTAAATGGATAATGTGGCATATTTGGGATACTACTTAGCAATAAAAGGAATGAACTACTATTATATGCAACAACATGGATTAATCTTAAAATATGCTGAGTGAAAGAAGTCAGACAAAAAAAGTGCATGATCCCATTTACATAAAACTCTAGAAATGCAAACTCATCTATAGTGACAGGAAACAGACTAGTGGCTATTTGAGAATGTAGAGTGGGAGGAGCAGAAGCAAGGAATTGTTATTATTATTTATTTATTTATTTTTCGAGGTAGAGTTTCACTCTTGTTGCCCAGGCTGGAGTGCAATGGCGCAATCTTGGCACACTGCAACCTCTGCCTCCTGGGTTCAAGTGATTCTCCTGCCTCAACCTCCCAAGTAGCTGGGATTACAGGCGCCTGCCACCATGCCCGGCTACTTTTTGTATTTTTAGTAGAGACGGGGTTTTGCTATCTTGGCCAGACTCAGCTGAAGCAAAGAATTATTAAGGGGCAAGAGAAAACTATTGAGGGTGATGGAATACACACACACACACACACACACACACACACACACACACGAGTCATGCATTGCTTAAGGACGGAGGTACATTCTGAGAAATGCATTGTCAGATGATTTCCTCATTGTGGGTATATCATAGAATGTACTTACACAGGCTGGGCGTGGTGTCTCACACCTGTAATCCCAGCACTTTGGGAGGCCAAGGCAGGCAGATTATCTGAGGTCAGGAGTTTGAGACCAGCCTGGCCAATATGGCGAAACCCTGTCTCTACTAAAAATACAAAAATTAGCCAGGTGTGGTGGCGAGTGCCTGTAATTCCAGCTACCCAGGAGGCTGAGGCAGGAGAATCGCTGGAACCTGGGGGGCAGAGGCTGCAGTGAGCTGAGATTGCGCCACTGCACTCCAGCCTGGGCAACAGAGCGAGACTCCGTCTCAAAAAAAAAAAAAAAAGAAAGAAAAAAAAGAAGAGACAGGGTCTTACTCTGTTGCCTAGGCTGGAAAACAGCGGCGCAATCTTAGCTCATGGCAGCCTCGAACCCTTGGGGTCAAGGGATCCTCCCACTTCAGCCTCCTGAGTAGCTAGGACCACAGCATGTGCCAACAGGCCCAGCTAATTTTTTTTTTTTTTTTTTTTTTTTGTAGAGATGGGGTCTCCCTGTGTTGCCCAGGCTGGTCTCAAACTCCTAGACTCAAGCCATCCTCCTGCCTCGGTCTCTCAAAGTGCTGGAATTACAGGAATGAGCCATAGCGCCAGGCATGCTACTTTTATAAGTAGGTTTGTTTCCACCAGCATCACACAAACACATGAGTAAGGCATTGTGCTACAACACTGCAATTACTGTGACATCACTAGGTGAGAGGAATTTTTCAACTCCTTTATAACCTCATGGGACAAACCACCATCTTTTTTTTTTTTTTTTTTGAGATGGACCTTTGCTCTTTTGCTCAGGCTTAAGTGAAGTGGCATGATCTCAGCTCACTGCAACCTCTCCCTCCCAGGTTCAAATGATTCTCCTGCCTCAGCCTCTGAAGTAGCTGGGATTATAGGTACCCGCTATCATGCCCGGCTAATTTTTGCATTTTCAGTAGAGACAGGGTTTCGCCATATTGGCCAGGCTGGTCTCAAACTCCTGACCTCAGGTGACCCGCCGGCCTTGGCCTCCCAAAGTGCTGGGATTACAGGCATGAGCCACCACGCCCAACCATCTTTTTCGTGTGTGTCTTTTTTTTTTTTTTTTTTGAGACAGAGTCTCACTTTGTCACCCAGACTAGAGTGCAGTGGTGCAATCTCGGCTCACTCCAACCTCCACCTCCTGGGTTCAAGTGATCCTCCTGCCTCAGCCTCTGGAGTAGTTGGGATTACAGGTATGCGCCACCATGCCCGTCTAATTTTTTTGTATTTTTAGTAGAGATGGAATTTCACCATGTTGGCCAGGCTGGTCTCGAACTCCTGACCTCAGGTAAATCATCCGCCTCGGCCTCCCAAAGTGCTGGGATCACAGGCGTGGGCCATCACACCCGTCCAGACCACTATCTTATATGTGGCCTGTCATTGACTGAAATGTCACGCAGTGCATGACTGTATGTCAAAACTTATCAAATTGTACCTGTGATCGTCCTTTTGAAGTGTCAATTTAGCTAGGCTATAGTGCCAGTTATTCAGCCAAATTAATCTAGGTGTTGCTGTGACAGTCTTTTGTAGCTGTAAATTCCATAATTGGTCGACTTTCAGTAAGAAAGATTATCCAATCTGAGTGGGTCTGATTCAGTTAGTTGAAAGGCTTCAAAAACAGAGTTGAAAGCCATTTGTGGTGACTCACGCCTATAACCCCATCACTTTGGGAGGCTGAAGCTAGTGGATCACTTGAGCTCAGAAGTTTGAGACCAGTCTGGGCAACATGGTGAAGCCCCATTTCTACAAAAAATACAAAAATTAGCCGGGCATGGTGGCACACATCATCCCATGAGGTGGGAGGATTGCTTGAGCCCAGGAGGTCAAGGCTGCAGTGAGCTGTGATTGTGCTACTGGACGACAAGAGTGAATCTGTCTCAAAAAACAAAAAACAAACAAAAAAACAAAGGCAGATAGAGTATTACGGGAGAGAGTCATTTGCAGGAGCCTCAGAAGGCCAGATTTCTACCATGTGGATGTCAATAAGAAAAGGTATTAACCATTTCACACCTTTCTAGTCTTTCTCAGTTAGCCTAAGGAAGGCAGATTTCAAGGTGCATTTTGGAGAGAAGGCAGCTGGATAGACACTATCTTGCAGCTTCAAGTTCTTAGTCACTTGCAGGCAGACTCTTGGCACTTGTTCTGCTGTGTCCTGAGGGATTATTTAAAAGCAAGAGGCCCGCCAGGTGCGGTGGCTCACACTTGTAATCCCAGCACTTTGGGAGGCCGAGGCGGGCGGATCACGAGGTCAGGAGATCGAGACCACGGTGAAACCCCGTCTCTACTAAAGACACAAAAAATTAGCCGGGCGTGGTGGCGGGCGCCTGTAGTCCCAGCTACTCGGGAGGCTGAGGCAGGGGAATGGCGTGAACCCGGGATGCGGAGCTTGCAGTGAGCCGAGATTGCACCACTGCACTCCAGCCTGGGCGACAGAGCGAGACTCCATCTCAAAAAAAAAGCAAGAGGCCCCTGGGGTTGGTTCCTTCCCCCTAGAGAACCAACAGTATTTGCAGAAAAGCTTCCACTTACATTCTCTTCCCAGGGTTTGAGTTTCTTAAAAAGGAGGTGTCTTAATACAGGTTTCAAAAAAAAAAAACCATGATAGGAGTCCTTCCCTACCTTGTGGCTTCTCTTAGTTATCTGTGGCCTTTTTGTTTAGAGTGACTGGGTTTTGTTTGGGTAAGAAACAATAAATGGGGTATGTGGTCGAGAAAGGCCAAAAGACGGCAGGAGGCAATTAGATTAATTAGGTAATTAAAGGGAGATCTGTGGGTGATTATTAACTTTGTTGCTGGCTACATTTAGGCATCAGTATCATGTCTTATTTTTGTTAATATTTACAAATGACTCATACCCTTTGCTACTCAACAATCACAAAATATTCACATTTCTCCTCAGAAATTCCTCTTTGTAATACTGAAGATGAAACAGACCTTCTTTGTCTTTTTCTTTTCATTTATTTATTTATTTTTTTTTGAGACGGAGTCTTGCTCTGTCACCCAGGCTGGAGTGCAGTGGCACAATCTCGGCTCACTGCAACCTCCGCCTCTGGGGTTCAAGCAATTCTCCCGCCTCAGCCTCCTGAGTAGTTGGGATTACAGGCACCCGCCACCACACCTGGCTAATTTTTGTATTTTTAGTAGAGACGGGTTTTCACCATGTTGGCCAGGCTGGTGTCTAACTCCTGGCCTCATGATCTGCCCGCTTCAGCCTCCCAAAATGCTGGGATTACAGGCATGAGCCACCATGCCTGGCCAAGACTTTCTTTTTCTAATCTCTGTCAAAATAATCCTTTCTCCTCCTGCTATACCTATTTGTCTACCTCTTAAGAACATGGGGCGGTTCTGGATTTGTCTATTGTCTCCAAGCCCATTTTCCCTAGATTCTCAATATCCACAGTACATGCACTGTGTCATGATGCTATTTTAGACTATTAACTATGGGTTTCATCCCCAGGATTTTCTTTTCTCCACAGCCTTTCCCCAGTGAACTAAGTTGTCTCAACTTAGGACAACGTGAACCCAAAGAGGAAGGAGTCTTTGCTGGCTTTTGAGCCACGATCTTGTGGGAAAGAGAAAGGACTCATGCACAAAGGCAACACATGAGGCTTGCAGGAATCTACCTCCAGATGAGATCAGGTCCTCGGACTGAGGGGAAGGTGACTGGAGAATTCAGAAGCTTGTGGCTCCCAGGCCCTGGGCTGTGCGCCCCCATAACTGCACCAGGGAATTAGGAATGGGGATGAGAGGAATTCGCTGAAAACTGTTTTGGTCTCTTCAGTGGTTGTTAGGTGAAATATTGTACAAGGAGGGTGTGTGGCCACTATCAGGCCACCTGGGGGATTGCTGCTTTAATAATTTCCAATTATGACTTTGGACAATGTCTGGAAAAACACAGGGAAATTTGCGTGCAAACAGTCCATTAACAAAGAAACGGAAAAAATGAAAATTTGTGAGAATGAGGGGGAACATTCAGATCACTTTAATCTAGTGTGCGTGAAGATTGTGCTCGTTCAGTACATTTCAGCTCAGCCAGTACAACAGATGATATGCAGGGGCAGAAAGCCACCCTCCCCCATGTCTTGCCATCAGGGAAGTCCTTGGAAATTAAATACAACCCAGGGGAAAATCTGGGGGTGTAGAATGACTCTAGCACATCTAATTGCAATCTGTGATAATTGCTGCTCCAGCAAAGCCCAGGAAACCATGCAAACCAGTCCAGGGGGACAGGGAAGGGCTCCCTGAGCAGAGACCTGAAGGGTGAATTAGAGATAACTAGATGAGGCCGGGCGCGGTGGCTCACGCTTGTAATCCCAGCACTTTGGGAGGCCGAGGCGGGCGGATCACGAGGTCAGGAGATCGAGACCACGGTGAAACCCTGTCTCTACTAAAAATATAAAAAAAAAATCAGCCGGGCGTGGTGGCAGGCGCCTGTAGTCCCAGCTACTCGGAGAGGCTGAGGCAGGAGAATGGCGTGAACCCGGGAGGCGGAGCTTGCAGTGAGCCGAGATCGCGCCACTGCACTCCAGCCTGGGCGGCAGAGCAAGACTCCGCCTCAAAAAAAAAAAAAAAAAAAAAAAAAAAAAAAAAAAAAAAAAAAAAAGAGATAACTAGATGTTTGTGAAGGCAGAAAGAAAACCCAGTCCCTGGGCTGGCAATTACCTGGTGAGCCACTCAGAACTATTTTAAAAACATTGTCATGAAGAAGATGATGAGTAAACAGAGAACTTCAGGAAGGGACTCGTCCGTGGTGGCAAATGCTGCAGAGAGGCCAAGCAAAATAAAGACCAAGAAGAGTCCATTGAAATACCATGGAGGACATTGGTGCTGACCTTGTCAAGTACAGCTGGAGCAAGTTGTGGGAAGAAGGCAAATTTTTTTTTCCCAAGATGGAGTCTTGCTTTGTCACCCAGGCCAGAGTGCAGGGGTACAATCTCCACTCACTACAACCTCCGCCTCCTGGGTTCGAGTAACTCATCTGGCTCAGCCTCTCGAGTAGCTGGGATTACAAGTGTGCACCACCACGCCCAGCTAATTTTTGTATTTTTAGTAGAGATGAGAGTTCACCATGTTGGCCAGGCTGGTCTCGAACTCCTGACCTCGTGATCTGCCTGCCTCGGCCTCCCAAAGCACTGGGATTACAGTTGTGAGCAACTGTGCCTGGCCAGAAGTCAAAATTGCAGGAGGTCGAGACACATGGAAGGTGTAGAAATAGAGATGGTAAATGGAGAAAACCCTTCCCAGAAACTTGGCTGTGAAAGAAATGGTGAGTGGCAGTAGTGAAAGCTGGACTTGAGGTCGAAGGAAGAGGCTTTTCCGATAGGGAGTCTTTGCACACGTACAAACATTAGGAGGAAGCAGCCTGTCCAGAGGGCAGGTAAAAGACAGGATGGAGACTCCTAAAGAGCCAGGAAGTGACACAAGCCAAAGCCCAGGTAGGAGGGTGGCCTAAAAGGGAGGAGAAAAGAATGGGAGTGGATGCAGATGCCTGTAGATTTGGTGGCAGAAGAGGGAGCTGTCTACAGCCTCTACTTTCTCTGTGACATGGGAGACGATAGGATCTGCTAACTGGGAAGGGGACTCAGGAGTGTGGATGGGTTGGAAGGGTTGGCAAAACCAAAGAACTGAAGAAGACAGAAAGGATTTGAACTAGTCATTACAGTGGTTACAAATTCCAGGTGTATAAGAAAAATTTCATCTTCCTATACTTTTCCAGTGTTTCTATTTGAAGCTCTCATTCCTTTCAATGGTCAATGTTTCATCTCAGTCAATTCATGAAGAGAGTACAGGTAGGCAGCTGGGTACATGGGTCTGGTAGCTCAGAAGAGGAGTATGGGCTGAAAATGTCAATTTGGGATTCATCAGAATAGTTTGTCTTCTCGAGTCTTGGGAAGTATTGACTCAGCTCAGGGAGATGGAAGAGGCTGAAGAGCCAAACTTGGGAAAACCCCAACATTTAAAGGCCCTGTGGAAGAAGAAGAATCTGTGAAGAGTCAGAAGGTAGGAGGAAAAGCAGGAGAGTACCATGTCCCAGAACTAAGGGAAGTGAGTATTTTAAGTAAGTGGAAATAAAACGTCAACTAGGATTAGAATTATAAAATATCCACTGGGCCAGGTGTGGTGGCCCACGCCTTTAATCCCAGCACTTTGGGAGGCAGAAGTGGGAGGATTGCTTAAGGCCAAAATTTGAGACCAGCTTGGGCAACATAGTGAGACCCTGTCTTTACAAAAAATTAAAAAAAAAATTAACCAGGCACGGTGGTAGTGTCTGTAGTCCCAACTACTCAGGAGGCTAAGGCAGGAAGATTACTTGATCCTCAGGAGGTCAAGGCTGCAGTGAGTGATGATAGTGCCACTGCTCTCCAGCATGGGTGACAGAGTGATACCTTGTCTGTAAAAAAATAATAGTAATAGGTCAGGAGCGATGGCTCACGCCTGTAATCCCAGCACTTTGGGAGGCCAAGGTGGGTAGATCACCTGAGGTCAGGAGTTCGAGACAAGCCTGGCCAACATGGTGAAATCCCATCTCTACTAAAAATACAAAAATTAGCCAGGTGTGATGGCACACGGCTATAATCCCAGCTACTCGGGACGCTGAGGCAGGAGAATCACTTGAACCCGGGAGACAGTGGTTGCAGTGAGCCAGCATCGTGCCACTGCACTCCAGCCTGGGTGACAGAGCGAGACTCTGTCTCAAATAAATAGATAAATAATAGTAATAGTAATTAATTAAGTAAAATATCTACTGGATATCTTGTATTCTTCTTTGGGTTGAGGCACAAAGAACAGTGAGAAGATATAGTCATGACAATAATCATAATATCTACTATTTATTGAGTACATTGCTCCTGATTATGTCATTCAACTAGCCAATCGATCAATCACATATTAACTGAGAACACAGCATTTGCCAAACACTAATGACAGTGTTTCCTCTCATGGTGCTCATTAGAGCTTCTCAACCTTTTTCACGGTCACACATGAAAAATCACACCCTTTGTTCATCCCCAGAGGTAAATGAATGATGAGGCTACTTAAGGCTGCCTGAGCCCCCTGGCTGCCCTGAGGGCTGGGAGATCAATATCTCATCATCCCCTGACTCTGATCAAAATTCTTTCTTTCAATATCTATTCTGATACTGAATGTGACTGTGGAGGAGTTTTGTTATTATGAGGGCAGAGGTGAGGACCAGCATAGGGTAAAAGCTGCTAGTAGTCTTCAGTGGGTTAAGTAAGAACCTTGGAGAATGGGGCTGGTTTCAAAAGCTTGGAGCCAAAAAGAAAAACAGAAAAGCAGCATTAGATTGTTCTGCTTTCAGTAATGAGGAGAGAAAGAGAGACGGAAGCTCATTCTAAAAATCAGGAAATGGAAAAAGTTACTCTAAAAATTAGGAAGATTAAACTGAGGATCTTAAACTAATCTGAGATTCAATCCTAAGGTTTCAGAGGTAAAAACACTTGTGAGTTTCTGTTGGCACATCTGTTTGTAGACATTGATGCCTGCTCACTGTGCACTGTGCACAGATGGAAGCACCCTGAGAGCATCTTGTTTCCTGCAATAGAGTGCAACTGAACATAAGGCTGCAGGAATTAATCAGATTGTCAATGGAATTGTTGAGTTCACTATTGAAAAACAGCCCCATTTAGATAAAATTCATTTTGATCTATCTGTCAAAGGAAAATTATGAAGCCTTTAAAAAAAAAAGAAGGGGGCCGGGCTCAGTGGCTCACACCTGTAATCCCAGCACTTTGGGAGGCCGAGGCAGGCGGATCACGAGGTCAGGAGTTCAAGACCAGCTTGGCCAACATGGTGAAACCCTGTCTCTGCTAAAAATACAAAAATTAGGTGGCTCATGCCTGTAATCTCAGCACTTTGGGAGGCCGAGGCGGGCGGATTATGAGGTCAGGAGATGGAGACCATCCTGGCTAACACGGTGAAACCCCGTCTCTACTAAAAATCCAAAAAATTAGCCGGGCGTGGTGGTGGGCACCTGTAGTCCCAGCTACTCGGGAGGCTGAGACAGGAGAATTGCTTGAACCGGGACCCAGGAGGTGGAGGTTGCAGTGAGCCAAGATCACGCCACTGCGCTCCAACCTGGGCTGCAGAGCAAGACTCCGTCTCAAAAAAAAAAAAAGAGGACTGAGGCATTTCTATTTCTCCTGATGATCTGGAAGGCTTTCCAAAGTATATTTTTCAGCAAAGGATAATAAGGTGCAAAACTGTATGTTTAGAGTGTTATTTAAAAATATATATATGTATAGCTATGTTTGCATATGCAAAGAATGTGGAAGGATGCAGAAGAAACTGGTAAGAGGTGACCCATGGGGAAGGGAGCTCAGTGGCTGGGGATCAAGGTGGAAGGTTTTCATTGTATGCTTTTTTGAATTTTGTACCAGGTATTATTTATTTAGTGAAAAAATATATGCAAATACAGGAAAAAAAAACTTTTGATGAATCATTTTTGCAAGGTTCATTTGTAATGCAAACAGACACTCCCTAATTTGCTTTGGAAATGCTGACATTTGTGTACTGGATTTTCTTAAAGCATGAAATACCAGTGTCTGCAAACCACACCCCGAATGCTTAAATTTGAGGTCACTGACAAAACCAGCCATACAAGTGTGACTTTCCAAAAAGCTAAATATTGTTGAGAGAAGCAGAGTGAGTGCCAGGGGCTTGATGCATCCCCAGCATCTGAGAATCTCAGAGAGAAGGGACTGTGGAGAGTTGGTGCAATCTCCTTTTGTTTTTTTGTTTTGAAATAGAGTCTCCCTCTGTCGCCCAGCCTGGAGTGCAGTGGCGCGATCTCCGCCTCCCGGGTTCAAGTGATTCTCCTGCCTCAGCCTCCTGAGTAGCTGGGATTACTGGCACATGCCACCACGCCCGCTAATTTTTTGTATTTTTAGTAGAGACGGGGTTTCACTGTGTTACCCAGGATGGTCTTGATCTCCCGACCTCGTGATCCGCCCGCCTTGGCCTCCTAAAGTGCTGGGATTACAGGCGTGAGCCACAGCGCCAGGCCTGCAATCTCCTTTCTTCAGAAATCAGGAAATGAGGGTCCAAAGGGGAAGAGACTTGCCTAATAAAAAGATTGTGTCATTTTGTGTAAAAAAAGTGAGAAACCTAAGTCTCTATATATGTATATTTGCTTCCAATAGCATGAAGAACTCCAGAAGGATACACAAAAACAAATGGGAAACTGTACAGAGAGGGAAGGGGAACAATGAAAGGATGCAAGACAGAGGTAGAAATGAGATTTTCACTTTTAATCTTTTATAATCCTTGATCTATTCTTTAAAAGAATACAAAAACATTAAAAAGAGAGATGGACCGTGACGTCTCTGTGACCCACAATGTACAAAAACGTTAAAAAGAGAGATGGACCATGACGTCTCTATGACCCACAATGTACAAAAACATTGAAAAGAGAGATGGACCATGACGTCTCTATGACCCACAATGCAGCTTTCAAGGATGACATTGTGAGACTGTTCAGAGACAAATTAAGAGTCCTGTGCTGGGCGCGGTGGCTCATGTCTGTAACCCCAACACTTTGGGAGGCTGAGGTGGGTGGATCACCTGACATCGGGAGTTGATCAGCCTGGCCAACATGGTGAAACCTTGTCTCTACTAAAAATACAAAAAATTAGCCGGCTGTAGTGGTGGACACCTGTAGTCCCAGCTACTCGGGAGGCTGAGACAGGAGAATCACTTGAACCAGGAGGCAGAGGTTGCAGTGAGCTGAGATCATGCCATTGCACTCCAGCCTGGGCAACAAGAGGGAGACTCCGTCTCAAAAAAAAAAAAAAAAAATCCTTTGTTGAAATCACAGATCAAATTCTACTGCTTCAAATATCAATGACTATCTAGAATATTTTGTCATATTGAAGTTTTGTTTTACTGAGATTTGTTTGAGATAATACAGGCCATCAGCTGGGCTTAAATCTCATTTTTATTTATTTATTTTTTTTTTTTGAGACGGAGTCTGGCTCTGTCGCCCAGGCTGGAGTGCAGTGGCACAATCTCGGCTCACTGCAAGCTCCGCCTCCCGGGTTCACGCCATTCTCCCGCCTCAGCCTCTCCGAGTAGCTGGGACTACAGGCGTCCGCCGCCACGCCCGGCTAATTTTTTTGTATTTTTAGTAGAGACGGGGTTTCACCGTGGTCTCGATCTCCTGACCTCGTGATCCGCCCGCCTCGGCCTCCCAAAGTGCTGGGATTACAAGCGTGAGCCACCGCGCCCGGCAATCTCATTTTTAATTATAGGCAAATTTGTCAAAATTGTGTGATAACAGCCCATTGCTAGTCTGTGGATCCAGCAATACCAGGAGGTACCACAGGGCAGGAGAAAAATCAGTGGACAGGAAGTCAGGAAACCTGATTCTAACCAAGTTTTGTAACTTAATTAACGTTGTAATTTTGCGCAACTTAATTCCTCTCCTTAGGCCAGTTTCAACATCTGTAAAACAAAAGGACTAGATGAAGTGATCTGTAGGTTCCCTCTTAGCTCTGATATGAGTGGGTTCTGAAACCATTATTAGCAATTTAGAATGAAA
The DNA here is from genome assembly GCF_009828535.3 of Hylobates moloch. Taxonomy (NCBI): domain Eukaryota; kingdom Metazoa; phylum Chordata; class Mammalia; order Primates; family Hylobatidae; genus Hylobates; species Hylobates moloch. Next base: position 35,178,329 of record NW_026652295.1, on the reverse strand, counting down.
AGGAAATTTACTAAGTCATTTTTGACATCTAGGAAATGGTAACAGGCAGTTTGGGCCTCCTTTTGCTCCTTTGACTTGTAACTACATGAGAACTAGCAGGTGATCTTCTTGGCCCTTTTCTCTTGAGCCCACACCCTGATGGTGATTATCTAGATCCAGGTTCCTGAGAGCATGAGTTTAGGGAAATGTTAATCATTCTCCACAAAGCATCTCAAATACATTTGGGAAATCCTGTATAATAAGTGTTCCTGATGGAGGGCCAGAATGCAATTAAAGGTCCTGAGAAGTCCTGCAACAAAGAAACATGTAACTTTTACCTAACCCAGCACTCTGCACATTTGTGGATATAAAACACTTTGGTGAGAGAGAGAGAGAGAGAGAGAGAGAGTGTGTGTGTGTGTGTGTGTGTGTGTGTGTGTGTGTGTGTGTGCGTGCCGTTACCTCTATTTGGAACAAATGGGATCCAAATGCTTCCATTTTTAGGAAATTTATGAGATCAGTTATCAGATGGCAGTTAGGACAATTCTGGGCTTCGGCAAATATGGAAGATTTAGCACGTTCCTGAGGGAGCCTGAGAATCTTGTGATTCATGCAGCTCTCCACCCCACCAGTTTTCTTTCAACAGTGGGAGCCTCGGAAACTCTGTTTTACAGGGAGGTTCCCATCTAAGCACAATTAGGTCAATGGGCATTTTATCCCTTTCACTTCTGGCTTTCAGAATTTTTCAGAACTATAATTTTTATTCAGAAATTATAATTCTCTTTCCTTCCCCCTAAGGCCTTCAGTCTACATTTGCATATATATATGTGTGTGTGTATATATATTTATATATATATGTGTGTGTGTGTAGATATATACATATGTATATATATATTCCCTCCCTCCTAATATCTGCAATCCCCAGTGGGTAGGTGGGAAATGTTATGTGTCATTTGGGCACTGGACCTGACACACTTCACATCCTTTATTAGTTTTCGAGATTTTTCACCCTCAATTCCCAAAGAAACATTGACTCATCACAACATACACACACTGTCATTTGGAAAAAATTAATTTAAAATGTGTATCTCTTAAGACTTCTCAATTATTTTCGCCCCATTTTTAAGCATTCAGTTTAAAGAAAGTAAAAAAAATCTCTAAGCAGGCACAAACATATAGTCAAAGCTCTCATTGTTTTTTGGGTTGCTATATCTCCAAGTCTGAAACCAAGAAACAACATGAAATGCTATTTTTGCATTTAGCGCTTTCTTTACTTGGAGGTTTCCAGGCTTGTAGTTCAAGCATCAGGATAAAAATGACCAGCCAGACAGCTGTTGCAGGCCCAGCTAATTATACTAGCGCTTCCCTGAAGGGCTTGAGCTGCAAATAAATTCTTTTTCTCCTGGCCAGGCTTGGTCACTGGCAGTTACTCTGGAGTATATATACCGCCTGGGCTCAGCGCTCTCCCTCCTAGAACAGTGTTTCCTAGAACAGTGGGAAATAAATGGAGGTGAGGAGGCAGCTGGATTGGGGTGGAGGATGTGCCCACTGACTCTCCCATCCACCCTGTGGGATTTTTTTTTTTTTAATTAATTTTTTCTTTTCAGACGGGGAGTCTCGCTCTGTCACCCAGGCTGGAGTGCTGTGGTGCGATCTCGGTTCACTGCAACCTCCGCCTCCCGGGTTCAAGCAATTCTTCTGCCTCAGCCTCCCGCACAGCTGGAACTACAGGCGCCAGCCACCAGGCCCGGCTAATTTTTTTTGTATTTTTAGTAGAGATGGAGTTTCACCGTGTTAGCTAGGATGGTCTCGATATCCTGACCTCGTGATCCGCCCGTCTCAGCCTTCCAAAATGCTGGGATTACAGGCATGAGCCACTGCGCCTGGCCCCAATTGGTTTTTTTAACACTTTGTCTACCCTAGCGCAATTCCCTGATGGGTTGTCTTTTTTTTTTTTTTTTGAGACAGGGTCTTACTTTGTCACCCAGGGTGGAGTGCACTGGTGCAATCTCAGCTCACTGCAGCCTTGACCTCCCAGGCTCAAGCCATCCTCCAACCTCAGCCCCCAAAGTAGCTGGGACTATAGGTGTGCACCACCACGCCCAGCTAATTTTTTTTTTTTTTTTTTTTTTGAGATGGAGTCTAGCTCTGTCACCCAGGCTGGAGTGCAGTGGCGCAATCTCAGCTCATTGCAGCCTCTGCCTCCTGGGTTCAAGCGATTCTCCTGCCTCAGCCTCCCAAGTAGCTGGCATTACAGGCGTGTGCCACCATGCCCGGCTAATTTTTGTATTTTTAGTAGAGACAGGGTTTCACCGTGTTGGCCAGGCTGGTCTCAAACTCCTAACCTCAAGTGATCCACCCGCCTCAGCCTCCTAAAGTGCCGGAATTACAGGCTTGAGCCACCACTCTCATCCTTTTTTTTTTGGCATTTTTCATAGAGATGGGCTTTCGCCATGTTGCCCAGGCTGGTCTCGAACTCCTGAGCTCTAGCGATCCTCCCGCCTTGGCCTCCCAAAGTGCTAGGATTACAGGTGTAAGCCACCTTGCCCAGATGGCAGGTTGTCTTAATTTACTTAGGTGTACCTGCTGAAGGTTATGTTTGATAAATAAAGGGAGGGCCATGAAATTAAGTAGGAGGTGGGGACACTAAAGAGGAAACAAAACAAAACAAAACATGGTTGGGGAGGGATTATTTAGGAGGACAGAGGGTGGTTAATTTCATGTGTCAAATTTGTTAGGCTATGGTGCTCAATTGTTAGGTCAAACGCTAGTGTAGATGTTGTTGTGAAGGTATAATCATTTGACTTTATTTAATTTTTTTTTTGAGACGGAGTCTTGCTCTGTCGCCCAGCTTAGAATGATCTCTGCTCACTGCAACCTCCGCCCTTGGGTTCAAGCAAGTCTCCTGCCTCAGCCTCCTGAGTAGCTGGGATTACAGGCATGTGCCACCACACCTGGCTAATTTTTGTGTTTTTAGTAGAGATGGGGTTTTGTCATGTTGGCCAGGCTGATCTCGAACTCATGACCTCAAGTGATCCACCCGCCTCGGCCTCCCAAAGTGCTGATTACAGGCATGAGCCACTGCACCTGTCCTCATTTGAACTTAAATTAAGCAGATTACCCGCCATACTGTGGGTGGGCCTCACCCCATCAGTTGAAGGCCTTAAGAGCAAAAACTGAGGTTTCCTGAGGAAGAAGAAATTCTATCTCAAGATGGCAACATAGAAATCCCAGCTGAGTTTCTAGACTGCTGGCCTACCCTGTGGATTTCAGACTTAAAACTGCAACATCAACTCTTTTTAGTTTCCAGACTGCCCTGCAAATTTCAGACTTTCCACCCCCCACAATTGCATGAGCCAATTCCTTAACAATTCCAAAACAAATCTCTGTATCTCTATATATTCTCTACATAATTTCTATATAGCCCTGTGATTCTGTTTCTCTGGGTAACCCTGACTAATACAGAGAGCTCCAGGGAGAAAAAAATGGAGCTGATAACGAATTGTGAGTTTGACCATAACCTGAGAACATTTCTTCAGTTTTGACAAAGAGGTTGCAGAGAAGTCAGTGATAGCTATTTAAAAATGAAATTATGTAGGAGAAAAAACTGAAGCTATTGTTAACTCCAGGGAAAACAAAAAGTGATACATGAAGATGATCTGACTCAATTGTAAACACTGACTATCGATTTAAGAGGGATGGCAGTGGTAGAAGATGTCGTGGTATAAGTGAGTTAAATCCTCATCTTAATTGAGGAAATTAAAAAGATTTAAAAATAAAAACTTAAGAAATAGCAATGTTATTTCAAAACAAGTAGATAAATGGCAGAACAACAACTAAAAGCTTGTAAAGCATCTGCTTCTGCTGAGTGAATCTGGTGGGAGTGGGTGGGGCAAGGAATTGCTGTTTATCATTATGAGTCTTGTAGATCATTTAATCTTTTTCAAGTCTGTACATGTATTACTTTGATAAAAATGAAAACTTAATTAAAAGGTTATGGGATCCAGTGTAGAAAATTTGGAAAGTACAGAAAAATATAAAGAAGAAAATATAAACACTCACAATTCCTCCACTCAGAGAAGCCACTGGGCATATTTTAGAGGAACAAGATTAAATGAATTTGTGAGATTAAACAGAGCTTGAAGATTTAAAACATCACAATTTAGACATAAATGAACAAATAACAGTATAATACCACATATGTGTAGATATAATTACATACAATATAAGCATACATACTATGATTCCATGCGTTTATATGTGTATTAGAAAGTAGTCTCAGCTGGACACAGTGGCTCATGCCTGTAATCCCAGCACTTTCAGAGGCCAAGGTGGGAGGATTACTTGAACCCAGGAGTTAGAGTCCAGCATGGGCATCATAGAGAGACCCCATCTTTTCAAAAAATTTAAAAATTAGCCAGGTGCGGCGGTGCATGTCTGTAGACCAGCTATTTGGAAGGCTGAGGCAGAAGGATCACTTGAGCCTGGGAGGTTGAGGCTGCAGTGAGCCATGATTGTGTCACTACACTCCAGCCTGGGCAACACAGTGAGACTCTTTTAAAATACACACACACGGCCGGGCGCGGTGGCTCATGCTTGTAATCCCAGCACTTTGGGAGGCCGAGGCGGATGGATCACTTGAGGTCAGCAGTTTGAAACCAGCCTGGCCAATATGGCGAAATCTCCTCTCTACTAAAACTACAGAAATTAGCCAAGCGTAGTGGTGCACGCCTGTAATCCCAGCTACTCGGGAGGCTGAGGTAGGAGAATTCTCTTGAAGCCGGGAGGCGGAGGTTGCAGTGACCCAAGATCACATCAGTGCACTCCAGCCTGAGTGACAGAGCGAGATTCTGTCTCAACAACAAAACAAAACAAAACAAAACAAAACAAAACACACACACACTCATGCACACTGGTCTCAAGGCCAGGTGCAGTGTCTCACACCTGTAATCCCAGCACTTTGGGAAGCTGAGGCAGGAGGATTGCTTGAGCTCAGGAGGTCAAGGCTGCGGTGAGCTGTTATCGCGCCTCTGCACTCCAGCCTAGGTGACAGAGCGAGACCCTGTCTCAGAACAACAACAAAAAAAAGATAGTATGGAGGAACACTCACCAAAATGTTACTTGGTGGTTATGTTACCAGGGTGGGAGTAGGCTAAGGCAAGCAAGTTCCTAGGACACTCAATGTAAGGCTGCCCTCACTCTCAGCGTTCTGCAAATGCAGGAGTAGAACCTGAAAGTGAGTGTCTTCTTAAATGTTATGCCCTCACATGCTTCACTCTAGTCTTGGCCTTGGTTGGGACCTACGGCTGCTGGATTATGAGCACTTTCTCCTTCTTACTTTTTACTTGGATATTTGTTCAATTTCCTTGCTACTCTAAGTGTAGTACATGGACCAGCAGTGATAGCATCATCTGGGGGCTTGTTTGAAATGCAGTATCTCAGCTCTGCGCCAGACTTTAGCCAGATCTGCACTTTAACCAAATCCCAGGAGATTTATGTGCATGTTACAGTTTGAAAGGCATTGGGCTAGCAGGCACCCCAGCATAGTTCCTGTCCTCTTATGAAAGGAATATTCAGAGGCAATTGATGCCACTGCCCCAATGGGTGGGGCACACACTGCTAAGGGGTAAGATGCCTGTTTTTAAAAAGAGTTGTGGTTCTTTCCAAGTGGCTCAGTTTTGGCTGGTGAAGCAATCACAGGTCAGCTTGATAAAGGAAAGGCAGGTGATTCCCTTGAGACAAAGAACGGATGAGTTGAGCAGGTGAGCAAGACACTCACCTTGGGCACAAAAAACTCAGTAATCAAGATAAAGGCTATTTTAATGCAACGCTTTTCAAAAATCAAAATTAATGCAAAAAATCCATGATGAACAAAACATCAAAATTTAAAATAAAGCTTGACTTACTGTGTAAGGTGGTTCATGCCTGTAATCCCAGCACATTGGGAGGCTGAGGTAGGAGGATCACCTGAGAACAGGAGTTTGAGACCAGCCTGGGCAAACTGACTCTACAAAAAATTAAAAAACTAGCCGAGCAAGGTCGTGTGCACCTTTGGTCCCAGCTACTCACAGGGCTGAGGTAGGAGGATTGCTTGAGCCCAGGAGTTCGAGGCTGCAGTGAGCTATGATTGTGCCCCTGCTCTCCAGCCTGGGTGACAGACTGAAACCCCATCTCAAAAAACAAACAAACAAACAAACACGGGGATGTGACAACATCAGAATTATGCAGGTCAGATCATTGTAATTTCCAACTCACAGTCTGGGATGGGTATAAGTGATTTCAGTTTTGGTGGTGGTGATAGGAAAGGGATTCAGATGCTTGAGTGGCCAAAAAGAATGACAAATGTCCATTACAGTTATTGGAATCTTGGTAAAATGTCACCTTTTGGGTTCCTACAGAAAGAGCAGCATAATTTGGCTGGGCTGTTTTGAGGAAAACTTTAGTGCTTATTTGAGTTGTGGTACAGATAAATTAATATAGGAGGAGAGGGCTGGATGCGGTGGCTCATGCCTGTAATCCCAGCACTTTGGGAGGCGGAGGTGGGCAGATCACGAGGTCAAGAGATCGAGAGCATCCTGGCCAACATGGTGAAACCCCATCTCTAGTAAAAATACAAAAAAAGGGCCGGGCGCGGTGGCTCACGCCTGTAATCCCAGCACTTTGGGAGGCTGAGGCAGGTGGATCACGAGGTCAGGAGATCGAGACCATCCTGGCTAACACGGTGAAACCCCGTCTCTACTAAAAATACAAAAAATTAGCTGAGCATGGTGGCGGGCGCCTGTAGTCCCAGCTACTCGGGAGGCTGAGGCAGGAGAATGGCGTGAACCCGGGAGGCGGAGCTTGCAGTGAGCCGAGATCACGTCCCTGCACTCCTGCCTGGGCAACAGAGCAAGACTCCATCTCAAAAAAAAAAAAAAAAAAGAAGAAGAAGAAGAAGAAGAAGAAGAAAATTAGCTGCTCATGGTGGCACGTGCCTGTAGTCCTGTAGTCCCAGCTACTCAGGAGGCTGAGGCAGGAGAATGGCATGAACCTGGGAGGTGGAGCTTGCAGTGAGCTGAGATCGCGCCACTGCACTCTAGCCTGGGCGACAGAGCAAGACTTCGTCTCAAAAAAAAAAAAAAAAAATTGAGCACTATTGCCGATGCTGGAGCAAGTCAGCGTGTCAATGTTAGTGAACAATTTGGCCAAGTGTGATAATACAGGTTAGCCGAAATATCTGGAGGAAAACGAGATTTTATTTTATTTATTTATTTTTTTGAGACGGAGTCTTGCTCTGTTGCCCAGGTGGAGTGCAATGGCCTGATCTCGGCTCACTGCAAGCTCTGCCTCCCGAGTTCAAGCGATTCTACTGCCTCAGCCTCCCGAGTAGCTGGGATTACAGGCGCCTGCCACCACGCCCAGCTAATTTTTGTATTTTTAGTAGAGATGGGGTTTCACTGTGTTGGTCAGGCTAGTCTCCCAACTCCTGACCTCAGGTGATTCGCCTGCCTTGGCCTCCCAAAGTGCTGGGATTACAGGTGTGAGCCACCGCGCTCAGCTGATTTTATTTTATTATTTATTTTTGAGACTGAGTTCTCGCTGTGTAGCCCAGTCTGGAGTGCAGTGGCGCTATCTCAGCTCACTGCAACCTCTGCCTCCCAGTTCAAGCAATTCGGCCTCAGCCTCTGGAGTAGCTGGGACTACTGGGTGTGCGCCACACTCCTGGTTGAAAACAATATTTTAAAATTAGGGAAAAAATATTCTATAACTTATCTAAACCCATTGGTGGTGTTTTTATCTTGTGTAAAATGAGGAAATTAAGATCTCTTGTTTATAAGGTATTGCTGCTTCTACCACTAGAATTGTGATTCAGGTTTTTTGTCATATTGTTCCCTTTATTTTAAGACTTAAAATCTTTTTTTTTTTTGAGACGGAGTCTCGCTCTGTTGCCCAGGCTGGAGTGCAGTGGCGCGATCTCGGCTCACTGTAAGCTCCGCCTCCCGGGTTCACGCCATTCTCCTGCCTCAGCCTCTCGGAGTAGCTGGGACTACAGGCGCCCCCCACCACGCCCGGCTAATTTTTTTGTATTTTTTAGTAGAGACGGGGTGTCACCATGGTCTCGATCTCCTGACCTCGTGATCCGCCCGCCTCGGCCTCCCAAAGTGCTGGGATTACAAGCGTGAGCCACTGCGCCCGGGAGATGGAGGTTGCAGTGAGCTGAGATCATGCCACTACACTCCAGCCTAGCGACAGAGCGAGACTCTGTCTCAAAAAAACAAAACAAAACCAACCCCCCCCCCCCCGCCCAAAAAACATATATATAAGAGAAGAGAGAAGAGAGAGTGAAATTCCTCTTCTGAAACTGGGAAAGCTCCAGGAGGAAGATAAGGTTTAAGCTGGGCTTTGGAGGAAGGAAAGGGAAGAGGAGAAAGAACATTGGATTTGCAGACAAAAAAATGGGGTTCCCCTCTTGGCTACTTGGCTTACTAGCCGTGGGAATTCAGACAAGTCACTTAGCTTCTCTGAGTGTCAATTACTTTATCTGGAAAACCTCGTGTGTCACTGCCAAAGTGAGGACCAAGTGAGATTAAATAAGTGAAAGTTGTTTGTAAACTGTAAAGCATTATGCAAACATCTTGGACTATTATTAAAAGTTTAAGGATGAGTAGGACTTTGACAACAGGCATTTGGGGAGAAGGGCCTCTGGGCAGAGAGAATGAAAGGCGAAGTGATTGACTGATATGTATGTAGTGATTGATTGAGACAGGGTCTCCCTCCGTTGCCCAGGCTGGGGTGCAGTGTCATGATTATGGCTCATAGCAGCCCTGAACTCCTGGGCTCAATCAATCCTCCTGCTTCAGCCTCCCCAGTAGGTGGGACCACAGGCACGTGCCACCATGCCGGCCAATTACAAAAATTTTTTTAGAGGTGGAGTCTCCTTATGTTGCCCAGATTGGTCTCAAACTCCTGGGCTCAAGCGATCCTCCTACCTGGACCTCCCAAAGTGCTGGAATTACAGGCACGAGCCACCGCGCCTGGCGAGAAGTGATTTTTGTGAGAGGCTAGACAAAAGGAAACTGGGCTTTGAAGATGAAATGAATGAATGACTCGCAGCACATGCTTCCTTCTCTCCCTAGATGGCCCCTTTGCAGGCAGTCAGGGACCATGTCTCATTCATCTTAGTTTCCAGGAGACTGACACTTTGTAGTTGCCGGCGTTGTGCTCTATTCTCAAGAAACGAGGAGTGCCCAAAGGCTATTAAACTTGGGACCTCTTTACCCCCAAAAGCAGTACATAATAAGAGTTGGGTGGCCTTGAAAAGCACGTTTTCTGTCCACACTGGGTCGCCCTCTGGGTAACCTCCCAAACCTATGAGAACTCACCTTATCACAGGTAAGGTCCTTACTTTAAGGAAGAGGAGGGGGGCCAAGGGCTCCAGCAGACCTGTTCTACACGGGGTAGGGGGGTGGGTGGGAACTATACAGGTGATAACATTTCATAGAACTACACACACACTCACACACACGCACATGACTGCATGCCAAACAGGTTAAATCCGAGTATGGTCTGTAATGAAGTTAATTGTATTGTGCCAATGTCAATTTCCTGGCTTTGAGAATGTTGTATCTTAAGAAAAACGTTGAGGTAAGCTGAGTGGGTGATGGCATAGGGAACCTGTATGTATTAATTTTGCAACTTCTTGTGAGTCCGTAATTATTTCGAAGTAAAAAGTAAAACAAAAGAAAACAAGGGAACTTCTCCCTCAGCCCAGCCTTCTCGGAGACCGCCCCGCACTCACCCATCTGGCCTCACCCAGGTCCAGCCTGCCCCGGGCAGGGGGTGAAGGGAGGGGCAGGGCGGGGCCACGCACGCGCAGTTCCGCAATCCCGGCCGCACGGGAAGTCGCGCAGGCGCAGTCTCGGCCCCGGGCTGCCGCGCCAGCCCGTCTCTGCGGCGGGGGACCGCGCTGCCTTGGCCTCTCAGCGCTCCCGTCTTTTCCGGCAGTTGGAGCGCTTCCTGTTGTCCTCGCCCGTCACCGCCTGTCGCCCCCTGTCTCAGAGTCCCTCACGCGTCCCCTCCCGTGTTTGGCTCGTTGGCTGCGGCCGCCGGGGCTTCGCCAGCCCTCACGTCGAGACTACTGGCCGAAGGGGCGTCTGCGGCTCTCCGCCGTCCCCAGCCCTGCCTCTCCCGGGGCTCTGGTGAGTTGCTTGCTGCCGCCGTCTTTCCATCCCTGGGTTTTTCCTTTATCTCCTCCTTCCCCAACCTCCGACTCCTTGGGCTTTCTCCTTCTGCCGGCGCCCTCTTTCAAGCCCTGACCTCTCAGCCTCTTGGCCTCTCCCCGCCCCTCTCCTTAACTCCCTTCTTCCCCCGTCTCCAGGTGCCCCTTGTTGGCGCTCTCCGCATTTTTCCATCCCATCCTTTCTCTTTCTCCTTTTGCAGTTGGAGCGGGAGCCAGGCTCTCCTTTCCGTGTTGCCACCTTTGTCTGCTCCCTGCCACCAGTCAGTCCCTCAGGGATCTCGGTCATCACCAGTTTTTATCTCCTTTTCCTTCTTCTGGGGTCTGTGAACTGTGGTCTGAGGCAGAGATGTCGAAAGCCCCCCTTGGGGTGTGGTATCTTTGAGTGGGCTCCTTTCTCCGTTAGTCTTAGGATATTGGGCTTCAGATAAGCTTAAAATCACAGGAAAAGGCAGGGAAAATTCTTGAGAGAGTGGAAAAGCAACAGCCAGAGGAAAAAGTCGATAAGGGCTTAGAGGAAAGTCTGTGTCAGAAAGCGGGCAGAACGGCCGGCAGAGAGACCAGATCTCTCAGTTCATTCTGAAACGACTAAACGACTCGGAGAGAAACTTGTTCTGTTTGAAATGCACCGAGGAGGGTTGGAGTGAAGTAGACCCTGAGTGTCTCCACCCTTTGAGCTCACCCTGCCTCTGAATTAGCCAGGCAGTATATTTGGTTTCCCTAAACATAAAACAGCCACCACCACGATAACAGGCTCTCCTCCCCACCCTAAACGTTAGATACCAGCTTCCTCCTAAGAGGAGAGAACGCTATATATAGCAAAGCATTTCATGTCGCAGCCCTATCCCCCATCACACATAAACTCCTAGGAATGGACATCAAAAATGAGTATTTTTCCTAGTTAATCTTTCTTAAGGTGCTAAGTGCGTAGCACTGTGTATGAGATGGGGGAAAAATATTAAAACAAGTATAAGACATGGTGCTTGCTTTCTAGTGTAGGTAGAGATTACAGTTCAGTAGGATTTACAGTTCAGTGGGAGAGATTAGACATGCGATTTAAGCAATAATCTTAGCTCTAATGTTGAATCGTCCAAATGAAAGATAATGGATTGTCAGTCGCAAGGAAATAAAGTCCATATTGTTGAGAGAGGGTTATTTATAGTGATCACAGAGTACCATTGTAAAGTCAATCAGTTAGCCAGGCATAACCATATAGATTGAATCACATAATGGTTTTCATTTGACTTTCTTTTGAGTTTGCAGGCCTTACACCTGACTTTTATGAGGATCAATTCCTTTTGTTAATTTTTTAAAACTTTGAAGAATTCCTCAGCCACCTATTATTTCCTAATTCTTCAGAGTTGAAGAATGAAACAAATAGGGCAAAGGCCTCCAATGGCTTCTAGGTCAGGGCAGGAAGGCTTGAATTATGGAAAGCCTGATGGATAGTCCTGTCTTAAGAAAAGTTGGTTGACCCAGTAAACCTATGAATTGCTATAGGGCAATATTAATGACATCTTTTGATTAAAGGATATTAGAATTAGGCTAAATTTTTTATATTACAATAGAGGAAGTGGAGGAGGGTTTAAAGAAAGGTCAAAGGGAAGGAGAGTGCAATCTTTATCATTGTATTAGAAACTCTAAAAGTTGAAAAACACTGTGCTTAAGAATTTGTTGGTCTAATATTTGAGCATCTTTGAGTTCATTGAATGTCCTTTCAATCTTTTTAAAAGTTTAGGTAGTAATGCCAGCCAGCTACTTAAATTAGTCAAAACATTTTTGATATATCCATCAGTGTAAATGTAGTCTTTATTCTTTTTTTTTTTTTTTTTTGAGACGGAGTCTCACTCTATCACCCAGGCTAGAGTGCAGTGGTGTGATCTTGGCTCACTGCAACCTGTGCCTCCAGGGTTCAAGGGATTCTCCTGCCTCAGCCTCCCAAGTAGCTGGGATTACAGGTGCACATCACCATGCCCGGCTAATTTTTTGTGTGTTTTTAGTAGAGACGGGCTTTCACCATGTTGGCCAAGCTAGTCTCCAACTCCTGACTTTAGGTGATCCACCTGCCTCGGCCTCCCAAAGTTCTGGGATTACAGGCATGAGCCACCGTGTCTGGCCGTCTTTATCCTTTAGCTTTGTTGAGAACTAAAAATCATTAACTTGCTCAACTTACATTTGTTAACTGCCTGTTATAGGGAAGGCACTGTTTGCCTTAGGGTTAAATACTAGCAGATTGTTGTGTTTTGTTTGTTGTTGTTGTTGTGTTGTTTTTAAGACAGGGTCTTGCTCTGTCCCAGGCTGGCGTGCAGTGGCACAAGCCGAACTCACTGAAACCTCTGCCTCTCCAGCTCAAGCAATACTCCCACCTCAGCCTCCTGAGTAGCTGGGACTACAGGTGTGCGCTACCACACCTGGCCAATTTTTTGTATTTTTTTGTAGCGACGGGGGTTTTGCCATGTTGCACAGGCTGGTTTCAAGCAATCTCCTACCTCTCCCTCCCAAAGTGCTGGGATTACAGGGGTGCACCAGTGCCCTGGCAAATTGTTACATTTTTATGTTGAAGTAATTTCAGTTGTTAAAATGTAACTACATGTATGCAGTTTCTTCAGGAATTTTCAGACAAGGAAGTACAAAACTCTCACTTGCTTTTGACATGTTTTTAGATCTGGTTTTTAAATTTCTTCACCAAACACACTTAGAGTGCATGTGGTTTTCATTGTGGGTGGAGGGGGTACAGGCTGACAAATAAGGAACCACACCCAAGCTTCACAAACCAAACAGAGGTTTTTTTTTTTTTTTTTTTTTTAAATTCCTTTAGTGATACTCTAAAACATTTGAGTTTGCTTTGGTATTAGTTGAAACTTCCCCATAAAAAATAATGTGATATTTTATAGTAAGGTAGCTCTTAATGCAGTGTCTTAAATTTGTTTTTACTGATCTTTTTGGCACATGATGAGTCAAAATGTTTGACTCTCAAGTAGAGCCTTAGTTTTGAATCTCTGCTCTGAAGGAATTATTTATGTAATTTTTGCCTGAATATCTTTTTAAATAATTGCTTTTTAAATAATTTTAAGGCTTTTTTGAACAAGTGTTTTATAAGCCTTAGTTTAATCCACAAAACAATCTTAAAAAGCTACTAAATATTAAGGGGGAAAACCTGAAAACTTTTCTTAAAATGCACTATCTTTGAAAATGGTCCTTGGCTCGGTGCAGTGGCTCATGCCTGTAATCCCAGCACTTTGGGAGGCCCAGGCAGTCGGATCATCTGAGGTCAGGAGTTCAAGACCAGCCTGGCCAACATAGCGAAACCCCGTCTCTACTAAAAATTAGCTGGGGGTGATGGCGTGTCCCTGTAGTCCCAACTACTTGGGAGGCTGAGGCAGGAGAATTGCTTGAACCCAGGAGGCGGAGGTTGCAGTGCGCCGAGATTGTGCCACTGCACTCCAGCCTGGGCGACAGAGCGAGACTCCATCTCCAAAAAAAGAAAAATGGCCCTTCATCTCTCATGATTCTTTTTTGCCACAGCTGTGGGGGGTAGTAGAGACAGGGTCTTGCTATGTTGCCCAGGCTGGTCTTGAACTCCTGGACTCATGAACTCCTGGGCTCAAATGATCTCTCTACCTCACCCTCCCAAAGTGATGGGATTACAGGCATGAACCACAGTGTTCAGCCTCTCCTAATTTTTACTCAGCTTTATATTAGGATGAAGGGACAGAGAAGTAGATCATGTGAGAGGCAGGAATGGTAAGAATAAAATATTGAACACTATTGGCCGGGCATAGTGGCTCATGCCTGTAATCCCAGCACTTTGGGAGGCTGAAGTGGGCGGATTGTGAGGTCAGGAGATCGAGACCATCCTGGCTAACACGGTGAAACCCCGTCTCTACTAAAAAATAGAAAAAATTAGCCGGGCGTGGTGGCGGGTGCCTGTAGTCCCAGCTACTCGGGAGGCTGAGGCAGGAGAATGGCATGAACCTGGGAGGTGGAGCTTGC